>NC_050573.1:108855657-109179407 GCF_011100635.1 Trichosurus vulpecula
TGTAAAGAACTTTGCAAACCTTAAAACACTAGATGAATGTTAACTTGGTATGAGTATGCTCATGATTATGTTGTTATCTCTACTGATATAATCCAAGTCCCATGATGACAGAGAATATTTTATTTTTGCCTTTGTAATCCTAGGCCTAGCATAGTGGCTTGGTATAAAGTAGGTGCTGAAGAAATATTTGTTTGATATTATTATGCAGATATTTACTAATAGCCTCTCTGGAAGAATAATAGCAGCAGATTATAACTGTAGGGAAAACTTTGCATTACATTGGAACTCAGTTGCATGTGCAGTCAAATTAAGGCATTGGTTGGACTATATTTAGTGCCTCTCAGCAATCACTTTTGCCTTGTTGAAATCATTTTCCTTCTGTAATCCTTGGATTGGAATTTTTGTCAAGACATTGTTCAACCCAAGAAACTTCACTAATTGGATGAATTTGCCAAATTCCTAACCCAGGGCTTTCCAAACATTTGCTGTTGAAGCCCAAGCAGGGCTACTGAAGGCCAGCCATAGCTGTCACTTCTCTCATGCCCCATCTCATATGCAATATCTTACTTAATCCTGACACTATCTCATGCCAGACATTTGAGAATTCACATCTCTCTCTCCCCTAACACCTCCCTAGTTGTCTTAGAATTCAGGGTAAACGTAGGGCATATGTGTCTGGTAGGTGTTGCAAACCCTTGTTCCAACACAACCTAAATGCCTTCTTGTCTTGAAGTAATAAAATACAAAACTGGAGTACTCACGTTCTGAAAGTGACCTTTGCATTTTTTCTCTAGAAATTAACTTCATGGTTTGTGAGGCATGTGACAAACAAGCATATTACAGGGAGGACAGGATTTTATTTATTTATTTATTTACTCAAGGTCTCTCTGAGCTCTTCTTTCTCTAAGGATCTGATAAGGGATAATGAGATTTTTGTCAGGTTTTTGAGAGTGGAGGGATCTTTGCTAAGTAGATTTTCTCTAAAGAGGCAATCAAAAAGAGAACAACAGTTTTTAAATATTTCAGTTCATCCCTGGGCATTGCCATCTGCCCTGACATACCCCTCTCTGGACCACCTGGCCTTACCATCTGCCCTGTCACCGAACCCTCCAGCCACCAGGATTTACCATCTGCCTTGCCACTGCACCCTAAGGACTCCTGGGCCTTGGCACTCATTCAGCTGAAGCATTGTAAGGACTATTGGGCCTTTCCAGCAGCCCTACAGATGAACCCTCCTATAGGTTTTGACTACCTAATTAGAGTATGAGCCCTTTGAGAGCAAGGACTGTCTTCCATTTCTATTCGTGTCCCTAGAAATTAACACAGTACTTGGCACATAATGAGTTCTTAAAATTGGAAATGCTTTATCACTCATTCATTCATACTCAATGTTAGTTTGATGGGGCACATGTATTATAGTCACAATCATACAGTTGTCAACTCTCAGTTACTTCAGACCTAATTAGTCAGGCATCAAAATATTTTTAATTTGTCTTTTTTTTTTGCCTCCCCTCTCCATTGCATCTACCTACTGCCTATTTTATTGTTCCTTTGTCCTTCAAAAGTCCATGAAGTTCATAAATGCCAGTGCCACTCTTGACGAGTGTTACTATTGAACTTTAAATGGGGAATAGGCTAGATTTTAATGACAGAAAAGAAATTTGTTTGTGGCTAAAATATAGATTGTAATTGTGCAAGATATTCCTGTCAGATACATGATCAGTGAGAATTAATTTTACTATATTCAGGGGCAGCTGAGTAATGTAAATAGCACTAGGTTTAGAGGCAACAGACTTGGGTTTGGGTCCAGAACACCTGTGTGTCCTTGGACAAATAACTTTAAGTCTTTGTATTCCAATTTGACTATTTGTAAAAAGAAAAAAGTTATGATAGGTATCCACTAAGATCCTTTTCAACTTTAGGAGCCTATGTCTTCTGTTTTCTCTGTCACCCAGTTTTATTCTCTTCCCCTTTATCTCTTGTGTGACCTTTTCCCTGATCCAATTTAATTCAATAAACATTTATTAAGTGTCTACCATGGGCCGGTGGGGATCCAAAAAGAGTCAAAAGATATTCCCTGCTATTGTAGAACTTACAATATAATGGGGAAGACAACATGCAAACAAATTTATACAAAGCAAGCTGTTGTTGTTTGCCCTTCATTTTGAAAAGGACTAATGACATCACGGGGTGATGTCTTGACTTGCATGTGAATTGGATTTAAGTGAGGCAGACTCACTTTCTCTTCCAGAGTCATCAAAGTCCAGTGGCAAGACAAACGTCAAGACAATGGTCAATAGCCCTAGATGCAGTGGATGACCTTCTCAACACACTCTTGCACCAGAGGTACTAGTCCTCCCTGAATAACCCATACACCCAAAGCAAGCTAAATATGGGATAAATAGTAAATAATTAACAGAAGAAGGCACTGGAATTAAGACAGTTTGGAAAGGCTTCCTGTAGGAGGTGGGATTTTTAGTTGAGCCTTAAAGGAAGCCAAGGAGGTCAGTATTCAAAGTAGGGGATCTCCTTAGCTGATTGTCTTTTCATCATTCTCAAATATTCTCAAATTCTCTCTTTTACACCTATCCATCTTGAAATATATTCATGTCAAATCTCTTCCCCCTTTCACCAGAATCTAAGAATGGCAATACAGTGCTTCATCTCCAGAAGATCCAGTGTTTTTCATGGTCAAGGTCAATAAACAACAGTATCATAGGACAGTTCAAAAAAAATTCAATGTTGAGCATGAAAAGGGGCCCGGAGTACAGAATGAGGAGGGCATTGGACCTGTTGTATTTTGTCCTAATGAGAAGACATATGGAATATTTTGTTAATTTTAGGTAACATTTCAGGAAGAATAAAAAAGTCAGAGAAAACCTAATACAGAGAAGCCAGGAAAAAGAAGAGCATCAAAATTTTTTTCATGGAAGACTCAGCTGAAGGAACTTTGCTTTCAGAAGAAATGACTTACAGGAGGCATGCCAACTAGCTTCGAGTGTTTTCAGTGTCTATCTGTCACGAGAATGCAGGATTTGTTCTGCTTTGCCCCAGACAGAAAAGCGAAGGTAAGTGTCTAAGTGGTAGAATGGCAAATTTTGTTCCAGATTACAGAAAAAAATACTGACAAATAATTACATCTGAAGTGAACATCTTTGAGAATCTATGGATATATAATAATAACTAAAATTTGTATAGATCTTTAAAATTTGCAAAGAACTTTATAGATGTTTTATTTGATCTTCACAACAATAATGTCAAGTAGGGGCTATTATTCACCTCACTTTTGCAGATGAAGAAACTAAGATTGACATAGGTTAGATGTAATGCTCAGGGTCATGTAAGTAGTAAGTATCTGAGGCAGGATTCAAATTCAGGTCTTCCTAATTTTAAGTACAAAATTCCATCCATTATGCTCCTCACCTAGCTATTTACTTTGAAGTCTTCAAATAAAGTGAGAAAAATCAGTTGTTGGAGGTGCTGTTGGTGGATTTTGCTCAGGCATAGATTGGGCTAGATGGCCTCTGAGATAATTTTTAATTCTTGAAGGCAAAGATAATTTTATTTTTATCTTGGTCTTACTGGAGTCTCACATAGTGCCTTGTACATAGTAGGTCTTCAGTTGATGTTGTTGAATTGCACTTGACTAATTACATGCTAGAGAATTTACACTATGGTACAAACTTTGGCAAATTACTATTTCAGCATATACTGATGGAAAGAGTAGTAAAATCCTCACTGTGATTGGATTGGCCTAGGAAGACATCTTGTAGTTCTCCAAAGTGCCTGAATTCTTCCCTGAGAGTAGTTTATGTACTAGAAAAATATGGCTTAAATGTTAAGGTCACATGCAAATGCTTTTTTGATTGATATAAAGCATATTTTGAAGCTGTGTTAGTGAAATGAGACCTGTAAAGTCTTCATGCATACAACCATTGGGGCATCAGAAGATCAAGGAAACACACAGGGTGCTTAGAGAATAGGGTGGTAAAATATTTCTCTTCTCTCCTCCACCTCTTAACCTCAGGAGCCTCTCCTCAGTCAGAATGAGAACAATTCTCAGTCTCTATCCTACTTTTCATTATCAACCTCTTGACATTCTCACCACCATCTCTCCCAACTCTCAAAACCACTTCCATCTCCTATTATCTGCAAAGTAAAATATAGAATGGAAATCCTTAAAAATATAGACACTCTATGTTCTGTTTAAACAAAAAAAACCTGCCTGTTGAGTTACTTAATTTCTTCTTTCAGTCTTCTCTCCATGTTTAGCCATCACAATGTATCCTTTAACACAAAATTCAAAGGGCCAAGTGATAGAAGATATTGGTTGAGTGTTTTTCCAATCCTTCTTATCCAATACTTTGACTTTCATGGTCTCTAAGGACCAAGGAGTATGCATCATTATCAAGACTACTTTCATTACTGTCATCATCATCATCATCATCATCATCATCATCATCACTGACCTTCACAGAGCCCTGAAACTGTGCAAAGTGTTTTATAGACATTGTCTCATTTAAGCCTTAATAGCAGTCTTGTAATGGAGGTATCCGCACAAATTATTTTCCCTATTTTAGAGATGAAGAAACTGAGGTTCAGAGCAACGAGCTCATTTGTCTGTAGTTATGTAAGCCAATGACTTCTGATGGCAGGCATTGAAGATGCCAACATCATCCACTAAACCCTGGAGCATTGCTAGTCATCTTGACTTTTATCTGTCTTACCACTGGACTTTGATGACCCTAGAAGAGAGAGTGAGGGTGATAACTCTATGCAACTCTACATTGCTTAAATTCAATTCATACATACGTCAAGATGTCACCCTGTGACATCAATTGTCCTCTTTGAAATGAAGAACAAATGACAAGTACTATGTTGGTTTCTCAGTACCACATTTTAGAGATATATTTACAAGCAGGAGAATATGCAAAGGAGAGCAATCAGAGTGCTGAGGGGACTCAAAAATCAATGAACTCCACAAAATAGGCATGTAATAAAAGTGTTGTTTAATCAATAAAAATTCTATAAATCCTTTATGTTACTATTAATATTGCATCATCTCTCTGTACACTAGTACAGAAAAACTGTGTGAAAGTTTTTCTTATGAGAACCTAACATGTAAAGCAAAAAAAAAAAAAAAAACAAAACACCCAACATGGCTGCTTGCCAAATGGAACCGGAAGAGGAGATTGAGCGACTTGATAAAATCACCTTCAAAGATCAGTCTGAAGAACTTCAAAGCAGGGCAGACTTTCTGCAGTACAACATGCCTTTCTATTTAAAATGCTCTTTCAAAGTTTCCCAAGTTTACACCCAATGTCTTATAGAGGCCACTGTTATCTCCTTTAGGTCATTCCTACATGATCCTTAACCTGAAAGAATGCTTTGAATTATAGGAAATAAAAAGCAAAGGAAAAGTCTCAGCCATTTGTTACCTTGGTTGGAGATTTCCCCTCATACCTACTTCTTTCATCATTAGCTGGCCACAGTCACAAAGCAGCCACTATTTAATGATTAGTGGTAGTCTTTGATAGGTGGCCAGTGCTGACAGGGTTTCTCACACACAGCCTGGTTTTGCAGTAGATTTCATGAATGAAGATCGGAAAGCTTTCAGACTCCATCTAAGAGTCTATTAGTCAGAGGAGCCTTCAATAAGAGATGACTGGAAAGTAGCTACTAGTGGAAAGAGTCCTGAATTTATTGTCAGAGGTACTGAGTTGAAATTCTGGATCTGCCATTTACTTCCTATGTGACCTTCAATAATTCACTTAACCTCTATGGGCTTTGTTCATCTGTAAAATGAAGGCTTGGACTTGATGGTCTCTGAGTTCTCTGAGAGATATATATCTTTGATGTGAGGCTTTCAGTAAGTCAGAAAACCCAATATTTCACCATGTGGACATTCACTCAACTGATTTAGATTATAAATCCTCCATACCTTAAAATATAACAATTCATGAGTTGCTGAACCAAAAAAAGGTTAATTCCCTGGAGACCAACATTCTGTCAATGAACCTCTCTGAACTTATCAAGGTTGGTCAAGAGACATAGAATCCATTTCTGAATCAAAACTGGTATTTACTTCAAATCAAGAAAAATATTTAAGTCGCTACTATGTCTATGTGTAGGACATTCTACTAGATGTTCTGGGGACATGGGGTGGGGGGGGGGAGAAAATAAATATTCCCCTATGTCAAGAACCTTACATTTTATTTGAAGCACTTCCTGCTTTGTAGGATCTGCCAGCAATTGGCATCTGTGTACATGTCCTTGGGGAAACCCAAATCCTTCCTAATCCATAAAGCAATCTGAGTAAGAGTATAGTGGGGGAATTGAAAATAATAAAGATTAAATTAAAGGTTGAGAAAATAAAACCAACTTCTCTCACAGTTCCTCCACCTTCCTTCCTTCCTTCCTTTCTTCCTTCCTTCCTTCCTTCCCTTACTTCTTTCCTTCCTTCCTTCCTTCCCTTCCTTCCTTTCTTCCTCCTTCCCTTCCTTTCTTAACTTTCCATGATGATACCTTCTTCTCAAAGGGACCTTTAAGAACAAAACCTCTCATTTGGCAATGAAGGAAACTGAGGTTCAGAGAGAAGCTATTTGCCCAAAGTCATCTAATCAAAGAACTAGAATTCTAACCAAGGTCCGTATATCCAACCAGTTAACAAGTATGACTTGAGTATCTGTTGTAGATTACACACTTTATTATTTCATGGGTCAGTATTGCTGCCAACAGTGGCCTTATAAACCTGTTCATGTTTAGCTCCAAGGATGCGAATAGTATTTTTATAAACTTAGAACAAAGAGTCTGAAACACATAGGGTGAAGGGGAGTTCAACTGAGAGAGGGGATAAGGATATTCATCAAATTAAGGGTAAAAATCACCTATCATGGCATCATAAACCTGCTTCTAGAGGGATAGGGAGTAGGGAGCTCACCTGAGTTACAACCATTAGGTGAGGAAAGCTATTGGCCTTCTGATCTTAACTAATATTTCTTGTTAACTGTATGCTAAATCCAGTTGTTTCTTTCTTTCTGAAAGACTACAAGTACAGTTAGCAATGCTTTTTTCTTTCTTTTTTTTCCTTCTAAGTTTCAATACTCTGCTGCAAAGATCCAACCACTCTACCTCAGTTATAACTCTGCTTAGCCAGGTTGGTTCTTGGACAACAGGTCAAGTTTGTCACTGTGGCTGTACTTATAATCTTTGAACCTTGGTAAGACTTGTAAAAACATGGACTCCACTGGTATAATCCTTGAGAACCCATGGTATAAACACTTTCCATTAAATCACTACTCTGAGGACTCAGCATGTAAGTGGCAATGGAGATGGGTAATATATTTCCTATCTGTGAGCCAACTTAGTTAAATTCAAAATGACCCTCATCAGAATTTTGGCATATACAAGTATATATAGTCATATCCAAATCTATATCCATATCTATATCTATGTTTCTCTGTATACACACAAATATAGAAATGTGGTATGTGCGTATATGATATATACATATATTATATATGCACATATGTATATATGCATACCTGTGTGTATATGCATACATACATATATGTAAATACATACATGTGAGGAGTATGTATGTCTACACATGTGTTTACTTCTAAAATGTGCATGTCTTTCTATACCTTCATAACATGTATATATGCTATATATGAAATATATTCATGTGTATGTATATTTACATTTATTTCATACATACATGTTCATATATTTATGTGTGAATACATGTATATGTGTATACATCATCTGTGTCTGTGTAAATCAGACCATTTGCCATTCTCTAATCCTAAATTTATACAGATTGGGAAGGAGAGAGAGAAGAGAGAGAGAGACAGAGAGAGAGAGAGAGGAGAGAGAGAGAGGGCAGGAGGGAGGGAGGGGGGAAAGAGGGATGGAGGGAGGGAGGGAAGGAAGGAAGGAATGAAGGAATGAAGGAAGGAAGGAAGAGAAGAAGAGAATTCACTTTACTAACATTGTTAGAGTTGAGAGGAGCCTCAAGTCCAATTCATTTTTTAGGTGTAGCCCAGAGTACTGTGACCAATGTCAGAACATGAATCAATGGTGATACTGAATTCACATGACTATTAATCAGAAATTCAACTTATTTGGTTCTGAATTATGTTACCTTTACCTCAAAGGTCCAGGGATCCCAGTAATATGTAAACTTTTTGAGAACAAAGCATAGTTGTTTGCTTGGCCTTTTTAATCTCCATATGCTCTACATTTTCATTAAACAGAGTTGGAGATTAAAAAATTGTTGTTTAATTGAGTCTTTACACAACATATCAGTACTTAATGACCTAAGTAATCATGAGACCCCTTTCATTCAAAGAAACTCTCTACCTCATCTTCTGTTGATAGAGATTCCTTTATTGTATTCCTATACTTACTGTAAAATAGTTTCTATTGGAGTGTGGAGCTTTGGCTCCAAGCATGATAAAACACCCAGTTTTCTTTATTTACCTATCCCAACAATGTTGCCTTTAAAATTGTGTCCTGTTCTTAGAGGAAGTACTTGAGGAAGGCAAGAAAGCCCTTTCCAAAAGAGGAAAGAAGACAAATGATAAAGAACATAGGGTTAGATCTCTTCCTTCCTTCCTTCAGGATATCTTGATGCCAATTCAAGCTCAAACATTAAAACCCAAACTCCTTTATCTCCTTCTCTTTGTTATGTTCCCATCCTTCTGAAGCATCACCATCTAGTCTTCCCAACCCCCAAATTTTGACACTTCAAAGACACCTCCAATTCTTCACGGCCTTTCATCCCATTGAAAACCTCTGACATTTGCCCTGTCCTCTGACCCCTGGCCTCTGCCCATTGTCCAGATCTTGGTCATTTTTTTGCTTAAGCCACTGCAGCATTCTCTGAGTGGGCCTTCCTGACTCCAGGCTCTCTTCCTATCTGTCACTTTATGTGGCTGTATTTGCCAATTTCTCAAAGCTTTTGAATGCTTCCCTCTCAATCACCCCTGCATCAGGTTCAAACTCTTGACCATGGTTCCAGAAGTCTTCTTAGTTCAGCTTTATCTTAATTTACCTTTTTATCTCTCACTACCAACTAGCCTTCTAAATCAAATCCAGTTAAACTAGTCTTGGAGGATATTTATACTCTGGAAATATCATCGCTATCATCTACCTTCTGCTCCCCAAGCAGGATATCCTCCAAAGTTCTTTCCTGGGATCTCTTCTCATCTGTTTCTATTCTCAATCTCTTGGTGGTCTCAGTCACTCTCATGGATGCAATTATCCCTACATGGATGATTCTCAATGCTCCAATAATTTAACTTGACAACTTTTTTTTTGATGTGTGTGTTTGGGGATAGGGATACAAAGGGAAAAATCTGATGACATTTTATAAGTATCACATTTAGAGAGGACTTAGTAGTTATACATTTCTTTCACATGTCTGATGACAGTTGATCCTCAAAATAACTCCATGAGATAGATACTAAATTTTAACTATCCCCTTTTTACAAATGAGGAAATTAAGGACTAAAAAGATTTAATTCTTGTTTAGAATGATGTAACTAATGAATAACCAAATCTGGACTCAAAACCAAGATATCAGAATACTGACATTCTTTAATATTTTACAATATAATACAAGCAGGAATTGTTTTATTTATATCATTACATTCTCAATTTCTAGTGCTGTCTTGTACTAGTGGCCAGCACCACTACTTTAGACTTGTGTAACCACAATGGGACTTGCTTAAAATATAGAAATAATGGACCCCTGTCCAAAGATAGAATGTATAAAACAAAGTGATGTAAAATTACTTTGATTGGAGTCTTATAAATCTGTTGAAAAGGGCTTAAAATGAAAGTAAGTTGGAGAGAGAAAAAAATGCCTATGCTTCTCCAAAAAGCCTTATGCCTATCATAGAGAGTAAAGGAAGTAAAATACCTCTAAGGATATCACAAAATTAGTGAGATGAAACACAGGAAAAGAGTTGGCAATAAAACCCATGGCTTCAGAAGTGTATTTACAAATCCATGAAGCACAGGTATCAAGGAACGCAATGAAGACAAATTTGACCTTGTAGTTACCATTGAGATTTGGTAAGATGAAAACCTGGGAGAAGAATATGGTTCTGGAATTGTAATCCTTTATCAAAAGAAGCAAGATATGTGAAAGGATGGAGCAGACTAGTACTATATATTAAAGAGATATAGTCATATTAAGAAATGTAGGTTCATTCCTTGGTTGTTGTCCTTCATACTCAAAGAGGATGAAAATTACATCATTATATAAAAGGTACAATATGTCCGACTATGGCTGATCAGACCAATAAGAACTCAGAAGGCTCTCCCACTGGTCAGGCACAAATAATCCATATGAACGTTTGGAGAGGAGATGCCTCTAAATTTGCACGTTTCATGTTTCTTTTCAGCTACTGAAATTCTGCTTTGCTAATGGAGGACATGGCCTGCATTGATGTGTGCACATCATGGTGGACAGTCCTGTGCCAGTATCTCCTAGGTCTTATAGTTGATTCCAAAGTTCTTCAGAGATCTTCAGAGTGTCCTTCCATTTCTTCTTCTGACCTCCATGTGATCTCTTGCCTTGTGTGACATAGAAGATGAAAGCATAGTAGCAAGCATGTGGAGGAAGACCAGTGGAGGCAAAAACAATGAATTTGTCACTGTATTGCTATAATACACTATATTGCACTATAATACATTGTATTGCAATGACATTACAAGCCTGGCATGGATGTACAGAAATGAGGGATTTTAATTATCCAGATATCTAATGTCTGGCACTTTTTCTCTATTCAAATCAGAGCGGCTAATAACTTTCTTACATACTTCAATATTTTATATCACCTTATATAACCTTAATACTTTACAATTTAGTGTAAGCATGGACTGTTTTAGTTATATCATATTCCCAATATCCATGGCTATCTTGCATTAGTACTTGCTTCATATATTTGTTAAATTTAATTAAATGAATTATTTCATTATTTTCATGTTAGAAGAACCATTGAGGAGAACTGCTATTCTGGTTTGCATTCTTTTTTTTTTAATTCATTTTTTTTTGGAGGGGAGAAGGCAGGGCAATTGGGGTCAAGTGACTTGCCCAAGATCACACAGCTAGTAAGTGTGTCAAGTGTCTGAGGCTGCATTTGAACTCAGGTCCTCCTGACTCCAGGGCCAGTGCTCCACTCACTCCACCACCTAGCTGCCCCTGAATTCTTACCAATTAAGAAAAACTGGGAGGCAGGAAGAGAGAGGATAGAAATAGTGAGAAATTTTGAAAAGAATTATCATTCTGTTAGAACTTGTGATAGAAAACAGAGGAAAGTTGAGTACAGAGTTATCTGTTAAGGCATCCTAGATTTTGGAAGAGCAGATTTCAAAGTCTTCAATAAAACAGTAAGATCACATGGAAGTAAAAGTCTATAGAGGAAGCCATTCCAAGAAGGATGTCAAGCATTCAAGAATGAAATTATGAACACACACATGCACACAAACACACAGATACACACACACACACACACGAGTAATAGGAGCAATTCTCTAAAGGGACAGATGCAATAAATAGGGAACTCATCAACCAGCTTGCTTTAAAAAAAGTGGAGAAGATTGAAGCAGACAGGTAATGGAGACAATATAAAAGTGTAGCCTGGTTCTATGAGTGTCAGGAATGTTAAAGCTCAGAACAAACTGAAGTAGGTGAAAAAAGACAGCAAAACGTGTGTGTATGTACATGCATGCACAAATCTGCTATGTTAGGGAAAAAGAAGAGAATCTATAAAGGAAAGGGACCACCACTTGAGATGAAGATGATACTATGAAAACAGATGGTATAAAGAAGGAAGAGGTACTTGATTTTAATTTATCTTCTGATCTTGTTTTTGTTTTTCTGCCAAGGAGGATGGTCTTTAGACTGGAAAGGACAGAACAGAAATGGCAAAAGAAAAGATGATAATCAAGATAAATAAAGCAAGAGAATCCTTCACTGATGTCAATGAATTTAGCCACCAGGCCTAGATGAATTATATTCTCAAGTACTGAAAGGCATGGCTAGTATGATCACTAAGTTGCTGTTACCGCTCTCTGAAAAATCATGGAGAGTTCTATAGATAGGGTTGAAGAAGGGCTACATGGTTTTGTTTTAAAAATAAAATTAAAGGAGGAGAATATAGTTTACCTTCTATGGGCCAATGAACTTGATCTTAATTCCCATAAAAGTCATAATATATATTTATAACAGGGGTCAAATCTAAAATTTATAGTATGTAAGTATGATGCATATATCCATTCAATGTGTTTTCTATGAATACACCAAGCAGGAACCATAAAAATATCCAGCATTTGTTTATTCTTTAAATAATAAATAAATAACAGAGAAAATCAAGCAATAGACTCAGTCTCAATATATTCCCACCACATAAAGGTATGCATTTTCCCACAAATTGACATGCTAATGGGGGAAAAGTTGTGCTTCAGTTAGAACACTTACATCTTACACTCCCTTGTGATTTCTTAGCTCTGACTCAGCTCTGAACTCCCCTGACCACTACTATAGCAGCTAACTGAAGCAATTGTTGCCTCTAGTTGTGCCAAGTACCATTACTTTAGGCAAGCTGTTTGTTGCTTTACAGAGGAGCAGAAGTTATAGTCCCATTCTGTTGTTTCTACTTTCTTCTAAAGCTCTCTTCTGACAGTGCAGTGGTTTTCTCTTCCTCCAAGGACTGAATCAATCTTTTTTTTGAGGCTACTCCAGGGCAATATGCCTCAGGACTCATCAACACATTTTCAACTTTTTTCAAAGTGATTTCTATATCACACCAGGCTGATGTTCAAACCCAAAATGTGAGGTTGAGGGTGACAAAATTTTAGGATATTTTTGTAAATTGCTAAATCATTCTCAAGATCTCACTGTTATTTGTACCAAAAAAATTGTCTTATCTCATAACAATAAGTTACTGTGTGTTGGGGGGGGAGGGGGAGTGCAGAGGAAGACCTTGCTTACTCACTTCTCTCAAAGGATAAAAGGTACCAGTCGTCCTGTTTATCTGGGTTGAAACAAGTAAATTTCTTTCTTACCCACCCAAGAATATAGACTGTGGCTCTTCCTTCTATATGGTCCAATATACATGCTTCAATCCTTCTATAAGCTACACAATGATGAATCTTTTTGGGGCTGAGGATAAATATAAACACTGCTTTGCATTCACCATCATCCCCCAAATACCTGTCATAAGAGCTATGCAAGTGTGGTATTAATGTGATCTTAGATCCTCCCTACCCATTCAATAGGCTTCAGGTGGGCCTAGGTGGGAAATCTTGATTATATCTTTGTTTATAAGTAAACCTAAAGCCCCTACTTAGTAGGTGCTAAGCTGATGTGGGTGTGAACTCTCAGGGCTCTAAGGGGAGTTGCTAAGACCAGAGCCAATGGTATGTGCACTGAGTTCTAGTCAATCATGAATTCAACCAATCAGAGACCTGAGTTCTAGACAATCAGATGCTGTCTAGGACTGTATAAAAGGAGAGCACAGAATTGAAGAGAAGGGAATTGAAGAGGAACAGAACTGAGAGCAGCAGGTCTGAGAGCAGCAGAACTGAGAGGAAGACTTTGAGGCAGCAGACATCAAGAGGGCACTGAAGAACAGACATTGAGAGAACCAGATCAGCAGAGGAGCAGAAGAGAGTGCTGAGCAGAGAGATAAGACTCATGAGTGATTGTTTACAGGAAGGCCCTGGGGGGGAGGGGGGGAAGGTTACAGGATGACTTGGTTTCTTGCTATAATACTATGTTATAATTTCCTTGTTACTACATTGAGGTGGGCTTACTGGTTTTGGAATATAATTGCTACTATATTGAATTAGAGGTATTGGCTCTCAGATTTGATCCTCTGGAGTTTAAATAAATGTTATACTTCCTCTGCCTTCTACATAGAGAGTTTGTCATACTTCGTGATTGTGAACCATTCAGAAATGTTCATGGTCATCCTGGAAGTCATGAATCTTGCCTTACTGATATAGCAAGTTTTTTTGAAGCTTTCATAAACTTCACAATATGGGAATTTTAGTGGACTGTATGCTCAATGAGTCAATATTTAGATTTTGCTGTTAGAGAACTAATGCAAAATCAATGTGTATTAATAAAATCATCAGTGTTCAGGACTAAGGAGGTTATAATCCCACTATATGTTTTTTCTGGTAAGACCATTTCTGGTGTATCAGGTTCAGTTCTAGGTACCACATTGTAAGTATACTTTGCTAAGTTAGAGATTGTCCAAAAGAGGGCAATAAGGAGGGTGAAGGACCTTCCTTTATATGATACCATATGACATGATGCCATAAGAGATTTGAGAGAAGGAACTTATGATGTTTATCCTGAAGAAAAAAAAGACTCAGGAGTGTGTGTGTATGTGGCAAGAGGGAATGAGGGAGGGTAAGTGCCTTCTAATAATAGATATGATGTGACAAAGAAGAGGAATTAAACTGGTTCTGCTTTACCCCCCAGAGAGCAGAGAATGAGTAGAGCAATGAGTAGAATTTGTAAATTTCTATCTATTTTTCTGTCTGTATGCATTTGTGTATCGCTTTTTCTATCATCTATCAATACGTAGATTTGATGTAGGAAATGCTTTATCAAAATTATGCCTGTGCTAAAGTGAAATGGCCTACCTGGACAGGTAGTATGTTGTCATTAAAGGGCTTCAAATGAAAGTGAGATGACCACTTGTCAAGCATGTGATAAAGAAGAATTCCTGTTTGGATAAGAGTTGGCCTCAGATGTCCCTTCCAACTTGGAGATTCTGAGATGCATACTGGAAGGAACTTGACATTTCAACTCATAAAATTGCCATACACCATTTCCAAAGAATGTCCAATTTGCAAAGGACACCAGTAATTATGAAGAGCTCACTACCTCAAGGTAGGGTCCATAATATGTTTAAATAGCTGTCAATGTTTGGAAATACTTCCTCATTGTGAGCCAAAATTTATTTTCCCAATATTTTTCAGACTTGGTGATAGTTTCTCTCTAGCACAAAATCAGCCTCCTTCCTTTGATAGGAGACAGGCCCTTAAGCTTAATATGTATAAAGTCAGCAAGGAACCAAGGTTCATCTAGTCCTAGTACAACTACCTCAGTTTTACAGATAAAAGAACTGTAGCCAAGAGATTATAAGTAACTTGCCCAAGGTCTCATGGATTGTTAGATGTCAGTTATGGCTTTTAAATATAGGTTTGTGGACTCCAAGTACACATCTTTTCCCACTATCCTCTTCTTCTTTTCCTCAAATCCTGGAAGACAGTAAGCATGGAACAACTCTGGAGGTAAACTCCACTGGATAAAGCCATACCCCAAGCCTAGGAAAGGTGCCATTAGTGTTTTCAAAACAACAGATAAACAATGGTAGGAGTTTCTAAGTCCCTCGATCTATAAATTAAATATAAATATTCCTTTATTTTCTCAGGTAAGATTCTTGTTCTTCGTTTGCATTAAGTTGGAACTTTGTATCAGGTCAAAGGACCTGGGTTCAAGTCCCACTTTTGACGTACATTAATTGTGCGTCTCAGAACAAGTCACTCAACCTCATTGTGCCTCAGTTTCTTTATTTGAAAAAGGAGACCTGTTAGATTATATGCATAGCATCCGATATCCCTTCTAATTCTAGAATTATAATCCTAAAATCTTGTGAACTGAATCATAGAAGACACTGAGTTTGGTCCTTTCCTATAATCCTGATTTTCAAAGTGATCTTGGACAAATCAAATTCCCCATTGCTTCACCCAAGCTGCTCCATCTAGATTATAAGCACTGTTGCTTTACAGAAATACCATTCTTAACCTAGCTGATAAGGACTCAATTTATTTTGATTCAGTAAATGTTTATTAAATGCATACTATATGCAAGGCATCATGTAGGTATTACAGAATCCAAAAAACAAATCAAAACTCCTAGCTTCAAGAACACTTTATTGTCCTAGGGAAAGCAGAAGAAGGTAGCATTAAATATGTACAGGGATATTATGAAGATGTGCTGGCTTGGCTAGAGATCAATTTATGGGGTAGGAAGATGGGACAAGAACAAGCATTTAATAAATGCCTAGTATATGACAGCTACCATGCTAAGTGCTCTAGAAATATTATCTCATTTTTGATATCCTGGGTTGAGGGGGGAGAATAAATAATTATACACTATATTATATAAAGGGAAAGATTTCTTCTTTTAAATTATTATATCCATATAGGAATTAGTGAAAATAGCCCAGAAGGCAGAACAAAGAATCATGGGTGGTCCTGTGAAACCTCATACACCTTCATACTTTCTAAAGGGTCAGGTTTTCATCCCCTGTGCATAAAATAAAATACACTTCTCAGTCTTCATTTATGACATCTTTCCCTTTTTCTGTTTGTTTTTTTTTTCCTGGCTGACACACTAGCCTTTGATATCCTTGCTTGTGAAGGTGTAAAAAGACCAGAGGAGGGCAGGCAGGGTCTGATTTAAAAAAATCAGAGACAAGAGAGTCACCCTGGAAATGTGTCACTGAAATCAGAAAGACAGAAGACAAGAAAAACGGGAAGCCATTTTTGGTGCATCACCGATTCCATCCCCACTGTCTGCCCCCTGAAGACTTACTGAGAAGGCCTCTCCTTTTGTCATGGTGCATAAGAGAACTTGACTTAAAAATAAAAGTGGAACTAGTTATGTACTCATCAGCCACAGAGGTTAACTGCAAATTAACCATGAATTTTGTCCTGTTTCTTTCCTCTGCCTATGCAAGGACCGTATTTTCTCCCTGAATAACCTAAGCAGAAAGCAAGTTTAACAGAATGCCAGCTAGAAAGCCAGCTGACCTACCTGGGAATCCCTGAAGGAAGGGCTAGCTTTTTGTGTCTTGAGTAGGCTTTTTTAATTTCTATTTTTCTGTTGGCAAAAACAACAACAAACAACTGTTATCTGCCTCACCAGGGTGTGGGAGGACAGTGTTCTAGAAATGTGAAGCATTTCTATTTTAAGCTCCACTGTCACCATTGGAGAAAATGGTGGGTGAAAAAAACAGTGTGGGTTTGCAGATTCAACACCAGGCTTTTTGCCAGAGTACTCCCTTGCGCTTCCCGAGTCAAAGATGCTGAAATTGCAGTCCACTCCCAGTTATCTGCACCCAGGCATGAGGTGATCGCCTCTGGCTGAAATTTAATATGGAAAAATATAAGTCTTACAGTTAATTCTAAGAAATCGATTTCACACATACAAGATCGGGGGAAACATGGATAGATGACTCTGTCTGAAAACGCGCTAGGGAGTTTAGCAGACTGCAAGCTCGTTATGAAGCAAAATTGTTCTATGGTAAGCTAGCAATCAAATGCATTCTAGAACTGCATAAAATGAGGCATAAATTTCAGGAATAAGGAAGGGATAGTCTCCCTGCAGTTTGTTCTGGTCAGACTATATGAAGAGGAGGTGATCGGTTTGGGATACCAGGCTTTAGGAAGGACATTGATATCTGGAGAGAATTCAGAAGAGGATAATTGGGGCTGAAGAAATGTTATTAATCTATGCTTTATGAGCATCAGTTGAAGGAACTGGGGATGTTTAGCTTGATGAGGAAAAACTGGGGGGTTACAAGACAGCTGCCTTCAAGTACTAGATGGGACATTTTATTTTGCCCCACACAACAGAACCAGGAGTAATATGTGGAAGCTGCAAAGAGGTCAAGACAAATCTTAATAATTTTTGTATGATTTTATATAATAATTTACATAATATACAATGAATAATAATATATTGTATAATATAAATAATACTTGGGATATCTCAAAGTAGAATAGGCTTATTTGTGAGATAATGAATTCCTGCTTACTGGAAGTCTTAAAGCAAAGACTATATGACCACCTATTCGGCAGGTTACTGAGGGGATACTTTGGAGGAGAAGAGGGTGTGGTTTGGCCTAGATGGCCAATGAAGTCCTTTTGGATTCTGAAATTCTGTAATCTTGTGATCTTATGATTCTAATTGGACTGGAATGATGGCACATGGTTCCTCCCTCTGATCTCTAAACAGTGTGTTATTTTATGTCTTACCTAGGCACTTTTTGTTGTCATTTAATCACTCTGTTGTGTCCTACTCCTTGCGATCCTGTATGAGGTTTTCATGGCAGAGATACCAGAGTGGCTTGAAATTTCCTTCTCTAGTTCATTTTTGCAGATGAGGAAACTGAGGTAAACAAGGTTAAGTGACTTGCACAGGGTCACATAGCTAGTGAGTGTCTGCAGGCAGAATTAATTTACAGAATTAATGATTCCAAGCCCATTTATCTTCCCAGTGAGCTGCTTATAAAATTTGTTATTTGACAATGTATACTATTCCCCTATAATAAGCTGAAGCATACAATCAACAATGGACTTTTTTTGTAAAAAGCATTGTAAAAGATACATTTGAAGAGATATATGACCTGAAAAGATGTGGGCCGATTATATGCTGGGAGTAAGACATAACAGATGGATAGTCCATGTGTTTATTTAGTACCCAGGTAGTGTCAACATGTTTCATTATGGAACTTACACTACTATTAGATCATAAATTCTTTAAGGTAAGGAATATTGTCTCATTTGCCTATGTCCCCAATACCTAGAATAAGGTATAGTAGGTCTTCACACATTGATAGCATGGAGGAAAAAAAGGAGGGCCTGGACCAGATGATCTCTTGGCTCTCTACCAGCTCTAATGTTTTATGACTAGGGTTATAACGGCAAAGAAGATTAACCCTTTAGGTTAGCCAAAGGCATAGGCACAGTGAAATTATAATGCTTTTCCATTATGCTCATGGTGATAACTTCAGTAATAAATTCTCTATTCACTTGTCTTTGTTACATCACAAAAACATCATCAATGTGTGCCTCTGATTCACCACTGATTAAAAAAAAGAATGGGAATAATATTTCCCTTCCTGGTCTTAATAAACATTAACTCATTACCCCCTCAAATGTCCTCTCTGAACCAGGTGGCAAATGCTGTTATCCACATGCTACTGATGGAAAATGTGACACATCAAGGAGACCTAGTGAGTCACCCATCCATCAGATAACAAGTCAGTGGCAGAGCAGGGAATCTAAATGAGTTTTCAAATAAGGTCGTCTAACAAATGGATAGATGTCTGGGTTTTTTCTGAGAAAACCAAAGAGCATCTACTGGCCCAGATTCAAACTTCATCAAGGAAGGATCATGCTTTACCCCCTTGCTCCACATTCCTTTGGGACTTGATATTCCAGAAGTGTTTATAAAAGTCATGGGATTGATTTTATAAAATGCTTTACAAAACTTAAAATATTATATGAGTGAGGTTTTAGCATCAAATTCATCACAAGTATGAATGAAGGCCAGCTTGGGACCATGCCATATGGGGATCTTATGATAAAATGAGAATGCTAAGATTTGAAAAGAGAGACTTATGGGGGGAAATGATAGTCATCTTCAAGTATATGAAGGGGAGTCATGTGGAAGAGGGATAGACTTGTTCTATTTGTCCCAAGAAGGCAGACCTAGGAATAGCAAGTAAAAGAGGCAAACATGGGTTTTATTTTCCTAAAAAATAAAGCTGCACATAATCAATCAACCAATAAGTATTTGTTAAGCCCCTACTATGTACCAGACAATAAATACAGGTTAAATGCTGGGGATACAAAGACAGAAGAGAGGCAGTCCTCATACTCAAGGCTCTAACATTCTAACTAGGGAGACAACCATTCATATGTAACTATATAGAGATAGAGGCAGTTAGGTGATGTGGTAGAGCACAAGGCTCTATCTGAGTCAGTTCAATCTGAATTCAAACCCAGCCTCAAGGCACTTATGATCTCTGTAATCCTGGGCAAGTCACTTAACCTCTGCCTCCATTTCCTCAACTATAAAATGAGGATGGGGCAGGCACGTGGCACAATGGATAAAGTGCTGAGCCTGGAGTCAGGAGGACTCACCTTCATGAGTTCAAATGTGACCTCAGATACTTACTAGCTGTGTGATCCTGGGCAAGTCACTTCGCCCTGTTTGCCTCAGTTTCCTCAGCTATAAAACGAGTTGGAGAAGGAACTGGCAAACCATTCCACCACCTTTGCCAAGAAAACCCCAAATGAGTCACAAAGAATCAGATATAATTAAAAAATGACTAACAACAACAATATCTAACAGGGTTGTTGTGAGGATAAAATGAGACAATGTTTGTAAATTGCTTAAGATAGTACCTGCACATAGTAGGTGTTATATAAATGCTTATTTCCTCCCCAACCAGATAGGACTTGTGAATTCATTGGCATAGAGAGTTCTCAATGAGCAAATATTCTTTATTACTATAGATCTCCACCTTTCCTGCAATGGATTCTTAGAGGTATCTAGAGATCCTTGAGACCTTAGGAAACTTGCCCGATGTCATACAATCAGTGCTAAAGGAGGGGATTGAACTCACGTCTTCCTGGAACTAAGGCCAGCTCTCTATCTACCATGGAATTTTTCCTTTCCTATAAACACAAAATAAATAAAAATAAATGCAAGAGCTGCTTTGTTTATTTGTTTTGGGTTTTTTGTTTTGTTTTTGTTTTTTTTTGTTTTTTGTTTTTTTTGCTATGGAGGTACTTAATCATCTGAAGCAATCAGGAAAAGCTTCCTGTATAATGTGGGGACTGAGTTTTAAAGGGAAGAATGAATTCCAAGAGACAGAGGTGAGGAGGGAATGCATTTTACATGTGTGGGGGAAAAGGGGTAAAGAGAGCAATAGAACAGAGATGTAACAATTTGTGAGGAGCAGCAAGTAGACAAATGGAATAGACAGTCTTAGGGACAAAGCAGTTTGCCCTTCGTTGGAGGTCTTCAATCAGTGGCTAAATGATAGCATGGTGAGTTATTATAGAGAGGTCTCTTCAGAGGCCCTACACCTGTCTAATGATTATACTTTTGCTTAAAATGCCTTAGATAGAACTTGAGCTTTGGGAATTCTAGCATATTCCTTTGCATGCTATTTAAGGTAGCAAATCTTCACTCTCTGAAAGTTCAGTCTTGGGAAACAACCCCAAATCATTCAGAGTCATCTAGTTAAGAATGTGGGTAGCTGACTGCTACCATTTTCCATCAAAACAAAGGTTGGGGAGGGGAGCTAAGCTATGAGAAAATTAATTCTCCCTCATTTCTGTTAAGCTAAATCTATAGATAATTTTAAAAGAGTATTACCAGAGATATTTTGAGGAAAGTTAACACTATTGTAGTAAATGAATGACCCCAATTACTGATGACTTTGAAGGAAACAACCCTTATTTGGATAGATGTGTTCTAACAGTTTTTAAATCTCATTAGTTCATGGTCATTTTATAATCATAGTTGTATTTAAATTCAAATACATTTATTAAATATCTACTGTGAATGCCATCTTCCACTTGGTCTTGTGGAAAGTATAAAAAATGATTGGCCGATCCTGTCATCAAGGAATTTATCATTTACTGACATAGATAAAATATTTGTGTATCTTTAATACCAAATAAGGTGAGATAAGTTCATATGTAAGAGAAGAGTAACCAAAATGCTATGTGAAATAAGAGGACAGAATGACAGTTTATTAGCAAAAGGAATCAGAGAAGGCTTCATTGTTGAGGTGACAATTGAGTTAGACCTTGGGGATAGTACTTAAAAGGGCAATATGTGAGAGAAATCCATTTTGTGCAAATAGAATGGTATAGCATGAATAATGATGCAGTATGGGACATACAAGGCCATGCCCGAGGAATGACAAGCAGACAGGTTTAGTTGGAGTACAGGTGGATACAAAGCAGTGAGGCAGAGGTGAAGGTTGGAGTAGATGGGGAAGCTGATCCTCTTTCTTTCAGGAATGACCTTGTGCCCAGATATAACAGAGCTATGACTTGAATTCATGTCTCCTAATTCCCAGTTCAGTGAGCCTCCAAGCACATTACTAATTCATCGAGCATAGTGCTATTTATGAAGACAGGATCTCTCTCTTAAAGAACAATCCCATACTGCCATCACTTTAGACTATTTTCCAGTCCTATTAGTGTGGGAAATCCCCTGAATTTTATGTTAAAGTGAATGATGCATTGTGCCCATCTCAGGGTATATTTAAATCTAATGTTGGGCTGGGGGAAGACTCCACAAAAGGAAATTACAGGGTTTTCCTTGCCAATAATACCTATCATGCCCATTTCCCCAAGCTTTGGGACTTTGCAGTTGAGAAAAAGGAGCAAGAAGGAGAAGAATCTCCGGCTGATAATACCAAGTTAATCTCACAACCCAACTACTCCTCTTAGGCACTTGGCATATTGTAATTTATATTGTGTTCATCAATGCCTGTTTTCTCACTTCTATTGGGGTACAACCTCCCATGAGGAAATTCACTACACCCCAGAAGCACTACAGGATTTCCAACAAGTTGCCAGTACTCTCTGCATAAAGCCCTCCAGTGACACAGAACTCACTACCTAATGTTCTATTTTTAGACAACTCTAATTGCTAGAATGTCCTTAATTATGTTGAGCTAAAATGTGCCTCACTATGACTTTCATCCATCTGTTCTAGTTCTTTCCTCTAGGGTCAAGTAAATTTAATCCTGTAGCCCCAGAATATTCTTTCAAATATATAATGTCATTATCATAGCATAAATAACATTTAATGTTTAAAGGAAACTTACAAGATTATCTAATAAAATGTCCCTCCTGCATTTTACATATGAAGAAACTGAGGCCCAGAAAAGGGAAGAAACTAAACAATGATTGCCTCCATGTGTGTGTGGGGGAAAGGGAGGTTGTAAAGTAGAAACCATATTTTCTGTATCTTTGTACACTCATTAAGGCCTTAACCAGTGTTTTACATATAGAAAGAATTCAAGGTATATTTGTTAACTGCTTGATTGACTTTTGTGTGTGTTGGGGGGAGAGAGGTCATGTGTCATTCTCCCTCTTTCCAGATAACTGTTCAAATTGTTTCAACAATTACTATTATGATGAAAATATGCCTAAAGAGGAGGCAGGACAAGAACCTGGGTGTCTTAATTCTCAGAGCAATTTTATCCTGTGACACAAAACCATTCATTTGGGTGAAAGGCACCATTTTGATCACAGATTGACATTAAACTATGGGGTTGTGCTGGTTCATAAAATATTTTAATACAAATCTATTTATTTATCTTTTTTCCTTTATTTTCTTTTGGTACCCTATAGGCCCAGTCTATGTGATGACTAAAAGAAAATGATTATGGTCACATTCTCTAAGTCTCCACATTATTATGAAACCTATTTAGATGGCCTTGGGCTTCCTTTCTCTGTGATGTGATTTCCCTACCAGTAGATCTCATTGTAGTGAAATGCATGAGGTTATCAGTATTTTTTGCTTGTCCTAAGCCTCTGTTGTCCAGGATATTTTTTCCTAATAACTGATTCATTGTCTAAGGCTTGAAAAAGTATTATGCAGTGAGGCCGCATTAATAAAGGCAAATAAAGTAAGAGGAACCAGTCAATTCCCGATAAATCTTAATTACTGAATATCACAAAACAGCTCTTCCATCTTAAAGTATTAGAATAAGCAAATGCAAACCAATTTAAATAAATAAAATGATGACCTTTTTATTGATTTCTACCATGAATTAGAAATGGATAGTATATAATAAGATATATAAAATATATCATCTGATCTCAAACACCTTATAGTTTAGATAAAGGATTTATTAAGTATGTACCAAGCATTATGCTAAGGTCTGGGAATACAAATGCAAGTATAAAAGGAAGAAATTTCTCCCCTCAAGAATCCTACATTCTAGTGGGGGAGGACAATGCATTAAAAGGAGCTGAAAGGGGGAGAGGGAGTCAAGTTGGACATGTAATCCGAGAGTCAGTAGTTGAGCCAAGTTAGAAGGAAGCATGGCTGTTGTGGATGGATACTTCCCCAGTAGAGGTTCTAGAGAGGAATTCATTAATGAGAGAGGGAGGCAGCAAGGGTCAGGGTATGTCTGACATGAGAAAAGTGTGGGGAAAGAGATAGCAAAGGAGCTTGGAAGGTCATTTTCATAATTATTAATAATAATCTCATTAGGAAGCAAGTCTTAAATGTAGTGAAAAACAATGAACACTACAAAGCAGTGCTTAGTGAGGGGGGAAAAAGACAGCAAGTACTATTGGGTTTCAGAGGGAAGAGAGCATTATGGGTTTGTGTGGTCAAGGAAGGCTTAATAAAGGAGCTGGCACTTGTGCTAAGGATTATGGTTCTAGTAGGAATTTTAAAAAATGGAGAAGGAATAAAAAAAGACTGAGAAGTAATATCAGGTTCTTTTAAACAAAGGAACAGCCTGAGCAAAGTTTCAGAGATAAATGTGTCTGAGATTTTCAGAAGTCCAATCTGACCAAGTTTACTTGTGGAAAAATGAGAGATAAGGTTGGAAAGGTAAACTATGTTATAGTGTGGGTCTTTGCAGGTGAGGAAGAGGAACGAGGAAGAGAGACTTGGATGTCATATTAAGGTGTTTAGATATTAACTTGGCAGGCTACATTGAGCCCCTTGAAGTTTTTTGAGTTGGGCACTAACTTGATTGATACAAGCAGGGGTGCTGTGAGCATTAATCAAATAAGGTGCCCCATTTCTCTTGAATTTATTTTTCTCTTTTCTTCCCACAGCTCACTCAAGTATCACTAATGTTCATGAGGATTTGATGAGAGCATCAAGGAGGAAATGTACCTGATTCCCAGGCCTTTGCAACTTTAGTGATATATAGGTTCTCTGAGTCAATCAAAAGTCAACATGTATTGCATTCCCTTTCAGGCCAAGAGATTTACATCCCAAGACTACCTTTGCAATATTAGAATTAAAGAGAGCTTGCAGACGTTTAAAGAAATAAATAGGGTCATATGATCACAGACTTAGCACTAAAAGGAAATTAAAAGTCATCGAGTCCAGCCAGTTCATTTCACAGATGAGGAAACTGAGACTGAGGGAAGATCAGTGACTGACTTGCCCAAGGTCATATAAACAGAAAGTTGAAAGTTGAGGTCATAGGTGTGCATGCAGGGTGTGTGGAATATACTTGGGAGGCAACTGGTAGCACAGTAGAAAGAAGGCTGGTCTTGAAGTCAGGAAGACCTGAGTTCAAATCTGGCTTCAGACATTTATGAGTTGTGTGACCCCAGACAAATCACAGAACCTCAGTTTCCTCAACTGTAAAAATGGGGATAATAAAAGCAGCTACCTCACAGGGTTTTTATGAGAATGAAGTGAAATATCTGTAAATGGTCCTTAGCACAGTGCCTGGAACATAGTAGCAGCTATATAAATGCCCATTTCCTTCCTGCTTCCTTTTAATTTAATGTCAAGATTTTCTTTTAAAGTAGAGATCACTATATTATGGTTAAATGGTATTTGTTCATAAACTAAAATATCATTTATGAAAGAATACCCAATAAATATTTGTCTTTTTGAAAAATAAAAAAATTCCCTGTATCCCTTCCTTAATTATTTTTTGCACATGCCTGAGGACCTGGGTTCCTCTGCTTCAAATCCAAAGTTCTTTCCCATGCATCAGTAGGGAAAGTTGAGGAAAGGAATACCATAAGGGATCCATTACAATAATAAATACCATTTATGTAGCATTTTAAGTTTGCAAAACATTTTACAGATATAATCTCCTTTTAGTCTCACAATAAAACTGGGAACTGGGTGCTCTTAGATCATTTTATGTTTAAGGAAATTGAGGCAGACAAAGATAATGTGACTTGCTCAAGTTCACATATCTAGTAAGTGTCTGAGGACAGTTTTGAACTTAAGTCTTCCTAAATATAGTCCAGAGCTCTATCCACTGCACCATCTAGCTACCTCTGAGCCTCGAGTCAATATCTAGTTTAAGGGTTCTTAATTTAGGCTTACAGTGAAGGAAATGGCAAACCACTCTAGTATCTTTGCCAAGAAAGTTCCGTGGACAGTATGGTCCACAGGGTTACAGAGAGTCAGACATGACAGATTGACTGAAAACAATAACTCAGAATTATGGGCTGAATTTGAACTCAGGTCTTCCTGACTTCAGGCTCAGTTTTCTATCCACCATGACAACTAACTGTTAAGAAGGTTAAGAACCTCTGATCTAGTTCAACTCCACTTCATTTCACAGATGGGGAAAATGAGGCTCAGTAAAGCGTCCAAGTATCAGAGATCCCACAGAATAATACAACACCAGAGTTGAAAGACTGCTTAGAAATCCTCGTGAGAGGTGAGAGAATATGCTAACCATAGAAGTAAAGCTAAGCTGCAGGAGAGGAAGGACAAAAAGTCAGGTCCCCACACTCCCAGGTTTTCACTGCACCAGGTTACCTCTCTCGGATAATCTTGCACATGATTCCAAAGAACTTTATAGACCTTTGACATTTTATCAAAGGAGATGGTCTATAAAGGCCCCATTGCTTCTAGAGGGATAAGTGGAAGATTAAAACTTTAAACCATCATTTTAGAATTGATTATTAGAGCCATAAAGAGCACCTGATCCCTTTTTCTTTCCAAGTACTGGAAATAGACCAGCCTTGAAATGCCCCATTTTTAGCCCCATGCATGACTTGGCAGCTCTGATCATACAGCTTTTGTTCTGTTGCTGAGAGTGTGAGTGTGTCCCTGAGCTAAGCGAATTTGCATATAATGTGTATTACTTGTGCCCTGGCCAAATCATTTGATTTGAAGTTCAAACTGTTTGTTAACCTGAGGCAAGAGCCCTGCTGGTACACTGGGTTTTCTCTTTCATTTCCTCAGGCTGCTTTCCAGGTGAATAGACCTCCCTCTCACTGAACCATGTCCAGCCTGGCACGATTACCAACAATTAATGAGTTCTCACAGCTAGGGCCCCAGGAACTGAAGGATGGATGAATCATGGGCATCATAACGATTCAAACTGAAGGGGGGCCTAGAGCTAATCTGGTCAGACCCCACATGATACAAACTCTTCCACAGCCTGGTTGAGAGCAAAGGATGAAGAAGGCCCCCTGGCAAAACACCCTACTCTTAAGAGAGGAGGGAAAGACTTTAAAAATTTCAAGTGCCTGTGATTATTTGCTTCCTCTATACCATTTTCTCTTTATTTAAACTATAGTATCAGAAATATATCTGGGTCTCTTGCTAATTAGGATTATCAAGGGAGAAGACCCCTGGAATTTGTAAACAAAAGCCTACTCTTTAATGACTGTATAAAAATGCAGGCTGCCCTTACATTCAGGAATGCATAGCAATGCCAGCTAATGTTTGAGTGGTGCCAAATACAGGTCCTGCCAGACCTGCTCTCTTGAATAGATAGGGATCATTTTTAATTAGAACATTAATTGCATGCAAAAGCATAGTAATACTATTTTACATATACAGCAATAATCACAGGTAGGCAGGAATGCAAAATGGTTAAAGAGCCAGCCTTGAAGTCAGAAGGTCCTGGATTCTAGACCTGCCTCTGACACATGTTGGCTATGTGATCCTGGGTGAGTCACAACCTCTCAATGTAGTAGACAACTCTATAAAAGTCAAGTTGAAAAGCAGCAGCTGATTCTATATAGGAGAGGGACATTTCTTACCAGAAGTTTCCTTCACCAATCATATCACAAATCTGTACCAAATCGTGATCACAATGGCATATACTCATATAATTCTTTAAGGTTTAAAAAGTAGTTTCCCCGTATCAACACTATAGCTACCACTGATGTTAATTTCTTTTTTTAATTGATTTTTTCACATCACCTTCATTTCTGAATTTATCCCTTCCTCCCCACCTTACTACCCTTCCGCTAAAACCACTTCTTGTAGTAAAGAATAAAAGAGAGAAAGAAAAGCAGAAAGAAAGAAGAGAGAGTGAGAGAGACAGAGACTCAGAGACAGAGAGAGAAGATGGACAGAGAAGAAAGAGACAGACAGACAAGCAGAGAAAAAGAGAGGTGAGAGAAATGAAGAGAAAAGAGAGGCAGAGTAGAGAGAGAGAGAGAGAGAGAGAGAGAGAGAGAGATTCAGAGACAGAGGAAGAAAGAGGGTGAGATAGTAATCCAGTAAACTCATTTAAACCAACAAAAGAGTATGATAGTATAGTATATATTACACATCTATCACCCTCTATCTCTACAAAGAAGGAAAGGGGGCACCGTTTTTTTAATTGCTTCCTCATTGTAAATATAGAGTATTCAGTTTCAACTCTTGCCCTGTTACCCCTTGCCCCAGGATAATTTCATTTTGCAAAAGCAAAAGAAACAATATGAAGAAATACTGTTCTATACATGTTTTTTTCCTGTCAAAGAGAAATTGGGTTCTGGGATGGAAATGATGGGAATATTTGGGCATGTGGTTCTTCCATCATGGAGTCTGTGATAGAAAGGGATAGGAAAGTCAATATAGTGCAATGGTGTCTTAGATTTCAGGAGAATGAATTATACAAAGGGCTCGGAAAAAGGGTAAAATAATGATGCTCAGTCATAAATAATCCAAGACCTTAAATTCTATAAGGAATGTCAACCCAAGAGAGAAGGGAAGTTCTCAAGAATATAATTCTGAAGACAGAAAGAAGTTCTCTAAAGAGACTCCTTGATCTTAGGAGATACAGAGGGCATTGATTAACCAGCTTGGATTTCAAAAAGGCATGGGCCAAAGATGGAAGACAGCTAACAGAGATAAAAAATAAAGTGTAGCATAATCCTAGGGGAATAGTGTTAGCAGAGCTGAAGAAAGTTTAGGACAACAAAAAAGATGCTGCATTTTTTAAACTCACTGGAGAAATCAATGAACGAACATGTATTAAATACTTACCATGTGTCAGGCACTGTGCTAAAGGCTGGGGATACAAAAAGAGGCAAAAGATAGTTCCTGCTCTCAACGAGCTTATAATCTAATGGGAAAAGAGGGCCTTTAAAGAGAGTAGGAAAATGTTTCAGTGTGGATGACATAAAGATAACACGCAACAGAGAGAAGGTAGGGCTTCTTTATTCTTATTTTTCTTCTCTTTTCTCTTACAAAGAAAATAACCCTGTGACTAGAAAGGGCAAGCCTAAAATGGCTAAGAGTTGATGGAATACTCAAGATAAATAAGAAGCTTGTAAATGATCCCCTAATAAGTTCAAGTCAGGGGGTCCAGAAGAATTACATCCTAGGTACTAAAAGAATGAGCAATTAACAATTCAGTCTGAGATTTTTGAAAGATCGTCGAGAACCAGAGACAATACAACAGTGGAGAAAGGGGCAAATGGCCCAGATTTTTTAAATAGAAGAGAATTAGAGACACCAGTAAATGCTTAACAGTAACATATTCTCCCAAGGAGAGTCATCATTCCCCTATAATCATGTTTGCTTTTTCAAATCTTTCTTTCAAGGGCCTGCATATGTAAATTTTAGCTCAGCCCCCATCCAAATTGTCACAGCTTTCAAATGAGTGGGCTCTGAATTAATGAGGTGTTACTGAACTGTTTGTCTCCCTCCAATTGATAAACGTTTTTCTTTGCTTTTCAAAATAAAATACACTTTTTGAAAAGCCATAGGATGAATGCATCAGTATGTTGTGATAGGAAGGGATGAGCTGCTGCCTAGCATCTTCCAGAAATCAGGAAATTAGAAATCAGTCAGACAAAAAGACTTGCATCATTTCTATCACCAGACTGTCACCAGGCAACACTGAACTCCTTCTGCATATCCATCCAAGCATTGTTTCTCCTTAGCACTCTACTCTTTCTACATGAATTCACTGCTCTTCCAGTTCCTTTACAAACATCATAACCCATGGATGGAAAGAAATCTCTGGAACTTTCTAGAAAGATGGAAAGCTGACCATCTACTGCGTTGTTAATAATGCCACTTTGTAAATGGTGTTTTTTAGTCATTTTTCAGTCGTATCCAACTCTCTGTGACCCCATTTGGAGTTTTCTTGGCAAAGATAATGGAGTAGTTTGTCATTTCTTTCTCCATCTCATTTTACAGACAAGGAAACTGAGGCAAACAAGATTAAGTGATTTGCCCAGGGTCATACAACTAAAAGTCTGAGACCAGATTTGAACTAATAAAGAGAAATCTTCCTGACTTCAGGCCTGGTCCTCTATTCACTGTGCCATATAGCTTTGTAATTGCCGATATGTTTTTCCTCCCAATACCTTGTGAGGTGTGTAGTATGAGTAAGCATAGCCCGGGTTTATAGATGAGAAAACAGACTCAATCAGTGATTACAATTTACCTGTCTTCATACAGCTAGGAAGCAGTAGAGACAATACTCAACACAGTGCATATGGTTATAGATTTAGAGCTGGAGGAAACTGCAGAGATCATCTAGGTCAGCAATCTGATTTTACAAATGAGGAACGAGAATCATAGAGAGAATAAGTGACCTCCCCAAGGTCACATAGGTAGTAATCATCAGAGGTGAGATATCAACCCATGTCCTCTAATACTCGATGCAGTGATCTTTCTCCTATACTCTTGATTCTTAGTCCAATGCTTATTCTCACAATCCATTTTCCTCTGTAATATTAAAGGATGTTGTGCTTTGTTCCTACATGTCCAATGAATTTGTTAACAAACATGCATAAGTATTACATACATGTCAGTTGTGACTTTTCTAATCACACAGAAATGTTTTCTAGCTCCATCATACCCTAATAATGCAGTATTCCAATGTATCTGAAATTTCCTCTTTCAATATGGGCATTCCTTCCAATGATGCAGATGGCAGCCCATCCTCTCATCCCAAGGGACTCATCAATATATTGAATTTCAAGGCTATCTATATACATCTTATCCCACTATTAAACTGTAAGTTCTTTGAGGACAGGGACCCCCTATTCTTTTATTGAATAATCATTTATTAAACACATACTATGTGCAAGGCAGTATTGCGCATTGAATAGAGAGCTGACCTCATAGTATAAAAGACCTGGGTTCAAGTCTTGTATCTAATAAATACTTGCTGTATGATTCTAGACAAGTCATTGTCTCATAATATCTTAGCATCCCCAGGTAATTCACATAAGATTTTAAGTCCAGATCTATATCGGTGCAGATAAATTTTCTTTCTGAGAATCCCCTTATAACAGTAAAATCACTCCCACCCTTTCCATCAAAAAAGCATATGAAGTACTATGCTAGGTACTAGGGATATAAGAATTTAAAAAATTATTTGTCCTCAAGCAGCTTACATGTCCCTGGGGAGGTATAATTTGTAGGTAGGTAAAAGATGTCAACCTAATTTTGTGTTATCCCAGATTAAAACACATTCCTCTGTACCTAACAGGTGCTTTATCAATATATTGTAGTTGTTGTACAGAGGGAGGATAACTATTACTCCTTGAGATTTTTCAAGCACTATTGACATAAGTTCATTAAATAAAATAAAACAAAGCAGAACATAATAAATCCCTGCTTAGTTGAAGCAATTGGAGAATGGTGTCATTCTGGTTAATTGAATATTCTGATTGTTTGAACTTCTTCCTATCTATATGCTATAGCAGTGATTCATTAAAATAAAAAACCTTGTATATATTACATTAAACATACCAGTACAACTTGAGTGAATATAATGTAATTGTTAGTTATAAATTTAGGGCTGGAAGGGATTTGTGGGTGTGTATGTGTATGTACTGTTTTTTTTTTTAAATGAGGAAATAGGCTCAGCAAGTTTAATTAACTTATCAAAGTTCTCCTAGTCAGTAAGTGGAAGAGGAAAAATTTGAACACGGGTCTTTTGTCTCCAGATCTAGTACTCTTTCCACTATATCGCTGCCTCAATCTGTCTTTGTTTATTAAGATCTCACAATGCCTTGACTCTCAGGTAACCAAGTGTCCCAGTAGACATAGTGCTGAGACCTAAGTTGAAAACCCCACCTCAGACACTTACTAGATTGTGATCTTGGGCAAGTCTTTTAATCTTTGTTTGCCTCAATTTCCTCATCTGTAAAATGGAGATAATAGTACCTACCTCACAAGGTTGTTGTGAGGATCCATTAAGATAATATTTGTAAAGTGCTTAGCACACCGCCTCGTATGTGCTTCATAAATGCTTGTTATTATACACATAAAAGACCTGGGTTTTTATGCTGAATGATTCAAATTCATCACTTTTTGACAAAATCCTTTACCTTTCCTGGGTCTCACTTGCCTCACATGTAAAATAAAGGGACTGTAGATCAAATGGTTTCCAAAGTGTTGCTCTTCAAAGTCCCTTTGAGCTTTGAAGTTATGAGTTTGCATCCTCTCTCACTGGAATTCAAATTACCTGAAGATTCTAGCTATATCCAAGGTGTAAGAATGTGTATAAGTATTTATGGAATGAATGAATGAAGTCTCATGAAACCTATGATATGCCCAGAATGGCGATGTTTGACTAGATTCCTGGTATCAACTTGTTCATATGTCGTCCTTTCATTTGTTCAACAAACATTGACTGAACTAAATTTAGAGCACAATACTAGATGTAGGACCCTCTGCCTGCTCTCAAGAAACTTATGTTTGAATGATAATAGTAGTTAACACTAATATAGCACTCACTATGGGCCAGGCACTCTACTGAGCTATTTACAATGGTTATTAATTGGATCCTCATTACAATCCTGGGAGGTAGGCTCTATTGCTATCCACGTTGTACAGATTTAGTCTAGAAGAGATCATATTTGCACAAATAATTATAATCATGATAGCATTCATGGAATGCTTTAAGGTTTACAAAGTGCTTCACAAATATTACCCCATTTCACCTTTACAACAACCTATTGAGGTATTATCACAATTTCTATGGGCTTGGAATCAGGAAGACTTATCTTTGAGAGTTGAAATATGCCCTCAGACACTTAGTAGCTATGTGACCCTGAGCAAATCACTTAATCCTGTTTGCCTCAGTTTCTCATTTATAAAATGAACTGGAGAAAGAAATGGCAAACCACTCCAGTGTCTTTGCCATGAAAACCTCACATCGGTTCATGAAAAGTCAGACATGACTGAAATAAGTTAACAGCATTATCCCTATTTTACTGATGAGGAAATTGAGGCAGTTAAATGATTTTTCCCAGGCTCACATAGCTAGTTTCTGAGGCTGGACTTTAACTTAGGCCATCTTGCTTTTAGATTCAGAGCTCTATTATACTACTTAGCTGTTTCTATGAAATGAAAATAATACAAAAAGAAAAAAAAATGAGGCATAAAATTTTAAAATTGTTAAGACAAAATCTCTCATTAAGCCAAAGTTTGAATATGAAAAAAATGACAAGAGAGAAGTTGGAGATGCTCATCTATTATTTTTCTTTATTTTTTTCAATTGCAGCACCTATCACCTTGGGTCAAGGTCAAGGACCTTTGCACAAGAAGTGACAAAATGAAAATGATTAATGGGAAGATGAAAACCCAGAGAAATAAGGAGATTGTACTAGAGTATTTAGTTGCCTTTGATGAGCCTTAGTCACCAAAGTAAAGTATTTTCAAGAATCCAATAAGAATGGACAGATTTGATTATTGAGCCATTGCCTGTGTTATATGAAAGATTATGAAGAAAGGGAGAGGTACCACAAAATGAGAGAAGGGGAAATATCTGGATTTTTTTAAATAAGGAAATCATAGTTCTAGATCTATAAAGAACCTCAGAAGCTATCTACTCCAATACTCTCTTGCTACAGATGGTGAAATTGAGGTCTAGAGAGAGTAAGTGACTTGAAAAAGTTACCCAGGTAATAAATAGGAAGGAAGGAAGGAAGGAAATAAAGGAAGGAAAGAAAAGAAGGAAGAAAACTTGAAAATTTTACATGCTAGGTGACAGAGAATCTAGAAAAAAATATCTTTTTGGCTAAAAAATTGGTGAAAAAAAATTAATAAGATGAAATTTAATAATGGAAAATAGAAATCCTTGCCCTTGGGCTCAAAACTCTACTTAATGTGGTATGAAAGTGATCTCAAGCTTTTAGTAGATGCTAAGCTCACCATGAATCAATCACATGGTGTGACAGAAAAAAAATAAATACACAAACAAAAAACTAACGTAAACTTGGATTATAGTAAGAGAGGTAAAATTTCCATCCTGTTAGTTCAGGTGGCTAGAGTGTGATGTTACTAAAATTCAAGTCTTAAGTTTAATTTCCATACTGGACACTATATTTTAAGACAGTTAAGTGGCTCATGGAACTGGAAGGACAAGGCACTTAACTTCTATCTTCAGTGTTATGCTTGGAAGTCAAGAAATCCTGAGTTCAAATCCTGCCACAGACATTAATAGCTGTGTGATCCTGGGCAAGTCACTTAATTCCTTTCTGCCCCAACTTCTTCATTTATAAAATGGTTCTATAGCCTCACAAGATAAGGTTAGATAGCCATATTTCATTTCATTTTTCTTCCCATTATACTTGGCAGTAGCAAACTTTTGGAAATTGCTTTAATTTTTCCGATAGGTTTTACTTCTTAAATGATGTTATATCAAAAGGAAGACCAAGACTCAGAGTGATGAATCCCAAAATCACAGAGTTAGAAAGGATCCATTGATTTAACACTGCTGGCACCTTCAGGAATACATCCCACAACCTCCTTAGTGTCTATCAAATCTAAGTTAGCCATAGCTATGAGGCCTCATCCTATTCTCCCCTATGGTATATTAAATTAGTTCACACTTTACTGGGACATTAATCTCTACTACAACATAATATTCACTGCTTCATGGATTTCATCTCCTATGAATTTCTGAATATATTCTGCAATTCTTTTTACCTCCATATTGAAGCTACTTTCTATGGTGCCTAGGTTGGTTGATATACTCAGATATTTTTCTCCCTCTCCTTTCTTTTTCAATTTCAATTTAAAAAATATTGTATTGATTTACAAAACTTGGAGGCAGAGAAAAGGCAGTAACTTGACTGAGCTCTCCCCAAAACACCTCTGAACACCTTTAAATAATGCTATAAAACAATTCCTAGTGTGGCAGAATCCACAAAAGGACAGGCTGAAATAATTTTCCAGCCAAAGACAACTTAGAAGTTCAACAGGGAAGGTCTTTCACACCAGGGTGGGAATAAGCTTCAGTCCAATGCAGGCCACACCAGCACAGCCCGAGCCCCAGGAAACCTGGAGTAGGCCTTGGGAGCCATTGAATCAGCAATGGAAGTGGCTGCTTCCAGAGGTCTCAAGCCATAGGTGGTAAAAAGGTTGAACAACTGATTGGAAGGAGATTACAGGAGTCTCTTTGCTGGCACTGAAGGCAGGACCCTTTTGCTTTGCCCATACTCAGATCTAGGTAGCAGTCCTGGGTGGCAGTCCCAGGGCTAGGTGGAGCACTAGCCCATCAGAGCTTGTAGCCGCAGTGGAGAAGGGACCCTCCTCACACTTCCAGGGCAGAAAAGGGTGCTTATGGTAGCTCACAGACCAGTCCATGGGCCAGGAAAGTAGTAAACACCTCTCCTTGGAGTAAACACCTCCTACCACCTTGGAAGAACTGAAAATTTCTAGGTCCCTAGAAGTATCTCTGAAAACAGCTGCACAAAACCCTGCAGCTCAGGACAGTGGGCCCTCCACCCTAGAAGCAGAGCCCGACATTAACAAAGAGTTAAAAGTCAAGAAATAGCCTGGGAAAATGAGCAAACAACAGGAAAAAAAATCCGAAAGTTACTATGGTGACAAGGAAGATCAAAACACACTCTCAGAAGAAGATAACAAAGTCAAAGCTCTGAGTTACAAAACTTGAAGAAAATACCTTCTTACTTGCCTTTGTTAGATACACTGCACCCCTGGCAAGGAAATTTTCATTGCTTTATTTTATGTCTTAAAGAAATTCATCAGAATTTGAATCCTGCCTCTGCTACTCACTACCTTAGTAACTATTCAACAGCATCTATTAAGGATGAAGGAAACAAGCATATATTAAGTATGCCTACTAGGTACCAGACCCTGTACTGAGTAATTTACAAAAATTATCTCATTTTATTGTGGATCTCAGTTTTCTCATCTGTAAAATTAGAAAGCTGAATCAGATAATGCCTAATATTCTTCCTAGCTCTAAATCTATGAACTACTGAGAGACAATAGCAATAATATATATCATTGCTTTGTAAATCTGAAAACAATATATTGTCTTAAACTTTAAAATACATAAACATTAAAATATATGTGTATATATATATATATTATATATATACACATCATATAATTATACCAGATCTAGACATATAGGTGTATATGGTATATGTACTATACATATTTGTGTATGTATGTGCCAGCAATTGTTAATCAAACTCAACATGCATGGGACACAGTCTTCACATTCCTGTCTCTGCATCTTTGCTCACTCTTTTCTCTATACCTAGAATACACTGCTATCTCCATATTCAACATCTTTGTCTTTATAAATCCTTTCCAGGCTTTGAAGTTAACTCAAAAACAGCTTCTACAGTGAAGTTTTCCTTGACTCTCCTTGTCAGCAAAGACCTTTTCCCGGTACTTTGTTAGTTCTTTGTATTTCTGTTAAATCTCCTACTAGATTCTGAGTTCCCTGTGGACAAGGACCATGTTTAATTTATCTGTGATTGCATCTGACAATGTATGTCACATTCTGTTCTAGGCACCCCACTCTCTGTCACGTAGAGGAAGGTGTAATAATAGCTAGCATCGCTATAGTTGTTTAAGGTTTCCAAAGTGCTTTACAGTATTATCCCATGTGATGCTTCATCACTGTTCTCCAAAGCCTTCAACAGCTTTTTTTTTCAGTTACTCAGAATGGCTTCTTTTTCATGATTTTTCATTTACATTGGTATAGTAATAATGCATATATTATTTTGATTATTCTTATTTCACTCGGCAACAATTCATCCAAATTATCTCCTAATATTTTGAATTCCTCGTGTTCATCATTTCTTATTCAATAATTATATTCCATTACTTTCTCTGGTAGTAATATGAAGCATCATGACCTACTGACTGAGGCACTGGGTTTAAAATCTAGAAGACGTGGGTTTGAATCTTGCCTCAGATACTTTCTAGATGTTTGAACCTGGGAAAGTCACTTAAAGATCTCTATGCCTCAATTTCCTCTTCTATAAAATGAGAGGTTGGACTAGACAACCTTTAAAATCTCTTCTAGTTTTAAAATCTATGATCAATATATTTTCCCATCCCTACCCTGAATATTTAGCACATTATTCTATGCAAAAAGTAGCTAGGACATGTATTGGACAATGATTCTGGCGTCAAAATCTCAGTCGAAATCCTGCTTCAGACACTTAATGGTTATGTGACTGTGGGCAAGTCCCTTATGCTCTATCATCTCCTAATTTCATCATCTGTCAAGTGGGGATAATTATAGCACTTATCTAACATGGTTGTTGCAGGGATCAAAATGAACTATTTTGTGTAAAGTGTTGCAAATCTTAAAGAACCATATAAATGTTAACTATTTTTATTCTGTACATTCTTAGAGCTTAATAAATGCTAATTGTACTTCTTAGTTGAAAGATGGATATATACTATAGAATTAAGAATACCTGTAGTGCTTGCATTGTGATAATCAGGTTGCTACACATAGTGAACCTTGTCCTTTACAAATATACAATATTGTTACTGTTGTCCTATAATGTACGCCCTCGAACCCATAAATGGTCAAATGCTTTCTGTGGAATCTTAGAATATTAAACTGAATCACAGAATTTTAGAATTGGAAGGACCCTTACAGACCATCTAATACAATTGGTTCCTGGTCAAGAATCCCCTCTATGATATGCCGAGCAAATAACATCTTAGGATGGTAGATTAAGAACTGGAAGAAATCTCTAAGATCCTTTAAGATCCACCTGACTCATTTTATAGATGAGAACATTGAGATCCAGAGAGATGGAAATAATTAGCCTAAGACTTCTAGGAAGAGGAGCCCATTACTCTTTTCTGAGACAGCTTCCCAGATACTTCTGTCTATTGTTCCTTTTTGCTTCCAGTGACAGACATCACAATTGGATCAAGTGGGGTTCTCAGGAACTCAGGAAAGAAAGAAAAAGTTTTTGTTGTTTATTTCAGTTTGGAAATTTTAAAAAAAATGGGCTGTAGGTAAAAGGGCTTTTCCTATTCCCATTTAAGACCCTGGGTATATAAAATATACATGTTCCAAGACTGGACTTATAAGGAATTGACATAAGGGGCCCCTTGTACTGTTTGAGTTACTAATGGGATTGTAAATAATACCCAAATTACCTTTGTACTCTGATAGTGGCTTTGCTCTAAGGGTCAAAAAGCGGCTCTCCAAACATTAACTCATTTTCCCTCCCAATACCTCCATGAGGTCAGGGAAGGTTAGTCTTGCATTTCTTTCATAGAATAAAAATCTGAGGTCCAGATAGATTAAGGACTTACCCAAGGTCATTGAGGAATGCAGCAGTGCCACCCAGTGTGGGACTCTAACCTAAAGAAGTTCTCCCAAGGCTGGTTCTTTAGAAATTATGGGATGAATCATGTTTATTATTATTTTGTGAAAGACCCCCAACATCTGACTTAGAACTGACAAGTTGACGTTAGATGGTTCACATATATTTTGCCTGAAGGCCTAGAACCAATGCCATAGGAAAAATGGATGAGCCTCATGAAGATCTAACACAGAGAACCTTCCAAGAATAAATGTTCCATCAAAATCATTAAAGATCCCTGGTCAAATGTTATGCTTCACATTTGAAGACTGGATGGAGGGTAGGTGACTTATTTTAGGAGTTAGGCTCATATGAGGTATGCAAGTTTATAAGACTTTTTCTCCATCTATTTTAATGACTAGAAGACTGATCAGTTTCTTCCTATTGAGAAAAGTATTGGGTTAAAATGCATGTTGAGGGCATCTTTGCATCAGTACTTTGAATGAGATGGAAGAATGTGAATAAAGGCAGCATTTTAATTTTAATGGAAAAGTTTAGCTAGTAGTGCTATTATCTCTTTACCTATTTGAGACTCTGATAGCCAGTGATTCCACCCACCTGGAAAACAACCAAAAAGAGGAAATTGGGAAAATTGTCTTCAACTGGTAAGAATTCTATAGCACTAAGTCAAATGCACTAAGACATCCCCATTTTTGTCAGAGGCTAACCAGTCCCTGAAGCCCTCAGTCAGAGCCCAATTGCACTTAATTGACCAAAGAAACTTGGATGGCTAGTTTGCCAGTCCACAAAAAAGTGGAAGCAAGCAGACTCAGAGAGGGGTTCTCCCAGCAAGATATACTCTCAGCTGTGGTCAAGCAGAAATATGTCTTGATTTGGAAGTGGAAGACCTGGGTCTGAATTCAGGATCAGCTATTTGCTGCTTCAGGAAGCAACTTACATCTCCAGGACTCAGTTTCTACATCTATAAAATTGGGGGGGGGTAGGCACAAAATGATCTATAGTCCCTTTCATCACTTAATTTTACAATCTTTGAGATGTGATGCAAAGCATTTCTTCCCTTCCAACACCTGTGAGGGCAGAGAAGGTTATGAAAGCCTTCATCTTTTGGACAAAGTGACATTCAATGGACTATTTTAACCTAAAAATGAAAAATACAAACCTACTGTTGCCAGTTGTTAGAGTTTCCTCTTTCCTCGAATCATATGGCACTGAATTATCTGTTTACTTGAGATATCAGCCAGTAAAATGTAAATTTCTTTGAGGACCAGTGCTGGGTTTTATTTCCTTTTTGCTTATTCTTTGTATCTCAACCACCCAAAAAGAGGGCCTTTGTATATAGTAGCTGCTTTAAAAAATTGAATTATCGATGATGATGATGATGATGATGATGATAATGGTCAACATTCATATAGTGCTTTCTAGTTTACAAAGCATTTTATATACGTTATCTCATTTTATCCTCACAGCAACCCTGGGTGGTAATGGTATTATTTTCCTGATTTTACAGAGGAGGAAATTGAGGCAGAAAGAAGTTAAATGATAAATACAGAGTCACACAGTGTCTGAAGGTGGAGTTAAAGACAGCCCTTCCTGATTCCAGGTAAATTGCTCTATCCACTGAACTATCTAGCTGAAAAATGTAAAAAGCAGGCACTAGAAGTCAAAAGCACAATATGAGGTGACTTTAGGTCTAGCCAAACAGCCCAGGACATTTCAGGAGAACAGAGATCATCACTGTCTTACAGAACCATTCAATATTTGTAGAGATCATCCTCAGTTATCAAGAAAAGGTAAAGTATGCCCTGTTCCTCCTCAGTTTGGGAAGGTAGGGAAATGTCTCAAAATACCTTGAGCAAATATTTCAACCTTCTTAGTCTCATTTTCCTCATCTGTCAAGTGAAGCAATTGTTTGACTCAAAGTGCACACATCCCTCCTCATCTCTGACTCCTGGATTTCCTAACTTCTTATAAGACTGTGATGTCAATGTGATTAAAGATCTTCCCTGCTCATTTAATAGGCCTCAGGTGGAGCTAGTTAAGGGAAGCTTGATTAACCAAGGCTTGTTTGTAGGCAGGCCCACACCCTTTTGCTAACTAGATATGAGGCCCCAGGCCCACACCCTTTTGCTGATTAGGTATGAAGCCCTCAGACCCTAAACAGGGTATGGGTATATGGGTATATACATACATACATGTGTGTGTATATACATATATATATGTATATATATATATATATATTTCTATGTGTGTGTGTGTGTGTGTGTGTGTGTGTGTGTGTGTGTACACCCTGAGGGTAGCTGTTGAGTTCAGAAGAGAGAGCCTCAGGAAGAAGACAGAACTGCAGGAAAAGAAAGAGCTTTGAGAGAGACAGAGGACTACAAGAGACCAGAGAGAACTGGAAGGACTGAGAGAGAGGACTTCAGGGACAAAGAAATGGAGAGACACAGAGAGAGTAAGACATAGAGACACAGAGAGAGAGAGAACTGCAAGCACTTTCAGAACTGGAGGAGGAGAGGACATAGGCAAGCAGAGAGTTAGAATTCATCAGTGAGTGTTTACAGAAGGACCTAGTAGAGGGGAAGGTTGCAGGATGGCTTGGCTCCTTGCTATGATATTTTGTAATATCCTTGCTGTTATATTGAAGTGGACTTACTGGTTTTAGGATACAGTTGTTGCTATGATGAATTGGAATTATTTGTTTTGGAATTTGATCCTTTGGGTGTCTGAATAAATGTTTTACTTCTTCTGCCTTTTATATAGAGACTCTCTTATATTTTGTGATTCCAAAGTATGCAGGCATATTCATGTTCACCATTGATATCGTGAATCTTGCTTTACTGATACAAAGACTCAGCTAAATTTCCACATTCTATAAGAAGCCTTTTCTTCATCTTCTTTTAATGTGGAGGCTTTCCTTTTGTTTATTCTTTGGCCCATCTATATCTTGTTTTATGCAGTTGTTTGCATGTTGTCTTCCTCATTAGACTGTAAGCTCCATGAGGTTATGAACTGTTTTGGGGCTTTCTTTGCATCCCCAATGCTAAGCACAGCATCTACTATGGTAGGTGCTTGTTAATTTGACCTTATGTACTTCAGTCCCCAACTCAGGCTGTAGTTTTCTTACTGATTATCTCTTCTGAAGCCTGGGAGCTACAACACTTATAGTCTTTATCTCTCATTTGTCACTTATCTCATATTACTTATTTTGTTATGTCCTATATATGCCTCTCTGGGTTATGTCCTATATCTGCCTTTGTAGGTTAGGTGAAATAATTTCTCTTAATGCCTCAATTTCCTAATCTGTAAAATATTAATTTATCAACAAACATTTATTAAGGAATTACTAGGTGCCAAACAGTGTTCCAAGGTTAGGTATACAAAAAATAAAAGTAAAAATAGAGTCCTTACCCTCAACAAGCTCAAATTCTAGTGGAGAAAATAACATGTAAATAACTGAGTACACACAAGATGTATACAAAATAAATGGGAAGTGATCTAAGAGGAAAGGTGCCAACTACATGGGGAATAGGACAAGCCTTCTGCAGAAAACAGGATTTAAGTTTAGTCTCAAAGGAAGATAAGAGATACAGCTGAGTAAGAAGAACAGTCCAGGCATGAAGGGAAAGCCAGGGAAAAGGAATGGAGTTGAGAGACTGAAGGCCAGTGTTGCTGTATTAATAGCAGACTATCGGGATGGGCATAAAGCGTAAGAAGATTGGGAATAATTAGAAAGGTCCCAGGTTGTATAGAGCTTTAAAAGACTAACAGAAAGTGTTATATTAAATCCTGGAGGTAATAGAGAACCACTGGAGTTTATTGAGCAGGGTACGAATGGAGGAAGGATAACATGGACTGGATTAGATGATCTTTTGAATCCATTATGTCTCCGATTTCTCTGAAACCCTATGAAATATTCATGCTAAGAGATTTTTTTTAAAATTTTGTTAATGACATTATTTTTAAGGAGATAAACTCTCAGCTTTATAGGACTAGATAGATAGAAAGAAAGAAAGGAAGAAAAAAAGAAAGAAAGAAAGAAAAACAGTTTTATAGAGCAGCCTACTGATTGAGTTCTGGTATTCATTTATGATAATATTGCTTATCTTAGTATAAGGGTATTTGATGAACTGTCAAATACAAAAATTTCTAACTTCCTACTCTAAGCCTAAGGCATATTATTGCTTTCAGTTTAAATACCCAAGCTTGAAAATTAGATGTTGCGGTTTGGTTTTCTTGGGGGAATGTGGTAGCCATCAAGGGAAAATGAAAGTTCTCAATAGAGAGGAAATATTCAGAAAAGATTTTTTCAATGCCAAGTTATCTGATAGACAACCATCTCACTTTGTCTATGTTTTTAATCTGTTTTTCTTTTCTTTTTTTTTTTGTCACTGTATGGCTTCCTGAGCCTACGTCCTTCCTCTTATCTCTATTAACTCGTTCTCTTGCTGAGTTCATAGGATCATTGATTTAGAACTTAAAGGAAGCTTAGAAATCAGCTGGTCAAATTTCTTCATTTGACAGCAGAGGAAACTGAGGCCCACAGAAGATAAGCAACTTCCTTAAATTCAGAGAAATAAGAAAGAAGAGCCTAGATTTCAACCCAGGTTCTCTGATTCCAAACCAATGATCCTTCCTTTCTGACACATTACAAGATGTCATAATGGATAGAGCACTGGGATTAGAATCAGGAAAATATGAGGTCAAATCCTACAGCAGACGCTTGCCAGTTCTACCACCCTGGCCAAATCATTTAATCTAACTCAGGTTTGGTTTCTCTATTTGTAAAGGGAAAAAACTGGTCTCCACAGTTTTGAAGGTCTCTTTCAGATGCAAATATATGATCCTTTACTAAACCTGAGGCCCAAGCCTCATGGAATATCACATTTCATGAAATCTGATTCTGGAAATTAAGCACAAATGCTATACTAGAGTTTCCTGCTGTTGACATGCTAGAGAGCTAAAGACTTCTGGTACAAAATTCATTTCTCACAGGAAATGATAGCATCTTCCTCTAATCTCTCTTAGATCCAACACCACCTATTTTTATGCTGATGAAATAGAACTGATGGTTTTTACTAATACAAAGTGGTACACTTTGTATTCGTATTAATTAAAATAATTTTGCAATGTTGGGGGAAAAAAGGGCTCTCATACGTTATTTAGGGTCTCACAATGAAAACCACGGGGAGATTGGTGAAAGCCTAGTTTGGAACTTTGAATCATGAATATGATTAAAATGCAAAAATGAGAACAGGATGAAACCCAGAAAAGATTTACATACATCCTGCCTTCTTACCTTTATTTCCCTGAGGGATAACACCTAATAAAAATGTGACCTACTGGCAGGATGGAAAGAATCTAGTCTGTGTTCTCATCGTCCTGTGACCTGACTTGATCTTTTCACCTACAGCTTGTTTGCAAAGTAAGTGTGTTGATATGGAGGAGTAGGAGCAAGAACTCACCTGAACTCTCCCAAACTCCCCTCCAAATATCCTTTAAATTAATGCCTCAAATAAAATTCTGGAGTAGAAAAACCACAACGTCAGGTAAAATAATTTTCCAGACCAAGGCAACTTAAGAGGTTGGCAAGAAATGTTTGCTTCACCAGGGTGCTGGCATCAGTTGTAGCAACAGTTTTCAGCCTACAAACAATAAGGGAATTGGACAAGTGATCAGAAAGAGATTATAAAGGATCCTTTGTTGGCACTGGGTTCAAGATTGCATTGCTCATACCCAGTTCCAGGAATAAGAAGAGCATGAATGCAAGCAGAAGCAAAGGATCCAGGGCCCAAGTCACAGTTGATGGCAGACAAGAGGGGTTATGACCTTTCAAAAGGGAGCAGGGTCGCTGGTTTCAGTCCCAAGGCAGAAAGCAGCTTCAAGATAGCAGGAAACCTTGTCACAGTTACAGGGACAAGAGGAATGCCAGCACTTGTTGTTAATAGAGAACAAGGTCTCTTCCTGGGTAAAAATTGGAGCACAGATAAGAGAGCAGTGACCACTGCTCTCCCTAGATCATACCACCCTAGAAGTACTGAAAATTTATAGATTCCCAGAAGTACCTCTTAAAATAGCAACAACAACAAAAACTTGAAGCTTGGGACAGTGCCCCTCCACCCCAGGAGCAGAGCCTAACTTTAACATAAAGAGAAAAATCAATAAATAGACTGGGAAAATGAGCAAATAATAAGAACAACAACAAAATAACCTAATCATAAAGAGTTACTATGGTTATGGGGAAGATTGAAAGGCAAACTCTGAAGAATACAATGACAAAACATCTACTAGCAAACCCCCAATGCCTCCACACATGTACACATACACACACAAAATGTGAATTGGACCCAAGCCCAGAAAAAATTCCTGAAAAACTCAAAAATCAAATGAGAGAAGTAAAGGAAAATTTGGAGAAAGAAAAGTGAGTGATGCAATAAAAATTATGGAAAGAGAGTCAGCAGTTAAAAAAAGACACCAAAAATATTGAAGATGATCTCTCAAAAAAAAAAAGACAGAATTGGCCAAATGGCAAAAGAGAGACAAAAAGAAGAATGCCTTTAAAAAACAGAATTGGCCAAGTGGAAAACATACAAAAATTCACTGAAGAAAATAACTCCTTAAAAAGTAGAACTGAGGCCCTAGGTTTGTCTTGGCAGATAGATTGTCAAATATTTTATAGTGTCTACAGTAACTTTAAATGGAATTTCTCTTTCTATCCCTTGCTGTTGGGCTTTGTTAGTAATGTATAGGAATGCTGAGGATTTATGTGGGTTTATTTTATATCCTTCAACTTTGCTAAAGTTGTTTATTATTTGAAGTAGTTTTTTACTTGATTCTCTAGGATTCTCTAAGTAAATCATCATATCATCTGCAAAAAGTATAATTTAGTTTCTTTTTTGCCTATTCTAATTCCTTCAATTTCTTTTTCTTCTCTGATTGCTACAACTAACATTTCTAGTACCAAATTGAATAATAGGGGTGATAATGGACATCCTTGTTTCACCCCTGATCATTCTGGGAATGCATCTAGCTTATCCCCATTAAAAATAATGCTTGTTGATGGTTTTAGGTAGATGCTATTTGTAATTTTAAGGAAGGCCCCATTTATTCTTATGCTTTCTAGTGTTTTTAATAGGAATAGGTGTTGTATTTTGTCAAAGGCTTCTTCTGCATCTATTGAGATGATCATATGATTTCTGCTAGTTTTGTTGTTGATATGATCAATTATGCTGATACTTTTCCTAATATTGAACTAGCCTTGCATTCCTGGAATAAATCCTACTGGTCATAGTGTATTATTCTTGTGATAAGTTGCTGCAATCTTTTTGCTAATATTTTATTTAAAAATTTTACATCAATATTCATTAGGGAAATTGGTCTATAATTTCATTTCTCTGTTTTGACTCTTCCTGGTTTAGGTATTAGTACCATATTTGTGTCATAAAAAGAATTTGGTAGGCCTCTTTCTTCACCTATTTTCCCAAATAGTCTATAAAGTACAGGAATTAATTGTTCTTTGAATGTTTGATAAAATTCACATGTAAAACCATCTGGCCCTGGAGATTTTTTCCTAGGGAGTTCATTGATGGCTTGCTCAATTTCTAATTATGAAACACTTTTCACACAAATAAAGTCAGATCTAAATAAATGGAAAAAATATCAGTTGCTCATGCTTAGGCTAAGCTAATATAATAAAATGACAATTTTACCTAAATTAATTTATTTATTCAGTGCCATGCCCATCGAACTACCAAAAAATCATTTTACAGAGCTGGATAAAATAATAACAAAATTCATCTGGAAGAACAAGAGGTCTAGAATATCTAGGGAATTAATGAAAAGAAATGCTAGGGAAGGTGGCCTAGCCATACCAGACATTAAACTGTACTATAAAGCAGCAGTCATCAAAACTACCCAGTACTGGCTAAGAAACAGAGTCATGGATCAGTGGAATAAGTTAGATACACAAGACACAGTAGTCAACAATTATAGCAATCTACTCTTTGATAAACCCAAAGAATCCAGCTTTTGGGCTAAGAATTCAACATTTCACAAAAAACTGCTGGGAAAATTGGAAAACAGTAGGGCAGAAACTGGGCATCAGCCAATATCTTACACCATATACCAAAATAAAGTCAAAATGGGTTCATGATTTAGGAATAAAGGCTGATACTATAAGCAATTTGGGAGAGCAAGGAGTAGTTTACCTATCAGATTTGTGGAGAAGCAAAGAATTCATGACCAAACAAGAGATAGAAAGCATTAAAAAATGCAAAATGGATAATTTTGATTATGTTAAGTACTATAAGAAATGATGAACAGGATGCTCTCACAAAAACCTGGAAAGACTTACAAGAGCTCACACAAAGTGAAATGTACTGTGTACAAAGTATCAGCAATATTTTAAGATGATCAGCTGTAAATGACTTAGCTATTCTCAGCAATGTAACTTTCGAGGACACCTCTGAAAGACTTATGATGAAAAATGCCATCTATCCCCAGAGAAAGAGCTGATGGTGTCTGAATATAGATTGAAGCATAGTTTTTTTTAACTTTATTTTTCTTGAGGTTTCTTTTGCTTATGTTTTCTTTCACAATATGACTATTATGGATATGTTTTTCATGACTACAGATATATAAGCTATATTGAATTGCTTGCCCCCTCAATGAAAGGTGGGGAGAGGGAGGAAGAGAGAGAATTTGAAACTCAAAGTTTTAAAAATGAATGTTAAAAATTGTTCTACATGTAACTGGGGAAATAGAAAATACTAAATAAAAGCTAAAAAAGAAAAAGAAAAAAATCCCAGGAACAGATAGATTCACAAATGAATTCTATCAGACTTTTAAAGAACAATTAATTCCAATGCTATACAAACTATTTTGAAAAATTGGTAAAGAAGGAGTACTACAAAGTTATTTTTATGACACAAATATGGTGCTGATACCTAAACCAGAAAGAGCAAAAACAGAAAAAGAAAACTATCTACCAATTTCCTTAATAAATATTGATGAAAAAAATTTTAAATAAAATAACAGCAAGGAGATTACAGCATTATATCACATAGATCATACACTATGACCAGGTAGGATTTATACCTGGAATTCAGGCCTGGTTCAATATTAGGAAAACTATCAGCATAATTAACCATATCAATTACAAAACCAACCACAATCATATAATTATCTCAATAGATACAGAAGAAAAGTTTTTGACAAAATACAATACCCATTCCTGTTAAAAACAGCAGTATAGGAATAAATGGAGTTTTCATTAAAATAATTAGTATCTATTGAAATCTATTCTATTTTCTATCTATTCTATTCTATTTTCTGTATTGAGAATAAACTAGAAGCCTTCCCAATAAGATCTGGGGTGAATCAAGGATATCTATTATCACCATTATCATTCCATTTTGTACAAGAAATCCTAGTTAAGAAGAAAAAGAAATTGAAGGAATTAGAAAAAGCAATGAGGAAACAAGGCTGTCATTCTTTGCAGATGATTTGATGGTATACTTGGAGAATTCTAGAGAATCAACCAAAAACTAGTGGAAATAATTAACAACTTGAGCAAAGCTGCAGCATATAAAATAAACCCAAATAAATCATCAGCATTTCTATATACTACCAACAATGTCCAGCAGCAAGAGATAAAAAAGAGAAATTCCACTTAAAATAACTGCAAACAATATAAAATACTTGGAATTTTGCCTACCAAAAACAAATTTAGGAACTATATGAACACAACTATAAAACACTTTTCACACAAATAAAGCCAAATCTAATCAAGTCAAAAATATTAATTGCTCATGGGAAGGGCTAGCCAATATAATAAAAATGATAATTCTACCTAAATTAATTTGTTCAGTGTCATACTAATCAAATTACCAAAAACTCATTTTAGAGAGCTATTAAAAATAATAACAAAATTTACCTGGAAGAACAAAACATAAATAATATCAAAGGAATCACTTTTAAAAAGTGAAGAAAATGTGAAGTGGCCTACCAATACCAGATTTCAAACTGTATCACAAAGTGGTAATCATAAAAACAATCTTGTACTGGCTAAGGAAAAGCATGGTGGATCAGAGGAATAGATTAAGTACACAATACATAGTAGTGCAAGACCATAGTGACCTAGTATTTGATGAATCCAACAATCCAAGGTTTGGAGAAAAGAAATCATTATTTGACAAAAATTGCTGGGAAAACTGGAAAGCAGTTTGGCTGAAACTATGTATGGAGCAACATCTCATACTATATACCATATACCAAAATAAGGTCAAAATAGGTTCATGATTTAGACATAAAGGTGGTATCATAAGCAAATTAGGAAAACCTAATGCCTGTCAGATATATGAATAAGAGAAAAATTTATGATGAATCAAGAGATATAGAGTATTATAGGATGTAAAATGACTGGTTTTGTTTACATGAAATTAAAATATTTCACACAAACAAAACCAATGCAGCCAAGATTAGTAAGAAAGCAAGAAACTGGGAGGGGTAGGGTACAGCAAGTTTCTCTGCTAAAAGCTCATTTCTCAAATAGATAGAGAACTGAATCAAATTTATTTGAATATAAGTCATTCTCTGATTGATAAATGGTCAAAGGATATGGACAGACAGTTATCAGAAGAAGAAATCTATCTATAGTCATATGAAAAAACGTTCTAAATCACTACTGAGTAGAAAAATGCAAATTACAACAACTCTGAGGAATGACCTCATACCTATCAGATTGGTTAATATGACAGAAAAGGAAAATGAAAAATATTGGAGGGGGTGTTGGAAAAAAAGGAGAGGGCACCAATATACTGTTGGTGGAGTTGTGAACAGATCCAACCATTCTGGAGATCAATTTGGAACTATGCACAAAGGGCTATAAAATTGTTTATACCCTTTGATCCAGCAATGTCCCTACTAGGTCTGTACCCCAAAGAGATCAAAGAAAGGAAAAGAACTCATATGTGCAAAAATATTGGAAATTGAGAGGATGGCCATCAATTGGGGAATGACCAAACAAATTGTGGTATATTATTGTTATTGAATACTATTGTGCTGTGAGAAATGATTAGCAGGTTGCTTTCAGAAAAACCTGAGAAGACTTATATGAACTTATACAAAGTGAAGTGAGCAGAACCAGAAGAACATAGTACATAGTAACAACAATATTGCACAATGATCATCTGTGAATGACTTAGCTATTCTCAGCAATATAATGATCCAAAACAAAGATCCAAGATCCAAAGGACTTATGACGAAAAATATTATCCATCTCCAGTGAAAGAACTGATAGAATCTGAATAAAGACTGAAGCATACTTTTTTACTTTATTTTTCTTGTTCCTTTTTTTGCTTTGCATTTTCTTTTGCAACATGACTTATATGGAAATGTTTTCATGACTGCACGTATATAATCCATATCAAATTGCTTGCTTTCTTAAGGATGGAGGAAGGGAGAGGGAATTTGGAACTTAAAGTTTAAAGCAAATGTTAAAAAAATATATGTAATTGAGAAAAATTTAAACAACAACAAAGTGTGTTTCTATTTTGAAGTTCATTCATAGAGGCTGACTAGGATGTGGAGAGGAATGCATGGCAGACCAGAACCAACTAAAGGAAACAGAAATGACTTTCCCAATCCAGAATCAAATCTGGATTGGGAAAGACATAATAGCTATGTTCAAATACTAGAAAGACTGCCACAGGAAGGGGGAATTACACTTGTTCTCCTTGGCCAAAGAAGGCAAAACTTGGAACAATAGAAAGAAGGTAACACCACTGCACGCTGCTACTATGTTTAAGGAAAGACTTCCCAGCAATCAGAATTGTCTAAAAGTGGAATAATCACTCTTGATCTGTAAGAAGCTCTTCATCCATTAAGTAAAGTAGAGACTGGATGAGAACATCCAGAACTATCGTCAAAAAAAGAATTACTATTCAGGGTTGGGTTATATTGCATGTCCTTTGAGGGCCTTTCTATTCCTGAGATTCTATAATTATGTCTCAGGGAAGAGAAACAATAAGAGGTCAGAAGTTATGCTTCGTATGTGTGTGTGTATGCGTGTGTGTGTATGTGTGCCTATGTGTGAATATACGTTATAGTAATATTTATATAATGCATGATATATATTTATATATAATGTTCTACATGTACATAATATATGATATATAATATCAGGGGATCAATTATGATGTGTTATAATTTTATTGATAAATCACCTCTCATTGTCATGATAAATGAGGTAGATGGCTTGCCTGTTTGGAACAGTAGAAATTTGGACATACTAGAAGATGGCTCAAATTAGTCTCAAATCCAAAGGTTTCATAATGTATAAAATATATTAGTTAAGTTTATACTTTGATGGAACAGTGAATTAGTTGTTATAGATAATCCCCTTCCTCTCCAGACTGAGACCTTTTATTAGTCTTCTCAACTTGTGTGATTCTTACCCATTTCTTTCTAGGGGTTCCAATAGCTAGAATGTTGGACTGGGAGTCAGAGAAATCTGAGCTCAAATCCAGACTCCAACAGTCACTAGCTGTGTGACCCTAGTCAAGTCACTTTATTTTTAAGTTTCCTAATCGGTAAAATGGTGATAGTAATGCTTTCCAGAGTTGTTATAAGTATGAGATAATTTACAAAGTGCTTTGCAAATCTTAATGCACTACATAAATATTATTATTATGAAATCTTCCATAGATGATCTACCTAACCCATTGTAGGCCTTCTTCTGAATTTTTAAAAAAAATATCTTTGAAGAACCAGGGCAGCTCTAGATTCCTCTTGTTTCTACATTCTCACTTCATAACTGGCCCACTTCCTTTTCTAACTTGATGTCCTCAGATTTGTCTTCTAGGCCAATTCTTTAATTCAAATCAATGTCGATGATAGGTGGCAGCCAACTCACAACCACGATGGTCTTCCTAGAATTTATAGAGTTACATTTATTTTTTAATTATTCCAAGAGCATGGTGCTTTACAATTCACTGCCTTATTTACCATAGTTCATAAAATTATTGAATCATAGCATTAGAATTGGAAGAGACTTTGAATGATACAGCAGGGTCACAGAAGTGATACTTGAATGGGCTTCGGCATTCATCTAGTCCAATCCCTTCATTTTAGAGTTGAAGAAACAGGCCTAGTGAGATTAAATGATTTACCCAAGGTCACAAAATCCTAAAAACTAGAAATGGGATCTAAACCCACACCCACTGCTGTTTCCACTGCACCATGATCCTTCCTCATTTTACAGCTTAAGAAACTGAAGCCTAGAGAAAGTAAATTATTTGTCTCCGATTAGAGAAGTCAGAAACCTAGTTCTTCTGACTCCAGAACCAGTACTGTTATATTGTCTTTTGGAGGTGCAAATAGGTGAGAAATAGAAAAGTCAGTCAACCTACTTATATTTAAGAGTGTATTATGTGCCAGGCTGGGGGATACAAAAAAGTGCTAGGAATACAAATACAAATATGAAAAAGGAAGACAGTTCCTGCCCTCAAGGAACCTATAAATCTAATGGTGGGAGATAACAGATGCATTAGAGTTAAAATTGGGGGTGGAAGTTAGGGAAGATACAAAATCAGAAGCCATATTCCAAGGGGTTTAGAAGAGACTGAGAGAAGTGGGGACAATGAACGCAGGAAGCTTATTCAATAAGTTTACCTGAGGAGAAGAAGACAGCTATATATTGATAGTTTTGGAGCATCTTAGGATTTAGAGGTTTTCATTTTTTATAATGGGGGGAGTCATGAGTTTCTCTGCAGGCAAAGGGGGAAGAACTGAATAAAGGAAGAAACTGAAGATTAGAGAAGGGGAGCATGATAATTATGACAATTTCCTGGAAAAAAGTGGTACAGGTTAAGATCAGGAAAACTTGTAGAAAGGTTGAACTTGGCAAGCAGAAGGACTACCTCTCCATTAGAAACTGGACTAATTGAAGAGATTGGTGTTTTATGTCCAAGGGAAACAAACACAGTGGAGAGGAAGAAGAGTGAACTCAGGGGAAATGGCATCTATTTTTTTTGGTGAAATATGAGTCAGAGTCCTCTGTTAAGAATATGGAGAGAGGGGTGGGATGAGTAACTTAAGAGGAGAAAAGGTTTATAGTGGTTGCTTTGGTGAGAAAGATTCAATTAGGGAGAAGTAGAAAGATTGTCTCACTGTAACAAGGGTCCAGCTGATATTAGATAACATCACAGTGGACCTAGTCAGCACAGTTGGGTCACTTGTTCTGGCTGTATTCACTAATACATGAGCAATAGCTGAGGAGGTAATGATGACAGTGATGATGATAACAGCTGACATTTATGTAGTGGCTTAATATTTATAAAATGTATTACATACTTTCTCTCATTTGACCCACACAGAAAACCCTGAGGTGTAAAGTCTATGATTACCTCCATTTTGCAGATGTGGAAACCAAGGCTCAGAGAGGTAAATCCTTTGCTTAGAATTTAAATAAAGCAAGTATCTAAGATAGAATTCAAATCCAGATCTTCCAGATTGCAGATCCAGTATTCTATCCACTTATTTTATATCATAAGAGCTAACATTCATACTATGACTAGGTTGAATGAATATTACACAGTTTAGGTTGTATGTAACAGAGAAGTTTTGTCAAGCAAGCTTTTGTGGGTTGAAAGCGTAGATGTAGACGGAAGTGGAGTTTCCTACTCTCTTTCACTTTTAAAAGAAACCAATGCTTTCTTCTTCTTTTTTAAAAATTAACCCCTCTTCTCCCTCAAGGAAACATTTTGATCATGATTAGCTTCAAAACAGACTCCTGATGACAGGAAAGTCTATTCACCCTTGTAATGAAAATTAGCATGAATGTAACCAGACTTGGGCTACTGAAGGAGCTGGAAATCCCTAAGTCTTCAGGACCAAGAATCTTGATTCTCAGGCACTGTCAAAATTAAACTAGCATTCTGGGAAGAGCTCTGTGGTCCCAGTATGAAAGTGGAACACATTAGTCACCATTTTGCCCTGTCGAAATCTGGCAAAAAAAAAGAAGAAAGAGAAAAAGAAAAAAGTGGTTAAAATGATAACTATCATTGGTCAATTTCATTTGACTAGACCTTTTCAGTTAATTTGGGAGCAGAAGTATGATACACAATGAGTGAGAACTGACTTCAACACAGCTCCCCACCACCATCTGTTTCCAATAAAAAGTGGGTGACATTTTTCCCCCTCCTGACTGGAGTTTTGAAATGATGATTTAGTCACAGACATTTTATTTGACTCCTTCTGTAGAGGTGTCATGGAGGTTAGCATAACACCTTTAGTGTTGCTTGAGATCATCATAATTACGATAATGATAAGAACAATAATACTAGTGATAATGCTTCTCTTCCCATATTTTAAGAACCAACTGTTGATTAAATGATTGATTTCCTCCATCAACACAAAAGGCATCTTCTCTGAGCCTTAGTCATATGTGGTCTTTATACGTTCTTTTGGCCAAAAAAATTTTTAACTATGGCCAATCTGATGATGACCCTTAGGCAGAGCTCTACAGCTGGACTCCATGAACTTAATGTTTTTTAATCTTTTTGATAACAGTTTTTTGATTTAATTGATTTTCTTTGTGTTTTATTTGATTATTTAAAACCATTATTCTTAGAAGGGGTCCATACTGTTCATCAATCTGTTTCTAAGACATGATAGGAGTTAAGAACTGCTGTGCTATGGTTGTAGCTTGTTATATGAATGAAAAATACAGTCTTCTGCCAAACTTGAAACTTTTCCAGATTATTAGAATTTGGCAGATCTGGCACTCTACTGGCATAGCTTTTGAGAACTGAAGGTACCATTGCTGGCACGATGAGATTCATGTGGACTTTACCAAATGATGACAATGATGATGACAACAATGAAAGTGAATGATAGCTCACATGTTTTTACTCTTTGCATTTTACAGATTGCTTTCTTCAGAACCACCGAGTAAATGTCGGTAGTGCAGATGTTACTATTACTTGTGTCTAATATGCAATTTATACTGTGTTATATGTTGAGTGAGTTAAAGACAAATAAATGAAATAAAGACCCAGTCCTCATTCTCAACAGTTTTTAAGTTAGTAAGGAAGAAAGAAGAGTAGAATGCACATTTCACCTATTTCATTACTACAAATATCTTCTTTCATTCCTTTTGTAATTAATACAGACCCAAAGTCCCTTTAAACTTCCTATCATAGGACAATAACCTTCATGAGCTGCTCTGACAGAAAGAATCATGAATGATGTAGCATTTCATCAAAGATCTTTACACTGGGATAGGAGTGATTAGGCTCTTGTGTCAATATACTCAATGACCATTGTAGGGTTGCATTCTTGTTAATTTTCCCTAGTTTTGTGATACTAATTTGATACTTCAAGGATCTGTTGTCTTGTTGGTGCAAGCATTCCAGTATTCCAGCACAGATCTCAATTCTTCTGGGTCTTGGTATATGGTCTGAGAGTTGTTCAAAATGCCACCACCCAGTGACTGATGGGCATGGGGGGTGATAAAAGTTTCTAATTGGGTTGGACCTGCCAAAGCTCTTTGTCTCCAACAGAACTCACATGTGGCCTTGAGAAACCAGGTCATATTTCCACTGTGATGAGCCATCAGAAGACTTCAGTGGAGCTTACAAGTACATGTGAACACATTCCATAACATAACTAAAAGAGCTGCATCTTAAGGTGTTCTCCAGGGGAATATAGCTCTTTTTGTTTGAGGTATCTATATTTTTAGGAGAGAGACTGAATTACTGATTTTATTGGTATAGAGAATTCCCATGTGAAGCAAGTCCCTTTACCAATTCAGGTCAGCACCATCTCTGCAATTTATAGTCATAAACACACAGAGCACTAAGAGATTATGTGCCTTTCCCAGGGTCACACAGCCAGTATGTGTCAAAAATGGGATTTGAGCCCATATCTTCTTAGCTTTAAAGACATCTTCCTGTCCACTCTATCATACTAATGCCCCCTCTTCTGTCTCTAACTCTCTGTCTCCTTCTCCCTTTTTCCTTTTCTCTAGTTTATGTAAGGAAATCTGTTTAAAAATGTGCTTCTCATCCTAACTCTGATTCTTGGCAAGTTATTTAGTATCCCTGGACATCATTTTTCTCTTCTGTAAAATGAGGGTTTGGGACTAGATGGCATCTAGGATGCCTTTCAGTTCTAGGTTTGTGATCCTATAAGCCTATGATCATGATGGATAAGAAATTAGTTCACAAAAAAAAATCTATTTTCAATCAAACCAATCTGTTAACAATACACACTTCCAAAAGGTCTTGTGGAATTTTTGTTAAGGAACGCAAACTCAAAATAAAACAAAACACATTCTTTTAGTTCCAAAAACGGTAGCTATGTTTTCACTACTATATTATCAACCGCCTGTACAATCATTGTTTTCATCTCTGTTTAATCAGAGACCTTGTAGAAATGGCAAAAAGGAGTCAGAATATCCAAGGAAGTATTGGATAGAGGAAATAATACTGTATTTGGCCCTAGAGGACCTTAGTTCAAGTATTGCTACCACTCCTTACTACCTTAGTCACCTTCAGAAGGCAATTTATTTGGCTAGGCCTCAGCTTCTTCAGCTCTGAAACAAGAGGGTGAAACACAACCTTCAAGGTCCCTGACCTCCCTAATTCTATGGTCCTCAAGTCATAGCTCAGGCTTTTATTATCTCTTGGCCTTGCTCAGAAGAGGTAGCATGGGATAGCTAAAAGAGAACTATGTAGCCAGATGTGAGTCAGATGAGAGTTCCAAATCCCATCTCTGACCCTTTCTTCTTGTATAACCCTAGGCAAATCACTCAACCTCAGTTTCCTCTAAAAGGAGGGAATTAGGCTAGATACAGGGGTGGGGAACCTGAGGCCTCAAGGCCACAGGTTCCCCACCCCTGGACTAGAATAACTATAAGGTATCTTAGAACTCCAAACCTAGGATCAATTATCTTATAAGCTAGTTTTTTCTGCATATCAGTATCATCTTCTGGTAACTAGGAATAGTAAATATTTCAAAAGTAAACCATGAAATGAAAATGACAATGTAAGGAAGTGCTCTGTAAACTTTAGAGCAATACATTACTATTGATACTGATAGATATTAGCATTCAATTATATGTACCAATTTACCTCATATTTAAATTTAATCTGATTATTTACATTTTATCCATTCATTTCTTAAGTCTGGGCAATCAACAAAATAATAAATCAAGCCCAGATTTGCAGCATTTGACAAATTCCAAAATGTAAATGTTCACACTGAAAATTTTACAATAGGTAGTTTGAGCTGTACACAACACACTCCCGGTTTTAATCTTAACTCTACTATTAGAGAGTTGTGTTACCCAGAGTAATTCATTTCACATCTCTCAGACTCAGTTTCTTTATCTATATAAAATGAGAGACTAGATAGCTGATTTCATTAGTGTAGGGAGCTCCAAGATAAGAAAATTCCTCCTACAAATGTCTTTCAGCACTTTCTACTTGACTTGTAGTCTTAGAAAGTTGCCTAGAGCCTTGGGGTGTAGGGTGCGTTCAGGAAAGACTAGTACTTCTGGTATGAGGGCTGCTTTCCACCTTTGGTTTCCACCTGATCCGTCCAACTCTCACCTATGGCTCCAAGAAGCGGTAAAATTCACAGGACCACATCCTGGTTACCATTTTGGCAGATGGGCTAAATCAGGTTGAGGGTAACCAAGAAATCTCAAACCCATCGGTGAGTTAGAGGTTGTCTACCCCAAGCATGTGACAACTTTCCCTGATGGAATGGGTGCAGGAGAACGATTTGTTCCAACAGTCATAAAGGCAGCTGAAACAGGTGCTATGGAGTGCCTTAGAGTTTGGTTAGACATCGAAGACACTGCATCTCAAGCTATCACCAGTTGTCTCGATTCTGTCTTGTCATTGGGCTGTGATGAGTCTGGAAGAGAGAATGAGGACAGTGATTTCATGCCTCACTTAAATCCAATTTACACATGAATCAAAGGTATCATCCATACTGTTTTACCATTTTTACCTATCTCAAAGTCCTGGTGACAGGCAAGTGATGAAGTAGCAGTGCAGATACATTGGAAGCTGTAGTCACAACCCTGTATACCAGCAGCCCAGACCACAGGGTCATTTTCTCAGTGGAAACAGTAGTAGGATTTGGCAGCCCCCAGGGTGTCTGAGTAGCCTTTTAAGGATCACACTGCTCACCTGCTGATGTGAGGAAGGAGCTAGAAAAAGTTCCCTAAAAATTGTCTGCTTATCCAACCCTGGCCTGATTACCACAACAACTAGGGATCCCACCATGTGGTACAAACACACACATAAAAAAAAGATTGTATATAAACTTATATAAAGATGATTCCACTCAACTCACCGTTAGTACATGGAACGGGCACACACATATAGGCAACACAAAATCCAGTAGACCTGAAAGACAAACAGCTCTTGTGGCAAGAGAACTCAGCAGGGATTGCATCCAAATAGAAGCCCTGAGTGAAATAAGGCTGGCAAAGGAAGGCCAGCTTACTAAAGTCAGGGCTGGACACATATTTTTCTGGAGTGGTCACAGTGAAGGAGAATACCACAAAGCTGGTATAGGTTTTGCAATCAAAACTAATCTAGTCAACAAGCTTGTATTCCCCCCCAAAGCACTGAAGGATAGACTCATGACAATGTGATTATAACTTGCAAGAAAATGCCTGCTACTCTCATCAGTGCGGATGCTCCCCCCGTGATGAATCATGATGAGGTAAAAAAAAAAATTTATGAAGACCTGGAGACCCTTATCATCAATGTGCCAAAAGAGGACAAGCTTATAATTCTGAGCAACTTTAATGTTACGGTAGATTCAGACTACCAGGGATGACAGGGAGTTCTTGGGAGGAATGGAGTTGAAACAGCAACAGCAATGGTCACTTACTACTGAAGACTTGTGTGTCTCATGAGCTTCTCATCACCAACACTATCTTCCATTTACCTAATCTTGCAGCAAACATTGACATTTAATAGACTATGTAATTGTTAGGAGAAGAGACAGACAGGATGTGAGAGTAGCAAAGGCTATGTGTAATGCAGAGTGCTGGACCAATCATAGACTCATCTTCTCCAAGCCAAATATTCACATTCAACAAAAGTGGTATCCTCAAGGTGAAATGACTACTAGAATTAATGTCAACAGATTAGAGCTATTCTCTGAGCCAGAAAAGTTTGTTGCTAACTTGGAGGGAAAGTTGAGCCAACATACAGTTGGAAACAGTGGAGCAGAAAAGGATTAGGCAGCTTTCAGAAATTTGGTGTACAGCACTGTATTCACTCATCTAGGTCAGAACACTTGTAAACATCAAGACGGTTTGATGAAAATCATAGAGAAATTCAGAAGCTGATAAACGAAAAACAAGAACTCCATAGGGTTTACCAGTAGGATAGTTCATCAATCTTTAAGAAGATAAAAATTAGTTCTATCAAAAGTAAAGTACAAGTGAAGCTTAGGGTGTTGCAGGATTCTTGGCTAAATAAGAAGGCAGATGAAATTCAGTTTTAGGTTGATAGTAACAATCCAAAGTGCTTCTATGATTCCCTGAAGGCTAGACCTATGGTGTATCTCAACTATTCAATGTGGCTGATGGAGCCACATTGATGATTAGTGACAAGGACATGATCCTAGAGAAATGGGCTGGACACTTCCTTAGTGTTCTCAACAAAACATAAATCAATTCTGAAACCATTAACCATTTACCTCAGGTTGAAGTCAATTCCTCCCTAGCTGAAATTCCAGCTGAAGAAGAGGTTTTGAATGACATTAGGCTCCTTTCATGTGGCAAAGCATCTGGTGCTGATTCTATTCCAGCTATGATTTACAAGGTGGGGGTTCCATTGCTCATACAAAAGTTGACTGAAATTTTCCATTTTTTATAGGAAGAAGATGTTATCCTCCAGGAGTTCAAAGATGCCTCCATTGTCTATCTCTATAAAGGTAAAGGAAGTAGATTGTCCTGTGACGATCGCAGGTGGGGTCTCTCTCTCTTAGTCATTGTTGGCAAGATTCTTGCCAGAGTCCTCTTTAATAGGCTGATACTTCACCTGGAAAATGGTCATCTATGTGAGAGTCAGTACGGCTTCATAAAGGGCTGAGGAATGGTCAATTTTGTATTTGCTGCCTGACAAGTCCAAGAGAAATGCCAAGAGCAGAACTGAGGTCTGTACACAACATTTGTACATCTGACCAAGGCCTTTGATACCATCAGGATACTCTTGTACTTTCCCAGTCACCAATGGAGTGAAACAAGGCTTTGTGCTTGTTCCCATGATTTTTAGCATGATGTTTTCAGCCATATTTTCAAACACCTTCAAAAAGGATGAACATGGCATTAAGATTAGTTACTGGACTGATGGTAAGTTCTTCAACTTGAAAAGGCTACAAGCCAAGACCAAAGTGGAAAAAGTATTAGAGCATGATTTTTTTTGTTCGCAGATGATTGTGCACTCAATGCAGTCTCTGAAGCTGAGATGCAACAAAGTATGGATTGATTCACTGCTGTTTGTGCTAATTTTGGCCAAACAATCAATGCCAAGAAAATACAGGTATTCCATTAGCCAGCACCACACCACCCATAATGGAACCATTGGTTATAGCAAATGGAGAAGTTTTGTATGTTGTGTATAAGTCTGCTTACCTTGGCAGTATACTTTCTATGAGGTTTGATACATGCCTTACCAGAGCTAGCTCAGTTTTTGGGAGCCTCCAAAGGAAAGTGTTGGAGAGAAGAGGTATTAGACTGCCTACCAAACTATTGTGTTGACCTCATTGTATATGCCTGTGAAACTTGGACAGTATACCAGTGCTATGCCAGCAAACTGAATTACTTCCATTTAAATTGTCTTAGGAAGATTCTGAAGATCACCTGGCAGGATAAAATCCCAGATGCTAAGTTCCTTTCTCAAACTAAACTGCCAAGCATTCAAACTCTACTGCAGAGAACACAAGTACAATGGGGTGGTCATGTTGTTCAAATGCCGAATGCACACTTGCCTAAAGGACTATTTTATGGAGGACTCACATACAGCATGCACTCACAGGGTGGTCAGAAGAAGGGATATAAGGACATTCCCAAGATCTCTTTGAAGAACTTTGGAACTGATGTGTGACATGGAAGACACTGGCACAGGACCACCCAGCATGGCATGCCCTCATCAGAGAAGGGGCTGTGCTTTATGAGCAAAGCTGTATTGAAATAGCTCAAAAGAAACATGAGATATGCAAATTTAGAGAACTTGCTTCAAATGTTCACATGGACTATTCATGCCTGACCTGTGGTAGAGCCTTACGAGCTTGTGTTGGTCTGATCAGCCATAGTTGTTCACATTGTAACATTGATATAATTTTGGTACTCTTCAAGAATGAAGGACAGCAACAATTTTCCCAGGGTCAAGCAGCCAGTGGGTGTCAGAGATGGGACTGGAACCTAAGTCTCCCTTACTCCATGGTCTGGTCATAAAATGATGAGATTGTACTAAATATTCTATAAGATCTTTCACCTCTAACATTCTATTTTTCATTTTCTATATTCTAAGGACTTTTTCAGCTCTAACATAATGTTATGTATTCTTGCCTTAAAGTCTTTTCCTGCTCTAACATTTTAATTTATCTCTTGCAAACAAATAGATGAAGCATCTGTGTTATCCTATGGATACCATGGTCATAATCAAAGATGTAAATGAGATCCTGGCAAAGATGAGCTTTCCTTAATTTGTGGAAGCAGTAACAACCGGAGGCCTTTATCTTTGACATCATGTTTTATTCTCCGAATTCCCTTACTCATCTCACTCAGCAATAACTTGTTGGCTATTTTGCACAATGTAATTGATTTAATTATTTAAACTTAAAAACCATAGATTATGTGGAAAAATTATCTGTCCGTTAACACCTCATACCCCACCCCCAAATGTTGCAGAGGCTTTCTGTTTATACTATTCAAACTCCACAGTCCCTACTGCTGAGAACCACAGAATTGCAAACTATCAGAACCCAAAGAGAATTTGGTGGTCTTCTTGTCAAAGACTTTTTTTTAAGAAAGAAGAAATTGAGCCCCAGAGAGTAAGGAAAGAAATAACCTAATATTAATTATATACTACATGTGTAGCTAGGTGGTTGTAATACCAAGAAAAGTGGGACTTTTTGTTTTGCTCTTTTTTTCTTTTTTTTTCTTTTTCTTTTTTTTTGTTTTTCCTTATTTTAAATTTATTTAACATATTTAGTTTTCAGCATTGATTTTCACTAGAGTTTGGATTACAAATTTTCTCCCCATTTCTACCCTCCCCCCCATTCCAAGATGGCATATATTCTGGTTGCCCTGTTCCCCAGTCAGCACTCCCCTCTGTCACCCCACTCCCCTCCCATCCCCTTTTCCCTTCCTTTCTTGTAGGGCAAGATAAATTTTTACGCCCCATTGCCTGTGTATCTTATTTTCTTGTTGCATGCAAAAACACTTTTGTTTGTTTTTGAACATCTGTTTTTAGAACTTTGAGTTCCAAATTCTCTCCCCTCTTCCCTTCCCACCCACCCTCCCTAAGAAGTCAAGCAATTCAACATAGGCCACATGTGTATCATTATGGATAACCCTTCCACAATACTCATGTTGTGAAAGACTAACTATATTTTGCTCCTTCCCAACCCATCCCCCTTTATTGAATTTTCTCCCTTGACCCTGTCCATTTTTGACTACCTACACCCCCATCTGCCCTCCCCTCCATCATCCCCCCATTTTTTTTTATCTTCTTCCCTCTTCTTTCCTGTGGGGTAAGATTCCCAATTGGGTATGTATGGTATTCCCTCCTTAGGCCAAATCTGATGAGAGCAATGTTCACTCATTCCCCCCTCATCCGCCCTCTCCCCTCCTCCCACCGAACTGCTTCCTCTTGCCACCTTTATGGGAGATAATCCATCCTATTCTATCTCTCCTTATCTCCCTCTCTCAGTATGTTCCTCTCTCATTCCTTGATTTGATTTTATTTCCTTTAGATATCTTCCCTTCATCTTCAACTCACCCTGTGTCTGCTCTCTCTCTCTCTCTCTCTCTCTCTCTCTCTCTCTCTCTCTCTCTCTCTCTCTCTCTCTGTGTATATATATATATATATATATATATATATATATATATATATACACACACACATATACACATAGATATATACATACATACACATTCACCCATATATATACATAAACATATGTGTATGCATATTCCCTTCAGCTACCCTAATACTGAGGTCTCATGAATCATACACATCATCTTTCCATGTAGGAATGTCAACAAAACAGTTCACCTTTAGTAAGTCCCTTGCAATTTCTTTTTCTTGTTCTTTTTCTGGATTACCTTTTCATGCTTCTCGTGATTCTTCTGTTTGAAAGTCAAATTTTCTATTCAGTTCTGGTCTCTTCACTGAGAAAGCTTGAAAGTCCTCTATTTTATTGAAAATCCATATTTTGCCTTGGAGCATGATACTCAATTTTGCTGGGTAGGTGATTCTAGGTTTTAATCCTAGCTCCATTGACCTCCGGAATATCATATTCCAAGTCCTTCGATCTCTTAATGTAGAGGCTGCCAGATCTTGGGTTATTCTGATTGGGTTTCCACAATACTCAAATTGTTCTTTTCTGGCTGCTTGCAATATTTTCTCCTTGATCTGGGAGCTCTGGAATTTGGCAACAATATTCCTGGGAGATTTCTTTTTGGGATCTACTTGAGGAGGTGATCGATGGATTCTTTCAATTTCTATTTTGCCCTGTGGCTCTAGAATATCAGTGCAGTTCTCCTTGATAATTTCTTGAAAGATGATATCTAGGCTCTTTTTTGGATCATGGCTTTCAGGTAGTCCAATAATTTTTCAATTATCTCTCCTGGATCTATTTTCCAGGTCAGTGGTTTTTCCAATGAGATATTTCACAGCGTCTTCCATTTTTTCATTCCTTTGGTTCTGTTTTATAATATCTTGATTTCTCATAAAATCACTAGCTTCCACTTGCTCCAATCTAATTTTTAAAGTAGTATTTTCTTCAGTGGTCTTTTGGACCTCCTTTTCCATTTGGCTAATTCTGCCTTTCAAGGCATTCTTCTCCTCATTGGCTTTTTGGAGCTCTTTTGCCATTTGAGTTAGTCTGTTTTTTAAGGTGTTGTTTTCTTCAGTGTATTTTTCAGTATTTTTTTGGGTTTCCTTTAGCAAGTCATTGACTTGTTTTTCATAGTTTTCTCGCATCCTTCTCATTTCTCTTCCCAATTTTTCCTCTACTTCTCTAACTTGCTTTTCCAAATCCTTTTTGAGCTCTTCCATGGCCTGGGACCAGTTCATGTTTTTCTTGGAGGCTGTTGGTGTAGGCTCTTGCCCTTTATTGACTTCTTTAGGCTGTATGTTTTGGTCTTCTTTGTCAGCAAAGAAAGAATGCAAAGTCTGAGACTGAATCTCGGCGCGTTTTCGCTGCCTGGCCATATTCCCAGCCAGCTAACTTGACCTTTGAGTTTTTCAGTGGGGTATGACTGCTTGTAGACTAGAGAGTTCTCTGTTCCACGTTTGGGGGGGAGGTGCCAGCTCTGCCACACCAGCACTGCTCCTTACCCAACCCCCAATCCGAACTGGGCTTAGATCTTCAGCAGGCCGTGCACTCCTGCTCTGATCCACCGCTTAATTCCTCCCACCAGGTGGGCCTGGAGCTGGAAGTAACAACAGCTGTAGCTGCCCCACCTCCACTGCCCCCGGGGCTGGAAGCCGAACCCCAAACTCCTTCCACTCCCGCAGCTTTTCCCACTAACCTTCTCCGCAGTCTTTGGTGTTTGTGGGTCGAGGGGTCTTGTAACTGCCGCAGCTCACTGAATCAGGGCGCTAGGGCCCCCTCCACCCGGCTTCTGGTCTGGATGGTCCACGCCGCTCATGCTGGGCTCTGCTCCACTCCGTTCCCAGGTCCCAGCTCCCAGCTCCCAGCTCCGTGTGGGATAGACCTCACCCAGAGACCATCCAGGCTGTCCTGGGCTGGAGCCCTGCTTCCCTCTGCTGTTTTGTGGGTTCTGCCATTCTAGAATTGGTTCAGAGCCATTTTTTATAGGTTTTTGGAGGGACTCGGGTACGGAGCTCATACTAGTTCCTGCTTACCAGCCGCCATCTTGGCTCTGCCCCCCCTTGCTCTTTTTTTCTTTTGGAGTTCTAATTCTTCTCAGCACTAAGGTAATAAAATGCCTTTGAGTAAGACTTGCTTTTGTTTGAATCAAGAGTCTTTGATGACCTGCTTAAGTCACAAGAAAGCCTAAGACACATGAGTTCGCATCACGTGGTTGTGACACCATCTGCTGGCTGACCCAGAAGAAGTGTTAGCATTTTGCTTTGGGGGACTCACTCATTGGAAGACTGTTCCTATGATTTGGATAGATGAGACTCTGGACAGCCTTTAAGGAGCCTCACCCCAGCTTTGAAAACCCAGATGCTGGTGCTTCTCTTTGGTGATTATGTCTGTATTGCTATAGTCAGAGAGAAGCCTGTGTATTGATTTGTGTTATTTTGCTCTGTTTATATAATTTCTGCTTGTAATTTCTGTTTGATTTCTCCGAAGTTCATGGTGCTGACTTTTCCCCCTGAACTAAGTTAATGAGATGTGTGTGTGTGTGTGTGTGTGTGTGTGTGTGTGTGTGTTTAATTACCGTAAAATTGTAAACCCCTTAAAGTTGCTTTCCTTAGAAAAGCAGGTCAAAGAACCTGTGTTAGCAGCCTTCCTTTGTGCTGGTGCTATTGGCCTTACACAGCTGCAGTAGCTGCAAGTAACATTGTTGTTCCAGTGGGCACAAAGGATAGAAGGTCAGGTCTGGAACTCAGTTCTTCCTGAGTTCCAATTTGGTCTCAGACACTTACTAATTCTGTGACCCTGGACAAGTCAACCTTGTTTGCCTCAGTTCTTCAGCTGTAAAATTAGCTGGAGAAAGAAATGACAAACTGCTTTAATATCCCTGCCAAGAAAATCCCAAATTGGGTTGCAGAGATGGACACAACTGAAAAACAACATAATAACAAAAGCATCAGGCACTATATTAAGCAATATATATATATATACATTTGATCCTCACAACAGCCCTTGATTTAGCACTATTAAAATTCTCATTTTACCATTGATACAACTGAGACAAGTGGAGGTTAAATGACTTGCCAGAGTCACACAGCTAGTAAGTGTCTAGAGCTCTATCTACTACATCAGCTAATTGCCTAACTTAAGGTTGAACTGCAGGCTGATGGGAAAACTAGGGTGAGAAACCCAGACTCCTGAATCTGAAATCGGTGCTCTTTCCCTTTTGGCTTACTCTACTGGGGCTGAGTGAAACTTGCTTATTTTGGGTCTTCCTAGGAAAGAAGAGGATTTAAAGAACTTTTTTTTGGCCACTAACTCTTTCCTCTTCTCTTGCAACAAATTTAATCCATTTGGTCTATTTTAATTCCAACACACTTGGGTCCTTTCTCTGACTAAAATCCTCCTCTGATAGCTCATTAGAATCCTGGAATCTCAATCAATCAATAAATCGATAAATTATCAATGAATGACACATTTAATTAGTGCTTATTATGTGCCAGGCATTATGACTATGCCAATGAATCTCAGGCTCTGGTAGGTCCTGCTAAGCTGGAAGCTCAGAGGTGAACAGTTCAGTATTCATATATAAGGCAGTCTAGCCAAGTGCAGAGAATTATAGTGAGAAAACTTGCCTTTGGAAGTGGCAACTCATAAAATTGCTCTAGTCAGGAAGAGAGGAAATGTACTCTGCAATCATCAAGGACATGCCTGTACATGATATAATTGATCTTTTACAGCATGGAAGAAAAATATGGAAACTTTCAATGATATTTCTTAATGGACTGAGCAAGAAACCAAAGGATCTGAGTCTTGTTTCCAAAATCAACAATCCTAAAAAAGACCAAAATAAGATTCTAAGCACAAGGGACAGAGACAAGATGGTGGCTGGAAATCAGGGACTTGCTTAAGCTCCCTCCTTGTCCCTCCAAACACCTATAAAAATGGCTCTGAACAAATTTTAGAGCTGCAGAACCCATGAAATAGCAAAGGGAAGCTGGACTCCAGCCCAGGACAGCCTGGATGGTCGCTAGGAAGGGTCTATCTTGCGGAGCTGGGAGCATGGGCCATGCCAGGACCAACAAGACTGGGAGCCAGGTGGAACAGGCATGGCACACTCAATCAGTGAGCTGTGGCAGTTATCAGACTTCTCAACCCACAAATACCAAAAACAACAGAGAAGGTTAGTGGGAAAAGCTGCTGGGACAGAGTGAAAGGAGTTTGCAGTTGGCCACCATCCAGGGGTAGGGGGGTGGAGGTGGTGCAGCTCTGAAGCTGCTTCCAGAGCTACAGCTGCAGTGGCAGATTAGAGCTAGAGTACAAAGCCTGCTTTGCACTGCCTGGATCTGGGCCTCCGTTCTTCAGGGAGAAGGAGCGCTGGTGTGGCAGAACTTGCTGTATAGAAGTAGCTCTGAAAATACCAGTGCAGTCCCTCAAGCTTGGGATAAAGTACTCTCAAGCAGTCATATCCCTACAAAAAGGTCAAGGGTCAAGTAGTTGGGTGGGAACATGAACAGGCAGTGAAAATGGACTCAGATTCAGACTCAGACTTTGGAATCTTTCTTTGGTGACAAAGAAGAATAAAACATACAACCAGAAGAAGTCAACAAAGTCAAAGAGCCTACATCAAAAGCCTCCAAGAAAAAACATGAATTGGTCTCAGGCCATGGAAGAGCTCAAAAAGGATTTGGAAGGGCAAGTAAGAGAAGTAGAGGAAAAATTGGGAAGAGAAATGAGAGTGATATGAGAAAACCATAAAATACAAGTCAATGACTTGCTAAAGGAGACCCAAAAAATACTGAAGAAAATAACACCTTAAAAAATAGACTAACTCAAATGGCAGAGGAGCTCCAAAAAGCCAACAAGGAGAAGAATGCCTTGAAAGGCAGAATTAGCCAAATGGAATAGGAGGTCCAAAAGACCACTGAAGAAAATACCACCTTAAAAATTAGATTGGAGCAAGTGGAAGCTAGTGATTTTATGAGAAATTAAGATATTATAAAACAGAACCAAAGGAATGAAAAAATGGAAGACGTTGTGAAAAATCTCATTGGAAAAACCACTGACCTGGAAAATAGATCCAGGAGAGATAATTGAAAAATTATTGGACTACCTGAAAGCCATGATCCAAAAAGGAGCCTAGATATCATCTTTCAAGAAATTATCAAGGAGAACTGCCCTGATATTCTAGAGCCACAGGGTAAAATAGAAATGGAAAGAATCCACAGGTTGCCTCCTGAAATAGATCCCAAAAAGAAAACTCCTAGGAACATTGTCACCAAATTCCAGAGCTCCCAGATCAAGGAGAAAATACTTCAAGCAGTCAGAAAGAAACAATTTGAGTATTGTGGAAACACAATCAGGATAACCCAAGATCTGGCAGCTTCTACATTAAGGGATTGAAGGGCTTGGAATATGCTGTTCCGGAGGTCAATGGAGCCAGGATTAAAACAAAGAATCACCTACCCAGCAAAACTGAGTATAATGCTCCAAGGCAAAATTTGGGTTTTCAATAAAATAGAGGACTTTCAAGCTTTCTCAGTGAAAAGACCAGAGCTGAATAGAAAATTTGACTTTCAAACACAAGAATCAAGAGAAGCATGAAAAGGAAAACAAGAAAGAGAAATCATAAGGGACTTATTAAAGTGGAACTGTTTTGTTTACATTCCTACATGGAAAGATGATGTGTATAATTCATGAGACCTCAGTATTAGGGTAGCTGAAGGGAATATACATACATACATACATACATACATACATATATATATGTATATATACATATATATATATATATATATAAAGAGAGAGAGAGAGGGCACAGGGTGAGCTGAATGTGAAGGGATGATATCTAAAAAAATCAAATTAAGGGATGAGAGAGGAATATATCGAGAGAGGGAGAAAGGGAGAGATAGAATGGGGTAAATTATCTCACATAAAAGTGGAAAGAAAAAGCAGTTCTGTAGGAAGGGAAGAGGGGGCAGGTGAGGGAGAATGAGTGAATCTTGCTCTCATCAGATTTGTCTCGAGGAGGGAATAATATACACACTCAATCGTGTATCCTACCTCCCAGGAAAGAAGGAGGAAGGGGATAAAAAATGGGGGACAGTAGAAGGGAGGGCACATGGGGGAGGAGGTAATCAAAAGCAAACACTTTTGAAAAGGGACAGGGTCAAGGGAAAAAAATTGAATAAAGGGGGACAGGATAGGAGGGAGCAAAATATAGTCTTTCACAACATGAGTATCATGGAAGGGTTTTACATAATGATACATGGGTAGCCTATGTTGAGTTTCCATGCCTTCTTAGGGAGGGTGGGTGGGGAGGGAAGAGGGGAGAGAATTTGGAACTCAAAGTTTTAAAAGCAAATGTTAAAAAAAAGGTGTTTTTGCATGCAACTGGGAAATAAGATATATAGGCAACGGGGCATAGAAATCTATCTTGCCCTACAAGAAGTTAAGGGAAAAGGGGATGGGCGGGAGCGAAGTGACAGAAGGGAGGGCTGAGTGGCAAGTGGTGCAATCAGAATATATGCCATCTTGGAGTGGGGGGGAGGGTAGAAATGGGGAGAAAATTTGTGATTCAAAATCTTGTGGTAATCAATGCTGAAAACTAAGATATTAAATAAATGAAAAAAAAACTATTCAAACAAGAAAAAAAAGATTCTAGGCACACGTTATATAACTTTTACTCTTTCTGATTGTGGATTTGCAATGCCAGGTTTTCTCCTGATAAAGGGGGCTGTGGAAAGCAACAACGTATTGGTAAATTCAAGGGGTTATTATATAAAGTAGAAACTAAGTTTTTAATCAGAATGGAGATTTGGAAGAGTACCTAGTTAATATAATAAAAACTTAGATTTATATGAGGTTTTGAGGTTAGTAATGTGCCTTCCTCACAAGAACTATGTTGAGAGTTTGGGTACTGTTGTCCTTGTTTTATCTATGAGGGAAGCTGAGATTCAGGTGAAGTGACTTGTCCTTGGTCACATAATTGGCAAGTATCTGAGGCCAGACTACTTGAACCAGATCTCCAAATTGCAAGTCCAGTGTTTTTTTCCACTAAACTGCCTTGATATATCAAGGCAACCTTCCGTTGGAGTAGTTTCTTGTCACAGTACACTGAGTCTATGCTATTAAGTAGAATGGAAGCTCCTTGAGGACAGAGACTATTTTCCTTTTCATCTCTGTTTCTCCAGTGCCTATAAAAATTGGAAAAGATATATTTGGGTAAGAGTGCTGGACATGGAATCGGGGAAACTTGTGTTCTAGTCTCACCTCAAACATCTAATAGCTGTGTGACTCTGGACAAGCCATGTCATTTCTCTTAGTCTCATTTTCCTAATCTGTAAAGTGATGATAATAATAGCATGGGTCTCACAGGGTTGTTGTGACGAGCACATGAGATAACCATGCTTTGAGAACTTAAAATGTTATAGAAATGCTAGCTAAAACAAAAAAAGGCAAAAAAATCTTCCCATCTATGTAATGACATTTTCAGAGAATAACATCCACTTGATAGCATGTCAGACAAAACTCTCTATGATGTATTGTAGACTTTAGGATATGCTTTTTCCCTAACTCCATGGTATGTGACCTGGAGCAAATCACTTTCTGGTTATCAGATTCCTCATCTTTCAGTTGAGGCATTTCACTTAGACAACAGTTGCTGTCTCTTTCAGTTTTAAATGCTAGGATACCTAGTGAAGTCTTACATCCACTTGAGTGAGTCTAAGAGTACACTTGGGTCATTTTGAGAAAGACTTCAGAGCAAGGCAGTCTAAACAGAAGGAGATCGTGCAGCTCTTGAAAAGGGGGAATATACACCTAGAATACTTAGTCATAAAATTGTAGAACTGGAAGAGACCATTGAGATCATCTTGTCCAAAACCCTTCACCTTTTATTGAGATGAGTTGACTTCAGAGATAACATGTAGTTCTTCTTAGAGGAAACCTCATTGTCTTTTGTGGTTGTAGACCCCAAGACAGTTGGGTGGGAAAGGAAACAGTTCATGGGTTTAAAGAGAAAATGACTATGTGGTTTTAGGTACTTTGTTCTGGACTGGTTCCTGATTTTAGTCTTTTTTGTTTCATACTGGACACCATACAAAGGAGGGGACAGCAAACTCAATCTGAATAAGATCAGGAAATAGACCTACTGCTGAGAATGAGAAATGAGAGTCCTGCTGGTCTCTGAGCTGCCTGGAAAACCTATGAATACTGTGTTATAGTTCTACATGCCACATTTTAAGAAGGACTTTGACAACTGTAAAACTTCCGGAAGAGGGGAACCAGGATTTTGAGGGTACTAGAGACCTTGGCATGCCATATGGAGACTGAACTCAGCCCAATTAATTTTTTTTGTACTAAACCTTCACTTAGTATGTATAAGGTGCTATATAGGCTTAGTATCAGGGATACAAAGGCAAAAATGGAATGATTTAAGTTCACTGAAATCCCCCAACGTTTTTTTCCAGACAAATTGTCTAGTCATGTTTCCTTCATTTTTGTGCTTGTGAAATTGATTTTTTTACCTCAAGTATAAAAATTTGAATTCATCCCTAATAAATTCAATCTTACTCAGTTCAGCACAATTTGATAGCTGATCAAGATGGAGAACAGACCGAGGTATCATATGATTGAAAGTGAAATTGTTGCAATCAAAAAACATGAACATCATGAAGAGCCCCTACCATCCTTCTACCCCAAGATTCCCAGGGATCTTAGTGGAAAAAGAGCAAGTTTCATGAAGCATATTTTAATGAAAAAATTACTGACTCTGAACCCAGATAAATTTGTACTTCTCTCTAAGTCATTTTACATGCACACATAAAAATAAATATATACACTCATATATGCATATTTATGTGCGTGCATATTTAAAAATTACATATGTGTATATGTACACATGTATGTCCAAACTATGTACATAAATACCTGCATATGTATGTGTATGTGATCTGTACATATTTACTTGCATGGAAGTTTATGACTATGAGCTTTAAGACTATGAGCTACTGGAGAGCAAGGACTGCATTTTGCTTTTCTTTATATCTCCAGTACTTAGCATAGTTTCTAGAAAACAGTAGTCACTTAAGAAATGCTTGTTGACTGACTAAAGCTCTGAACTATGTGAAACTTAAGGATCACTCCTCCAAAAACCCAGAACCAAAATTTATGGCTACAAGCACTGATTTGCCCACTGAGACTTAAGTATATAAAAGATGAGGCTTAGGGGGAAAGAGAAGGAGCCCAGTATTTTAAAATTTGTTTTTAAAAGTGATTATACTTTCTTTGTTTCCTCTCTGAGGTTAGAAACAAAAGCGATAGGGATAAGTTACAGAACTTTTGAACACAAACGACAACCAAAAGCTATGTAATCAGCAGAGTGGGTAGCTTTTTGAAGTAGTGTGCTTCTCATAACCAGAAGTAATCAAATAAAATCATGATGACCACCTGTCAGGAACTTTTGGAGGGAATAAAGTTATGGCATTGGGGTTGGAGATTGGGTTAAATAACTTCTCCTAGACTAATTTCTGTCAATGTAGAATAGTAGAAAGAATCACATATTTAGAATCAGGAGACCTGAGTTCAAGTATTGGTTCTAAACCTTCTGTAAGGAAGTCACTTAACCTGTCAGTGCCTCAATTTCTTCTTCTATAAAAAAAGGGGGATTTTTGCAGGTAGTCTTTCAGGTTCATTCCAACCCTAACATCCTATTATTCTAATATTTTCCAGTAATCTATAATGATTTTGTAGAATAATTTTTTCTGAAGAAATGGCCATGGGCTACATGAATCTAAACAAATAGGTTTAGGAAAGTTTTTGTGAAATTCAAGGTTGATAGAGTTGCATCTCTATCCAAGTGTTATAAGGAAAAGTGGGTACATTTGCAGCCACTCTCAAGCTTTTAATGTTAATATCATGAAGAGGAAAGAAATGGACTAGCCTTGCAGTCACATTAAGAAGCACAATACTTGGGTCATTGGACCACTGGATGGATTCAGAGTGGTAAGTTTAACATTCCTTCAAAGGAAATGTTGAAGAATAATTCAACAATTCTGGCAGACTTTTATCCTGGTACTTAAGCTCTTTGGAACAATGTGAGGAATTTGTTACTAAATTATTATTTTCAAACTAGAAAATGTTCTACTAACCTAATTACTTTCATGTTCTGGCCAATCAGTAATTCCTTATCTCAAACTGACTCTAAGTTTTGGAACCTTTCCACTATACCACAAACACTTGGGCTGAGTCCTGGTTCTGCCTCTTTTGTGGTACATTGTCTTAGGTGAGTCACATAGTCACTTAGTTGAGTCACTTAACTTCTCTGTATTTCCTCATCCTTAGAATGAAAATAATAAAAGCACTGGCAATCCCCACTCATAGAGCTGTTGTGCAGAGTCATTTCATTTCTGTATACGTTTCCACAACTGTAAAGCAAGGGGGTTGGACTTTATGTTTGTTGCTTCTTGGTGCCTTCCGTTAAAGAGCACGCCAATGGCCTACTTAAGCAGTCCAGGGCTGCATCTGTATCCACATCCCCTCATACTGAGCTTTCCAACACGAGTCAGCATGATCAAAATCTTTCAAATTACTGATGGTACTAGCTGAAATACTTGTTGGTGGGAATGTCAGCTACTCCAGCAATTTTGCTTCTGGCCCTATGGGGCAGGGTGCTAATGTAAGGACTTCAAAGGATTGATGCCAATAGGTGATATGTATTATAATTCAATTATGACATAATTAAGGTGACATGTTATATACTAACATTCAGCCTGGGACAAAAGATAATTCATTCTGGGAGTAAATTCATCCACCATGATCATCTTTAACTTCAACTTTAATGAAAAATTTTGAGTGTCTGTTATGTACCAAGTATCATGCTTGCTTTGTTCCTGTGTAGGGAACTAAAATTTCCCTAGCTCCTTTTACTCCTCATTTGTCACCTGGCTGAATTACTCTGGGACATCTCTGCCTTCTCTACCTTACCGCCATGTTCAAATAAAACTGCGTTTTCCAAAATTATTGATAACCTCTGATTTGCAAAATTTCATGATGTTTCCTCTTTCTCTTTTTTTTTTAAAAAAAAGTATTTTATCTTTTTCCAATTACATGTAAAGAAAGTTGTTTTTTTTTTGCAGGGGGGGAAGGCAGGACAGTTGGGGTTAAGTGACTTGCCCAAGGTCACACAGCTAGTAAATGTGTCAAGTGTCTGAGGCCACATTTGAACTCAGGTCCTCCTGACTGCAGGGCCAGTGCTCTAGTCACTGCGCCACTTAGCTGTCTCTGTAAAGAAGTTTTTTAACATTCACTTGTATAAGATTTTGAGTTCCAAACTTTTTTCTTCCTCCTTCTCCCCTTTCCCCAAAAGGGCAAGCAATCTGATAAAGATTATACATGTACAATCATATTAAACATATTTCCATATTAGTCATGTTGTGAAAGAAGATTCAGAATAAAAGGGAAAAACCAAGAGAAAGAAAAACAAATAAAAAAGGTGAAAATTGTATGCTTCAATCTGCATTCAGATTCCATAGTTCTTTCTCTGGATGTGGATAGCATTTTTCATTATGAGTCTTTTGGAATTGTCTTAGATAATTGTATCACTGAGAAGAGTCAAGTCTATCAAAGCTGATCATTGTACAATGTTACTGTTACTGTGTGCAATGTTCTCTTGGTTTAGCTCACCTCATTCAGCATTAGTTCATGTAAGTCTTTCCAAGTTTTTTTTTCTGAAATCTGCATGTTCATCATTTCTTACAGCACAATAGTATTCTATTACATTCATATGCCACAACTCATTCAGTCATTACCCAATTTATGGGCATCCCCCTCAATTTCTAATTGTTTGCCACCACAAAAAGAACTATTATGAATGTTTTTATACATATGGGTTGTTTTCCCTTTTTTGTGATCTCTTTGGGATACAGACCTAGTAGTGGTGTTGCTGGATGAAAGGGTATGCACAATTTTATAGCTCTTTGGGCATAGTTCCAAATTGGTCTCCAGACTGGTTGGATCAATTCACAACTCCATCAACAATGTGTCAGTGTTCCAATTTTCCCCCATCTTCTCCAACACCCATTATTTTTCTTTTCTGTTATATTCATCTTTATCCTTTTTGATTTGTAGCATTTGACACTATTGGCAACTTTCACAATATCCTCTCTTGGGTTTTCAAGTCTCTGTTCCACCTTGCTTCTACTCCTACCTGTCCAAACACTCCATAAGTCTCTTGTGATGGGTTTTTACCTATGTCATACCTACTAATTGCGAATATTCCCTAAGGCTATCACCTGGTCCCTTTTCTTTATATACAATCTTTACTTTCATTTGGTAATCTCATCAGCTCCCACAGGATTAATTATTATCTCTTTATACTTGACTCCCAAAGTTATATAGCCAGCCCTGATATCTCTCTTAAGTTCTAGGCCTATACTGTCTGTTGAACATTTGGAACTAGATTTTCTGCAGACATCACAAACTAAAGATGTCCAAAATGAATTCTCTTTCTTCCCTAATGCACTCATCTTCTGAACTTCAAGATTATTGTTGAGGGTATCATTAGTCATCTAGGATCACAACTCTGCTACCATCCTTGACTTCTCATTGTCACTCACTTCACATACCCAATTAATAGTCAGATGTTATTGTTGCTATCTGTACAATGTCTCTTGGATACATCCTCTTCTCACAATCACTACTTTGGTTCCGACTCTTATCAGCTCTCATGTGGACTATTGAAATAGCCCAGGTAGGTGGTATTGTTTATAGTGTGATGGGCCTGGAGTCAGGAAGAACTGATTTCAAACACAATCTCAAACACTTACTCAGGTTTGACCCTGAGCAAGTCACTTATCCTCTGTCTGTCAGTTTTCTCATATGTACAATGGGGATAATAATAGCACCTCTCTCCTAGGGTTGTCTTAAGGATCAAATGAGGAGATAATTACAAAGCACTTAGTAGAGTGCTTAGAACATAACATGCATTATATAGATGTTAGCTATTATTATTAATTTATATTCCTCTCTCAACTCTCTCCCCATCCTAATCCTTCCTCTACAAAGGTGCCAAGATGATTTTCACAAAGCATAGCTTGCAGAATATCACTCTTACTGGCCCCACTCAGTAACTATAATGTCACCCCATTACCTCTAGGGTCACATATAAAATGCTCTGTTTGGGGTGTGTGTGGAGAAGCAAGGAAGATAACATCACTTGTTCATAGCATACATGGTAGAGAATAAGGTATAAGAAGATTAGGAAGGTAAGTAGAGACTCAAGCTAAACAGAAGATTTTATATTTGATCTTGGTGGTACCCTTAGACAAAATAGGGTAGTTAGGAAGACGAGAAGGTTTGAGGTGAAAGATAAAATTTGATCTTGGACATGTTGAGTTTAAGATGTTTATGAGACATCCAGTTTGAGGTGTACAATAGGCAGTTGGAGTTGTAAGACTGGAAGATATTAGGCCTGGAAAAGGTATGTGAATCATCTGCAGAGAGATAGTAACGGAAATCATGGGAGCTAAGGAGATGGCCAAGTGAAAGAGTATAGACTGGGAAGAGGAAAAATGCCCAGGACATAGTCTTAGGAGACTATGGCTGTGTGTATGACTTGGATGAAGATCATGTAAGGGAGATTAAGGAGTGGTCAAATAGGTAGGATATCAATTAGGAGAGAACAGTTGCATTAAAATCTAGAGAGAAGAGAAGAGGAAAAGAGATTGATCACTAATGCCAAAGGCTGCAGAGAGAGCAAGAAGGGTAATGACTGGGAAAAAAGAGCTATTAGATTTGGCAATGAAGATATCATTACTAACTTTAGAGAAAGCAGATTGAGTGTGATGATGAGATTGAAAGTCAGACAGCAAAGAATTAGGAAGAGAGAAGGTGGAGACACCTGTTGCATATAGCCTTCTGAAGGAGTTTAGCACAAAAGGGAGATGAAATATAAGATGACAGATAGCAGAGATCCAAGGAGAATCTTTTGAGAATGAAGGATACAAGGACATATTTGTAGAGAGCAGGGAAGCAGATAGTAATCAGGGAGGAATTGAAGATTAATGAGGGAATGGGGATGATAGAGGGGGAAATCTGTTAGAGGAGACAGGATGGAGTGGGAATCATGTATGCAGGTAGAGAGGTTCACTTTGGTAAGGAGATGGAATATTTATGTGAAATAGGGATGAAAGAGGAAATAGTGGCAGAAAATATCAGAGTGATGTGAAATGGGAGGTGAAGAAAAGAGGGAGCTCTGTAAAAATGGCCTCAATTTTTTTCTGAATGAAACATGAGGTTCTTAGCTGATACTGTGGGTTCAGGAAGGGGAACTGTGGCAAGTTTAAGGAGTGGCAAAAAGATTTGCAAAGCTAAGGTGGCAAGTGGGAAAGTGGACCAATTAAGGAGATGTAAAAAGATTACCTCACCAGAATGAGGTCCCAGATGGGATTTCGTAACACAAATTTGTAGTAGATCCAATCAGCATGATTTTCTCTGCTTTTATTCAGGGGCAAGTGAATAGGATCAAAGGTAATGGCTCCTTTGAGTAATCAAAGACTGGGGTTTGGTAGAACAAAAGCTTTGACAGGATAAAGGAGAAAGGGAGTTAAGAGAAGAGGAGAGTGTAGAACTAAACTGGTTTATTGAGGAATCATGATGGTGAGGAGAAAAGAGCATAGCCAGTGAAGAGTGATGATCTAGCAAAGAGCTGAGGGGTGGAGGGGATGGAGGTCATAGTGAGATAAAGGAAAACATTTTGGAGTGCAAGAAAGCACTCAAGATAGGAGTATATATTCATACCCTGAATATGATTCATTCAATGAATATTAAGCACCTAACTAGTTTTTAAAAAGATGCCCAGATTTGTTGCCTCCAAATCTACCATTTTATGGACAAATGAACTGATTTCCAGACAGTGGTAATAATTCACTCAGGATTATATAGCAAGATAGTGACAAAACTGGTTTCCCAATTCATAGTCCAGTTTCCTTTCTGGTATACCTCATAGCCTCCACTTACAGCATCACCTTTGTAGGAGTTCACAAAGTAGGTGAAAATGTCACTAGACCTTTAATCCTTACGGACCTGCCCTCAGAGAGCTCACAATCTAATGACTATAGCTCATGCATGTAATGATTTAGCATTTACAAGGCTTTTTGCCTACCTCATCTCATTTTTTTCCTCACATGACCCAACTAAATCAGGAAAGACACCACAATACAGATAAAGAAATGGAGGTTCAAAGAAGTTAAGTAATTTGCCCATGATCACATGACAGGTTATGAAGCCAGGTTGTGGATCTAAGTCTTCTGAATTTAAGTAGTGTTCTTTCCAGTATAATCCACTGTCCCCAAATATGAAAAACATAAGTAATAATATTTTAAAGTATAGTTGATATGTAATTTAATGCCAAATTACATAGTATGGACAATGTCAAATTTCAACTGCTCAACTTTTACTTAGAGGTATGCATGATTGTTTCTTCAAAAGTTATCAACATAGAAACTTTGCAGTCAAGAAGCTACCATCTGGATCAGAGTGAAGCTGCAGACATGAGCTCTCTTTTCCAGAATACTTAGCAAGAAGGTAATTCAGTCTTCACACTACACAAGAAGTCTTTCTCCACATGAATGATGATGGTTAGGGTCTTCAAACAAAGTTTCTATACTATGTTTTAAGGATTTTTCTATGAGAGAACTTATTTGTCAGAAGAATCATTTCTCCATGAGTAATAAAAAAAACTACAGGACCAATAAATACCTTGAATAGCATGGCTCTTTTCAGTTACCTTCCTAAAGGGAAGCTAGAGTACCCTGGACAGATGCATCTTGATTGGAAAGGATTCAGATTATATTCCAATTCAGTTCAATAATTATTTATTAAGTACCTAAGCACCTCCTTAGGGCAGCTAGGTGGCACAGTGGATAGACTGATAAGCCAGGAATCAGGAAAACCTGAGTTCAAATCCAGCCTCAGATACTTACTAGCTATGCTACCCTGGACAAGTCATTTAACCCTGTTTGCATCAGTTTTCTCATCTGTAAAAAGAATTGGAGAAGGAAATGGCAAACCACTCCGCTATCTTTGTCAAGAAAACCTCAAATGAGGTCACAAAAAGTCAGACAATTGAAACAACTAAACAGCAGCAAAAAGCACCTAGTACATGCCAAAAAATATGCTAGATACAGGGGAGGGGGGAACAAACATTTATTGAGTGCCTACTATGTGCCAGGAACTATGCTAATCACTTTATAAATATTATCTCATTTGATCTAAACAATAATCATGCATGGTGTCATTATAATGCTTATTTTACAGTTAAGGAAACTGAGGTAAACAGATTAAGTGATGAACCCAGGGTCACATAGCTAATAAGAGTCTGAAGCCAAATTTAAACTCAGGCTTTCCTGACTCCAGGCCCAGTGTTCTATCCGTTATACCATCTACTTGCACAAATGGTAGAAAGGTAAATATGAAAAACCCTCATTCCTTAAGGAGCTTACATTCTATCTAAGGGATACAATGTAGGTACAAATCAGGAAATAACAAATATTGACCAAGTAATTTCAAAGCATTTCCATTTAGTCCTGTGTGAAATTCCCTACATTTTACAATCTGTCAGAAAATCACTTTTTGTTCCCTCTTTTTAAAATGTGTAAAATGGAGTGATCCTGGAAAGATAAGCTGACGGGCAGAAGGATGCCAATCTCTCCCTTAGTTAACCACTGTTTACAATTAATATATGTCTGTGTACGCATATATTAATTTTACATATATATTCATTTGAAGATTATATATGTATATACATATACATATACAGAAGGAGAGAGGGAAAGAGGGGGAGAGAGAGAGAGAAGAGGAGGGGAGGGGAACAGAAGAAAAGGGAGACAGAAGAGAGAGGAGAGAGGCAGAAGAGAGAAAAAGAGAGAGAAGGCCGGTTAAAAATGACTAATTTGGTTGCTTTCTGTTATTGTCTTGATGGACTGAAGATGTCACTGCATCAGAAGCTGCCTCCACTATGTGTGAATATGGCTGGAATGTCTCTTGTGAGAGCTTTGGGTACTCCCACACCAACCACATGTCAAGTCTGGCCCCCAGATAATGTCAGTGTCCATTGCCTGCTGCTCTTTTGTGATCTTGTCTATTGGTTCCCCAGTTGGTGCATTGTTCTTGCCCAGACTGAACCACCCATCTGCAGGCTGCATGTGTGCGGGCAGTCCCGGCTTCTACCATAAGTATTACACTCCTGGAAACGCTGCTCCTATTATCTGATTGCCAGGACCAGCAACCATTATTTGATTGACTGTCATCTTTGAAAGAGTAATGACTTTTATATGTTGGAGAATATATACATCTATCTATATACATACACACATACATATATAGATATACATACACACACACACACACACACACACACACACATATACATATGAAGAGAGAGAAACAGGAAGAGAGAGAGAGAGATGTATTTTATGTGTATGCCATCCTGAGCACTTGCCAGTGCTCTAGACCAGGTATTTTAAACTCAAATAGAAATTGGGAACACTAAACTATACATAAGTATCCCTGTGATTTATATAATAACAATTTAAAAATGTAATATAATCTATGCTTTATTGTACTTTTGTTTATTTTGTCAAATATTTCCCCATTCCGTTTTGATTTGGTTTGGGCCACACTTGAGTGTTGTAGGCCTGTGATAGCTCTTCTGTAAACCAGTGCTTCTTAAACTATGGGTCATGACCCCATAGGAGGTCACAAACAATTCAGCATCAGTAAAAGGTTTCTGCATGCACAACAACCAAAAATTAATTAAAAGTCAAACATGTAATGAATCCAACTTGTTTCTGGCAGCATTTGCCCATGTTGCATCGTACAACTTCACTGCAGTCTTGGTTCTGAAAACAAAGCATGCACACTTTGCACTGTGCATGCCCTCAGACCATGCCAGGCCAACAAACTCTACCAAATCATGAAAAGGGGTCACTAGTGGAAAAAGTTTAAGAAGCTCTGCTCTAAATAATCCAGACTATAAACTACAGAAAAGGTGCCAACTTGCATTAGTAGAGGGAGTTTACTCACTTGGGAGTTCCCTATACCAGTAAAATGAGGAGCATAGTCTGTGTCCCATGTATATATGAGTGTGTATAGAAACATGTATATAAATAAACATATATCTTGTATATGCATATATATAGTATATATGCACACATTCATATGCATATATGTATGTTTATATATGACTCTGCATGCATGTGTATGTGCATTATAATCTAACAGATTGCACAACACATTTTGCATCTAATAATTGATACCTTTGAAAGTGGCACCATTAAGGATTGTGTCCACAGGACCTCAGAGTTCTCCTCATAATTCATCAAAGTTCTCCTAATCTAACTCATACTTATACTTGAAGAACTCCAGTGAAGGGAAAGGTATTCCCTCCAGAGGCCGCCCATTCCACTTTTGGATAACTCCAATTTTTAAACATTTTCCTTTTATTTAGCCTCATCATAGTTTTCTGAAACTTCCAGCCACTGCTACTGATTTAGTTCATTGGGACCAAAGTGAACTATTTTAATCCCTTGACCCACTTTCATGCAGGATATTGGGAGGACAGAAACTCTGTTGTAACGTAAGACTTGTGTTCTCTAGATCACTGCTAGAATCCATAATCTGCTATTTTATGTAAGTGAATTTTCCAAGTAATTGAAGTTTCTTTGGAATTCCCCATCACTGTAGCTGTTCAGGTACAGGAGTAGTGAGCATTTGTCAGAGAGATGCCATAAAGGGAACGTGTACTTTATTTGAGAGATTGAACTAGATTACATCTGATGTCACTTCCAACACAGTAGAAATTGTCAAATCTCTTTAATTATTGTGTATTTATTAATATCTATATATTTTATATCTCCCATTCCCCTCAATGATATGTGTGTGTGTTCATTGAAGGTGGGGACTATTTAATTAGGATTTACAGATGAAAAAAACAGGTAGATTGAAGTTAAGTGACTTGCCCAGGTTCACACAGCTAGTGAATGTCTGAAGGTGGATTTGAACTCATGTCTTCCTGACTCCAGAGCCAGTGCTCTGTCCACTATATCATAGTAAAGGTTTAGTAAATACTCATTGATATGAATTGAATTGGAATTAGAAATTTTAGCAACAGGTTTCTAGAAGCATCCACTTACTAGTCTTTTCCACCTGAGTTTCAGCTAAGGAGGGTGAGAAAATATTCCTCTGAGAAGGTTACTCAAAAGCAACATGATATTGCTGCCGCTATACCACTCTTGGTGTCTCTAAGGCATCTCCACTTCATGGGAAAGTCTTGCTGTAGAACTAAAGAATCTGCCATGGAAAGCTTATTTGGAGCCCCTAACCTCTGCTCTTTAATGTTCCCTGAGGCTGTGCATATCCAAAGTCCTTATTCGATAGCTCATGGCGATGCTTCCGTGGTACTAGAAAGCTAAGTCCATGGTACAAAGGCTATGTCAAGCCTGGGAAAACAGAGACTGTTTTTCATCTTTATATTTGTATGCCTTGCCTCTGGCACAGTACTTTGAACAGTGTAGGTGCTTAATATTTTTTAATTGAATTGGTCTAGCCAGCTGGAAAGACTTTGAATGTGTTTCTGGTCAGAGACTGCAGGTCTGTTCCCCAAGGATTAGACTCAATAAGTTTGTAGAGGTTCATGGGAAACAGGTGATGTTTTGTTTTGTTTTGCTTTGTTTTCCTTCAATGACTCATGCAACTTCTGCTAAGGCATAGAAGGGCTATGACTACATTGCTGCATGACCATTGAAGTCATGGATCTTTTAATTATAGAAACCGGTATAATTTACTTTATCATGGAAAATGATGAGATAAGCTAACTAATTGGTAAGGGCCTATTAGCACATAGTTTCTGAATACAGGTCATAGGATGAATTAAAACTTGATTATGAAGACATAAAATCCTCCTGGAAAATGGATTACAAATGAGTCAATTCATTTTGACAAATTCATAAGCATTTATTAAGCACCTAATATGTACAAGGAGCTATGTTATATGCCTGAGATACAAAAATTAAAAAAGGAAAAAAGGTCCAGTCTTTGAAGGGCTTACATTCTACTGGTCTTAAGCTTTCCTTTGGTGGTCACTTAGTGAGTTAACTCTCTCTCATGGGCCACATTGTAAAGAAAAGGTACTTCTCAAAAACATCATTTTGGCACCTTTAGGATAAAACCCAGCAAACTGTCTTTACACTATGATTAATGATAGAGAAATGAAAACCACACATCTTCTTATTTTTACCTTCTATTGGCTTTAGTAGCAACAGAATTTTAACCTTTCCTTGGTGGGGTGGGCTTAGCAGATGACTCAAATTCTCTCATATGAATAGCAGCGAGAAACCGATTTTTGAGTGGTTGATAAGTTAATCACTAGTAACACACTTTGGAAATGAAATCAGGCAAAAGGCCAAAGGCATAAACAGATGAATCAGATGAGCAAAATCATAAGAAAATAATTCATCCTATGGCCTGTGTAATGTAATAGTCATAAAAATAATTCTCATTTGTATAATGTTTTAAGGTCTCTAAAGTGCTTACCTCGTAACAAGGAGTAGTTGTATTAGTTATAGTAGTAAGTAAGTAGAAAGAAGAAGTAGTGAGGAGACAATTCTGTCCATTTTATAGATTAGGAACCTGAGGATCAGGGAAATGAACAGCCACATAGCTGATAAATGGCAAAACCTAGATTCAAATCAAGATCTTTGGACCCCAAATCCAGGAATCTTTCTCTTATACCATACTTCCTTCTTATGTGGGTAACTTGAGGGTACATTAAGAAAAGAGGTTGTGTCTTCAGAGGATTATTGTGAAGAGAGCAAAACAGCAGACAAGAAGGGTAATGATAAGTAGCATTTATAAAATGCTTTAAAGTTTGCAAAGTGTTTTACGTAGTTTATCTCATTTGATGGTCACAACAACCCTAGGAGGTAGGTGCTATTATTATCCCCATTGTACAGATGAGGAAACTGAGGTTAAGAGAATTGCCTTAGGGCAGCTAGGTGGTGCAGTGAGTAGAACTCCAGCCCTGGAGTCAGAAGGACCTGAGTTCAAATATGACCTCAGATATTTGACACATTTACTAGCTGTGTGACCTTGAGCAAGTCCCCCCCCAAAAAAGAGAGAGAGAGAGAGAGAGAGAGCCAGACACAGAGCGAATTGCCCAGAGATCGCACAACTAGTACATGTCTGAGGAAAAATGAAGCTCAACTTTTCTTGATTTCAAGCTTGTTAGCATCCATTATAACACCTGGATAGATGCCTAGGAGTTGCTGTTCAGTTTCCCAGGAACAGAGAACGAACACAGAGATTATTCCTATGTTTAGTGAGTTTAAGGTTCCTTCATGCAATATTATCAATAAGATAAGAAGAAAAATGTAAATTGAAACAGCTCCTGGGACCTATTTTCTATCTGATAGCATGTTGGAGCTGGAAACATCTCCTTGGTAATCTAGTTCACCTTCACTTTACAGTTGAGGCTGAGAGAAATTAACAAATACACATTAAGCAAATGCTAGAGCAAGGCATTATACTGAAGACACTAAGTTCAAAAGAGATAACATGCCCTCAAAAGAGATCTTGCCTTCAAAGACCTTATCATCTATGGTGAGGATTGACATACTGCATGAACATAGAGAAAATATAGAAAGGAACAGAATTTCCTGGGCAGATAGAGTTTAATGGAGACAAGGGAAAGATATAGACAAAGTACTATGGAAATTTTTAGGGAAAAGAAAACATTAACTGGGAGATTTTAGAAAAATTCATGAGTGAGGTCAAGAAGTGGAAGTTTCTGAACCCAGGCTCCTAGATAGAAAAGAAAGGATTTCTTAAAGAATATCAAATCTCTGAAAGTCATTTTGCTGGAGAGGAAGGGGGAAGTCCTAAGTTGCAATCCATGTTGCTAGTGAGAGAAGGGAATTTTTTGTGCAGCACAAACTTCCTGGAGAGACAGTAGGATACAGCATTATTGTCCCAAAGCTAGAGGAGTAATGGGTAAAATGTCAACCATGATGCAAGGGAGTAAAAAACTGTGCCTTCTACTATCATCATGTAATTTTTTGTCCAATTCAGATTCAGTAGGAAAGGAGATTGGGGAAGAATACAGGCCCCTTACAATACCTGGGCGACCATATAGGTTTCTGGGGGTTCTTATATTCATTGTAATGTGATGGGGTTGCCCATCAATAAATCTCAAATATATTTCCTTCCTGGATTTTCCTTCTAGATGCCTGTATGGATCTCTGAGGTAAATAAAGGACTCACTAGAGTTGAAGCTGCTCCACTAGAGGATTCCAAAACTCCAAACCACAGAAAATATCATTTTAGATAATTTGAGACCTTGGGCAAAGGTGGTAATCACTAAAGGAGGATAAATGTATGAGTTGTTCATAGGCTTCTCTGAGCCCTTTGTGTATTTTCTGCTTTTCACTTAGATGAAATGAAGACTGTTCTATACCTGACAGTTATAACAGCTAGGGGGCAGCTAGGTGGAGTCAGGAAGACTCCTCTTCCTGAGTTCAAATCTGGCCTCAGATACTTTCTAGCTGTGTGACCTTGGGCAAGTCACTTAACCCTACTGGCCTCAGTGTCCTCATCTGTAAAATGAGTTAAAGAAGGAAATGGCAAACCACTCATATCAATAGTTTCCAATTTAATAAAATAAAACTGTGCTAAGACTTTTGGAACCCCTTGTATAAGCATTTGTGACCTTGAGTGCTCATATGAGATCTGGTAACTCTCTTATTCATAGTGGAAACTAAAAAATGATCTATATATCGATGCTATATTCTAAAATCCCCCAGAGATAGCTCTGGTAGGATTTAATATAAGCTAATGAAAGAGAGATATTTGAGGAGTAGCTCCTTGGATTGAACCCAATCTGTATAAGCTTAGAACACAGAATTCTGGGACATGAGTTATACTTATACCTAGAAGAGAGATTTTTAAAATTTGATTTAAAAAACCCCATATATCCAAAATAGCAATGTTCTGGTTTTTGGGGGAGTGGGGGGAAATGGGAACGTTGTGATGCTATATCTGGACCAGTAACTTTTAAATTATATTATAAATATTTAAAAATAGGTTTCACAATGGATAGAGCACTGTACTTGTAGTCAGGAAACAAATTCAAATCCTGTCTCAGTCACTTACTAGCTATGTGACACGGGGCAAGTAACCTCTGCTTGCCTCAGTTTCTTTATGAAAAATTAGAAAAATAGACTTGAGGGAATTTCAGATTCTTTTTAGATCTAAATCTGTGATCTTGTTAAGCATTCAATAATGTATATGATGTCAACAATGGGCCTTGATTAAGAAACAAAGACAAATATGATAGAATCCCTAGTTTCATGGAGTTTACAATATAGCATGAGGGAGATTTATAACATTTTCATTCAAATTCAAAGATTCCTGCTTTTATTGGTGTAGATGTTCTCTCCATTGACACAAATCAGAACCCTTCTAAGTAAGAGGAAATAATATTCATGATGTTCCATGGACAAAAGAAAACAAAAGATGATCACCTCATTAGTGGCCAACCTACTCATGACGGACCTCTAAAAATTTACTCAGGCTAGTTCTCAGATGATCACCACCCAACCTACTTATCATTAGCCATCTTGAAGCCTTTCTATTTTGGAATCATCTGTCAACCTGATCTTCACTGACATAGTCTTGAAGAATGCAAATTCATCTCCTGCCATGATAAGGCATTGAAGTAAGACGCAAATAAATGGTATAAGTTAGTGTGTCCTAAATGTGTAAGGGGAGTATGACTTTTGGTTGAGAAAAAAATTACTTCTTACTGGAGGAAAGATATCCAAGCATGTCAGGAAGTCCTTGTCACAGCCTGCTGGGTATTCACTTCACAGTGATGTTTTTTTGCTCTCTGGCATTTTTTCCAGGACTCTGTAGGTGGTATAGAGAAGATGTTTAATGTAGAGGAGACAGTGGTTTTACTGAGGAAAGCACTGTGGTCAGAAAACCTTCAATTCTTGCCTCTGCTAACAAGGAACCATGAGATTATTCCATGAACAGGACATAATTTTGATAGTCGACTTTCATTGTCTAATTTCATTTATAGTAATTTGTATGCATGTTATTTCTTTCTTGCCAGATAGTAACCTTCTTCTGATGAAGGACTTCGGTATTATTTTTGCCTCCTATCTCCACTCTTTTCTACCTGTCCCCTAACAGAGTAAGTTGACTGTTACTGGAAGCAATTTATACATTTCTGTTGGATTAATAAGCCAGGCATTCCTAGAGGCAACAAGGTAGTGCAGTGGATTAGGGTTGGACCTGGAGTCAGGAATGTCTGTGTTCAAATCCTGCTTCAGATACTTACTAGCTATGTGATTCCTAGGCAAGACTTTTAACCTCAATTTCCTAATCTGTAATGTGGGGATGATAATAGCACCTACATTCCACAGTTGCTTAAGGATAAAGTGAGATGATATTTCAAAGATTTTTACAAAACTTTAAAGTGCAATATAAATACTAGGGTGGTAGTGATAGTAGTAGTAGTAGTGGTAGTGGTAGTAGTAGTAGTACTGGTGGTGGTGGTAATAGTAGTAGTAGTAGTGGTAGTAGGAGTAGTAGTAGTAGTAGTAGTAGTAGTGTAGGAGTGGGGGTCATGGTGGCGGTGGTGGTGGTAGTGTTGGTGGTAGAATTCCCATTTTCTTCTTCCAAAGACCTTAAGGTAGGCCTCGTTTAGGCATTGCATCATTATGGAGAAAGAGGAATATAAAGACAACTAGAACTGAGACAACTTCCCCTCATCTCACTCCTATAGATTCCTTCTCTTCTATAAAGATTTAGCTTCAGATAACACTCTTTCTGTGAAATCTTCTGTATTTCTATTCCCGAGTTCAAAGTGTTATCACCTTGTTCAAATTTTCCAGAAATAATTTAACTGGATTTTTCCTCTGCCTCTACCTCAGCATACTTTATATTACATGTGTCTGTGCACATATAGTATGCTCTACACACACACACACACACACACACACACACACACACACATGCGCGCACACACACGTACACTCACACATACACAGAGGTAGGTATTCAAACCCATACACATAACTGTACACATATATACTTATCCTCCTCAGTATAACATAAACTCTTTAAGTACAGTGACTTTTTTTTCATCTTTGGATTTCCAGTGCTTAGCTCACTACCTTAAAATTTATTGGTCCTTAATAAATGTTTGTTGAATTTAATTGATTTCTGTCTCCCTGTTTCTTCATTTACTATCTCTCTCATACTTTCAAACTTCATTTTTCTGGATTCTCTGCCTGTGTCAAGCTGCTTTCATGATCTCAGGACATTACATTATCTGTTAGTTCAATTCTGATCCAGAGCATATACTGACACTGTCACATTTCTATATAACCTAGCCTGAAATCACTAGCCTATTTCTGATGCTAGGCTCAACTATAATTTTTAATGTCTGGCTGTCCTTCCCACCCCACAACTTGTCAGTTTTCTCTCATTCCCAGTCAGCTATCTCATCATCCATGCTTGATTGTATACATGGCATTTCATCAGAAAAAAAATACCCAATTGGTACTAAGAAAAAGAGAGAAGGAAAGGCCAGTGGAATATCCTTTTAGAGCAGTTGAGCAGAAATTTAAAAACTGTGGAACTTGAAGTCATCCTTCCAGCAATAGGCCATTTCTCCCAAGATTGTACATGCCCCTTGAGTCACAGGTTTACGGAACTGACAATTTGGAAGGGGCTTCAATGATCACATAGTTCAACACGAACTTCGACAAGAAATCTCTCTGTGACATATGTGACAAGTGATCATCAGCATTTGCTTGAAGATTTTTAATAAAGAGAATGCACTACCTCCCATGGCACTCCATTCTACTTTGGGACAGCTTGAAAGGTTACATCAGTCTTTTTTATCTCTTCTTTGCATTTCTTTACTTCTTCACAATTCTAAATTTGACTCTTGGAAATTTCTGCTCATTGCTTCTAGTCATGCCCTCTGGTGCCAAATAGAACAAGTGTAATCCCTCTTCCTTGACAGCCTTTCAGATACTTGAAGGAAACTATTATGTAATGCCAAAGTCCTCTTTTCCAAGCAAATCTTCCCTGGTTTCTTCACCAGTTCTCACATTTCATAGACTGGAGTTCCTCACCATTCTAGCTATCCTTATCAGTATGCTCTCCAAATTATCAATGTCCTCTCTAAAATATGGCACCCAGAATGCTCCAACCATGGCTTGTCCAAGGCAGATAACAATAGAACTATCACCTGTACCAAGCCTTGGACACTATGCCTTTCGATGGAAAACTGAGGTTAAGAGTGTGTAAGAAATGAATGGCAGCAAAACCTGAACAATTCCTAACTGTGCCCTTGGGGACATTTGAGGTCAAATTTATGGAATGAGAGCCCACAGAGAAGAAACCGAGTTGAGAAAATGAGAGTGTCTTTGAAAAAATAAATCCATTCTAAGAAAGATCAACCGGCAGGTCATTGTGCCAGATTTAATAGAGAGCAGAGGAAGAGAAGGGAAGGCAAAATGACTATGGTTGAAAAGGTTAGCAGATCGCCAATAGAGACAAAAATGCACTGGAGTGAGGGGAAGAAATGGAAGGAAGGAAAATGTCATGCATAATATTACAAAAGAGTCAATAAAGTATTCAGAAGCTATAGGGACTATGCAAGAACAAAGATGAAGCCCAGGATACTCCACTTGATTCTAGTTCTGGCTACTTCATGACATCCAAAAAATCTGGGTTTTGAAAGTAAAGGCAAAGTTATTACATGTGTTGGGCTTGTCCTATAAAAGTAGAGGTGGTGGAGAGTAAGCTTGAAATTTGTAAATTGTAGGTATTTTAAATAAGCATCAGTTGTATTTAGGAATTTAAAAGTATAAGTTGTAAGTATCAAATGAGACAATGTACGGAAAACAATTTAAAACTATGTGCGCACATATATTTATGATGGTAAGATGTATTCACTATATTATAAATATATGTATATATAAATATATATAGCATGATCGTATAGCATATTGTATAATATGTTTGTATATGTTGCAACGTCATAACTATCTGTGGTGCTAATCATGATTAAAGCTCTTCCCCATCCATTCATTCCCTTAATAGGCCTCAGTTGGAGGTAGTTAACGAAAGCTTGATTAGGGGAGGCTTGTTTTTAGGAAGGCCCACACTCTTTTGCTGATTAGATGTGAAGACCTTGGACTCTAAACAGGATATATATACCCTGAGGGTAGCCATTAAACTCAGAATAGAGAAAGCTGTGAAGAAGAAGAAGAAGAAGAAGAAGAAGAAGAAGAAGAAGAAGAAGAAGAAGAAGAAGAAGAAGAAGAAGAAGAAGAAGAAGAAGAAGAAGAAGAAGAAGAAGGAAGGGGAGGGGGAGGGGGAGGGGGAGGGGGAGGGGGAGGGGGAGGAGAGAGACAGAGAACTGGAAGAGACCAGAGAGACACAGAGAGAACTGGAAGGGCTGAGAGAGAGAGGATTGCAGAGATGAAGAAAAAGAGATACATAGAGACAGTAAGACATAGAGACACAGAGCGAGAGAGAACTGCAGGAGAAGAGGACACAGGCAAGCAGATAGGATTCATGAGTGAGTGTTTACAGGAGGACCCTAGCAGAAGGGAAGGTTACAGGATGTCTTGCCTCCTTGCTGTGATATTGTGTTTTAATTTCCTTGCTGTTACATTGAAGTGGACTTACTGGTTTGGGGATACAATTGTTGCTATGTTGAGTTGAAATTCTTCTGTATAGAGGGTCTCTTATATTTTGCAATTCCAAACTGTATAGGCATATTCATCGATATCATGAATCTTGTCTTACTGATGCACTCTCACCATCATCACCATCATCATCATCATCAGTCAAGCAAGGGTTCATTTGGGTTCCCAGAAAACCTGAAATGGCTAAACTGTTCAGTCACATCTACAAAAATAATTAGCATTTACTAGAGCTTGGTGAAAATGTAATATTACAATCTTTTCAGGGACCTTAAAGATTCCTTGGAAACTTTTTATTTTATTTCAAATGTTTAATTGATATTTTTAATTTCTATCACTTATCAATGACTCCCTCCATCCAAATGAATAGCAAAAATGAAAAAGCACAAATAAGCAAGAGACACATAAACTTGTGTCTAATTCAATGCCCATAGTCTGCCACCTCTGGGCTCTTGCCTCAAGAGGCAAACTTGTTTCTCAACCAATCTTCTGAAACCCCTGCTTTGACCAGAGTCCTGCAGTCTTTCAATATTGCTTTCCGTAGAATCTTAACAATAACAAAAGTGATGATGAATGATGTTCTTTCTGGCTACAAGTGATAGTGAAGCTTTACAACAATAGATCCAGCTCAGAAGAGGACTCTGAGAAGTGTAGGAGACCTTTCCTGGAAAAGCTTCTACTATGAAGTCTATATTATGTGAATAACATATGGGGCCCCCGAAGTGCACTTATTCAGTTCTGCTGCTTGTGGAGTAGATAATGCTACTGACATGAACAAGGATCTAGAAGTACAAGGGGCCCTAGAGTCAATGTAGTCCACGTCTCTCAGTACATATAAAGGAAGAGGGGCCTAGAGAGGTTAAGTAATTTATCCAAAGTCACGCTAAGTAGAAGAGCTAGAATCTTAACCCTGATTCTCTGGCTCCAATACTTTTTAATTTTTGATCCTTATGCTTAAAAGTTACCAACAAAAAATAGCATTTCTATTTACAGAGAAGAAATTTATATAAATGATTATATAATATGAATATAATATAAAATATAAATGATTTATATAAAACCATGAATCTATTAAACAGTTTATCTTTAATATATTAAATTTAAATTGGTAGTAATAACATTTATTAACTTATCTGTATGCTCTTCTGAAATATATGATTACCCATGTACGTGAAATAAAAGTATGTTTCATGGGATTTGAAAAGGTGGATGAAATGCAAAGTCAGAATGTTTGAGTAGACATAGTAATATAAATCTGTTGAAGTTCCATTTATAAAGTATGGATGGGGAGACTGAGCCAGATGATGGACTACATAAGAAAAGAGAAAGAATGACCTGGAAGTTGTGAGATCAGGGCAACCAGGAACTGCATAAGAGATATAAATATACAGAAAGCGCCTGAAGACAGGCTAATTGAGCAATGATCTAGATGAGGGAGTGGAGAGCAATGAGTATGCTTATTCCTTCTCCTGACTCAATGTTTCAAGAGTATACCAGAAGCTTCTTCCACTACTAGAGAGAGTGGCCAGAGGTGAAGTAGCTTCTTCCTAATCCAAAATTCCATGATAATGAAAAGGTGTAATTTATGTGCGAGGAAGGGGTCCAATATAAAGGACAATTTGTTAAGGAAATTCCAGAGAAGGAGATGGAATGAGAGGACAGAGCACAATAGAAATGTTGGAAAGGCAGGGCTGAGGTGGATAAGGATTAGGCAGTAGGGAATGGTAACCAAGAAATGGAGTTTTTGCCCAGGCAACCTTTGCATAGGCTGTCAGGTCCTCTGACTCCAAACCCAATATTCTTTTTCCTATGCCCTGAGCTGCCTCTAAGAGTCCCAAGTATTCCATTTTTCCCACTTTGTTCCTATCTTCAAGAGTCTGACCAGTGCATAGGGTAGGAAATAAGTCCTATTAACAATGTCAGTATTTCATCCATGTCCTTAGATGCCCTAAGTAGGCATGGAATGGAATCATGCATATTATGCACAGAAAAACAGGGTATATGTGAAGAGGCCTAGACAGGAAACTAGAACAGATGGCAGAGCAAACAGAACAGAAATAGAATGACTCAGAAGCTGTGGACCTGACTAAAAATGTAAGATCTGAATCTCAGAGCCAAGAGTACTGGCTGGTTGTGGGACAGTAGGCAAGTAAATGTACACTGCCAAGTGTGGCCGCCATTTATTATAGATGCTCTGAATTTAACTCTAGCCTAGCGTGAGAACTAATAGCAGTAGTGCTGATGGCTTGATTCAATTTCCTACTGGAGAGATAACAACATATAAGGCTCTATCAAGCTGCTGGTAGTTCTTGAGTAAATTATTCACGACACAAAGAATAGCAAAGCTCAGAGGAATCTTAGAGAATACCTAGTTCCCTAGACCCTTATTTGGCAAATGAAGAAGCAATATAGTGTAGTGAATAGAATGCTGGTCTTAGGGTTTGGAAGACCTGCCTCTGACATTTAATAGCTGTGTGATTATGGGAAAATTACAATTTATTTCTGCTTCCAATTCTCCTAAAATGGGAACTGTAACACCTACTCTAGCTACCTCACAGAGTCATTATATGGCTGAAATTATGTAAAGCACTTTGCTGCTTTTAAGTGCTATAGAAATGTAGCCTATGTAAACTCGGGGTGTCCTTATGCCAACTGTCTCTTGAATTGGCAATTTGGGCCCCCAGAGGGCAACTATATCTCCCTTTCCTGGTTTGAGAAATAGCCCTGGGGATGTCTTTCTAATGCTTTTGTCTCCAGCCTCCCTTTTGGTGTGTTCTCCCCAAAAGTCAATCGCCAGTTACCCAGTTATAGCCAGTATTTCACCTATGTTATTGATGGGCCCAGTGATTAGTACTCTGTTATCAGTTTAGTGCAGGAGTCCTTACAGGGCTCGGTGGCTTGGCTACTTGGTGAATCCCATGTTGGGCTACGTCCTGCAGGTCCTGCAGCTCAGGGCTGAGCTGTCTGCTTCTACAGGAGAACTTTACTGGCTTATCCTATTGTCTCTTCTGAGCATTCAAAGCTCAGAAGATCACAGCTTAGAAAAGGAGTTTTTAACTTGTTTTTAATAGTTTGAAAATTATATTTCAAAATATTTTTTAATTCCATGTACCTTATTTTATGCCTTTGAAAAACATTTTCCTAAGGAGCCCATGTGCTTTAACATACTTCCAAATAATCCACACACACACACACACACACACACACACACACGCACGTACACACACATACACACACACACACACACAAAGTTGAATTTGTTCCATCTCCAATATTCCTTCTTATAAAAGCAGTAAATTTTAGCTATAACAAGGGCAGATGCAACAGAGTAAGGAGTTTGTGGGTCACGTGTTTGCAATCGTGTTGGGGAGACAATGTCTCAGGGTCATTCTTTTTTCCCCTTGGAGACTTATAGCATTTTGTCCTCATTGATGTAGCCAAGAAAAAGAGAGATTGGTTTTACCAATTAATGCTTTTTACATACTATATTTCAGTTCAGCAGTCATCTAAAAGGTCTTTTTCTTCACCAGGTTGTAAGAGTACAGAAAAATAATCAGCAAATACCCAAACACATATGGAATTGGAAAGCCAGACTCCACGATTCTGTCCTGAACTTTTGGAAGCAGGCTCACCAAATGTCCATGTGGGGATTGTATCAGGGAGAGAACACTGAAATGCTGCTAAGGACTGGGCTCTTGTTGGCCAGTCTCCCATTACGTAAATATAAGTTATCAAGCTGAAATTCAAGGAAGTAAAATAACGTACTGAAGATCACATAGGAGTGCAAACATTTATTAAGTGCCAACTTGTGCCATGTGCATGTTGTATCATGTGATATAATATAAGCTACCTGAGTATATAGAATTATTCATTTTTGTTTTTTGCATCGCAGTAGATGATTAATAAATTCTTTTTGATACGTTAACTGATTTTCAAGCCCTGTCCTAGGGCCTGGGGATAGAAAGATTAAAATGGCGTACTCCATGACTTCTCTCTCTCTTTCTCTGTCTCTCTGTTTCTCTCTCTGTCTCTCTGTCTCTGCCTCTCTGTCTCTGTCTCTCTCGCTGTCTCTGTCTCTCGCTGTCTCTGTCTCTCACTGTCTGTCTCTCTCTCTCACGCATCTGGTAATCTATTTACTCTTTTTTATTTTTATCTTTCTCAATTACCAAAAAATTTTTAACATCTCCTTTTTTAAATTTCGAGTTCCAAATTCTATCCCTCCCTCCGTCCCCTGTCCCCTCCTTGAGAAGGCAAACAATTTGATATACATTAAACAATGCAGTAATGCAAAAAAATTCTCTTTCAGCCATGTTGCAAAAGAAATCATGGACTAAAAAGAAAAAAAAGGAATAAAAAACTATTCTTCGATCTGCTTTCAGACTTCGCCAGTTCTTTCTCTAGAAGTGGATAGTATTTTTCATCACAAGTCCCTCAGATCATTGTGTTGCTATAATTCACAGATGATAATTCTTACAATATTGCTAACTGTGTACAATGTTCTCCTGGTTCTGCTCATTTTCCTTTGTGTCAGTACATGTGAGTCTTCCCAAGTTTTTCTGAAAGCATTTTGCTCTTCATTTCCTATTGAACAATAGTATTCCATCACCATCCTATACCACAACTTATTCAGCCATTCCCCAGTTGATGGGCATCACCTCAATTACCAGTTCTTTACCACCACGCAAAAAAGCTGCTATAATATTTTTGTATATATACGTAATTTTCCTTTTTAAAAAAAATCTCTTTGGAGTAGAGATCTACTAGCGGTATTTCTGGGTCAAGAGGTATGAAAAATTTTGTAGCCCTTTGGGCATAGTTTCAAATTGCTTGCTGTAATGGTTGGACTGGTTCACAATTCCACAAACTGAGCAAGTGTCCCCATATGTTTTACATTTCCTCCAACGTGTTCATTTTTTCTTTTTTGTCATACTAACCAATCTGATAACTGTGAGGTGGTACTTCAGGGTATTTTAATTTTTGTTTCTCTCATCAATAGCAATTTAGAGCATTTTTTCATATGACTATAGATAGCTTTGATTTCTCCCTCTGGAAACTACTTGATCATAGCCTTTGACAATTTAGTAATTGGGGAATGACTCGTGTTCTTATATATTTGACTCAGTTCTCTTAGATTTGAGAAACAAAGCTCTTTTCAGAAAAAACTTGCTGTAAACTTTCCCCCACTTTTCTACTTTTCTTCTAATCTTGGCTGCATTGGTTTTGTTTGCAAAAATGTAAATAAACAAAACCATTTTTTTTATTTTCACATAATCAAAATTATCCATTTCATATCCTGTAATGCACTCTATCAGTGCTTGGTTAAAAATTCTTCCCTTACCCATAAATCTGACAGGTAAAATATTGCACCTTCTTTTTATTTGCTTACAATATTGCACTTTATATCTAAGTCATATAACAATTTTGACCTTATCTTAGTATAGAGCGTGAAATGTTGGTCTGTACCTACTTTATGCCAAATAGGTTTGCACTTTTCCCAGAAATTTTGGTCGAATACTGATTTCTTGTCCCCAAAATTCGGATCTTTGGATTTTGCAAACATTAGATTGCTAGGGTCATTTATTACCATGTGTTTTGTACCTAATCTATTCCACCATTCTATTTCTTAGCCAGATTGTTTGACAATTACTGCTTTACAACTTTGACATCTGATTCCATTAAGCCACCTTCTTTCACATTTTTTTCATTGATTCTCTAGATATGCTTGAATTTTTGTTCTTCCTGATTAATTTTGTTATTACTTTTCTCCAGTTCTATAAAATAATTTTGGTAACTTGGTGGCATTGAGTGAGTAAATTAAGTTAAGTAGAATTATGATTTTATTATTGCTTACCTATCTGCAATGAATGTTTCTCCAATTGTTTAGTCTGATTTTTTTGTGTGAAAAGTGTCTTGTAATTATGTTCATATCATTCCATGGTTTGTCTTGGTAGATAGACTTTGAAATATTTTATATTGCCTGCAATTATTTTAAATGAAATTTCTCTTTCTTTCTCTCACTACTGGACTTTGTTGGTAATACACAGAAATGCTGATGATTTATATGGGTTTATTTTATATCCTGAAACTTTTCTAAAGTTAATTATTCCAACTAATTTTGTAGTTGATTTTCTAAGTATACCATCATAACATTTGAAAAGAGTGATAGTTTTATTTTTTCATTGCCTATTCTAATTCCTTCCATTTCTTTTGTTCTTGTCTTATTGTTATACCTAGCATTTCTTGTACAATATTAAATAATACTGGTGATAATGGGAATCCTTGCTTCATCTATGATCTTACTGGGAAAGCTACTAGCTTATCTCCATTATATATAATGCTTGCTGATGATTTTAGATTTACTACTTATCATTTTTAAGAAGGCTCCCTTCTATTTTTAATAGGAATGTGTTGTACTTTGCCAAAAGCTTTTTCTACATCTATTGAGACAATCACATATGATTGTTGGTGGTTTTGTTATTGATATGGTCAATTATGCTGATAGTTTTCCTAATACTGAACCAGCCCTGCATTCCTGGTATAACCTGTTCACAATGAATGATCTTTGTGCTCTATTGTAATTTCTTTGCTAGTATTTTTTTTTCATCAATATTCATTAGGGAAATTGGTCCATAGTTTTCTTTCTCTGTTTTTTTTTTCTCTCCTTGGTTTAAGTATCAGCACCATATTTCTGCCATAAAAGGAATTTGGTTGAATTTCTTCTTTGCCTGTCTTTTCAAATAGGTTATATAGTATTGGAATTAATTTAAATGTAGTATTTTTAGTTGCATACCCAATATGCCTTTTCTCTATCTTATTGTTAGAAGTGTTTAGAGATATAAATTTTCCCCTAAATATTGTTCTCAAAAAAATTGGTAGGTTGTTTCATTGTTGTCATTCTCTTTAATGAAACTATTGTCTCTATCATTTGTTCTTTGACTCATTCTTTAGGTTTGGCTTATCTAGTTTCTACTTAATTTTTAATCTGTGTTTACACATCACTTTATTTAATATAATTTTTATTGCATTGTGGTCTGAAGAGTATGCATTTAATATTTCTGTTTTTCTGCATTTGGTTACAAGGTTTTTATGCCTTAATACATGGTTAATTTTGATGAAGATGCCATATATAGCTGAAAAAATTGTATACTCCTTTCTTTTCCCATTCAATTTTCTCCATACATTTTCTCCCTTGAATCTCACAATTGCCCTGGGAATATTATTGTCCCCATTATATAAATGATGAAACTGAAGCTCAGAAAGGCTAAATGAATTGTCCACATAGATTTAAGTGGCTGTATTTGAGCTCAGATCTCCCTGTCTCTAGGTCCAATACCATGCCCATTTTACTACCCTGCCTAATCTTGTCTACCCTATCCCACCTCCCTCTTAAAGTTGAGAAGACAATAAGAGATCTTCTGGAGCATCCATTCTTAGGCTTACTAGTCCTGTTTGACTCATAGCTGCTGGTTGTCTAAGGGAGAAACATAATGGTCCAGAGTCCACCAATAATATTGAAAGAATGAACTCTCACATTCAACTGCAGAATCAAAGTCCAAGGACTGTGGGACACAGTCTAATAGCAGCTTCATCACCCAGCCACTAAACTTTGAAGCCCTGCTTTGCAACTATTAGCTGATCTCAGTTAGCAAACAGTGATGTGGATTCCTAGCTTGAGCAGGTGAAGATTTTCTCTTGTTACCTCCAGTCAAGGGCTTTCTTCTTACAGATTTAAGGCTTCAGGTGACATTGGCCACAGGGGATCAACTGGCAGGGGGAATGAGGCAGGAGATGAGTGGGCAAATAGGACTTATACTACTACCATCTCATTTCGAAGGATACGCTCTCCCTCACTCATGATTGCAGAATTTGTAAGTTGGAAGGGAATTCTGAGGTAACCTCACCTAACATATATCTCAACAGAAATCTTTTTTTTATATTATTTACAATGAATGGATGTTGAAATTCTATTGGAACCTCCCCAGTGAAATATCATAGGGCTTAGAGTTAAAAAGGGACCTTAGGAATCATTCTTCCAAACATTTCATTTTACAGTTGAGAAACCTGAGGCCTAAACAATACAAAACAAACAAAGCAAAACACAAAAATAATTGAGGCACAGGGCAGTTGTGACTTTCCCAATGTCACACAGAAAGTAAGCTCTAGGAAATTCATCAGAGAATTATATTTGAAAAAAAAGTGAAAGAGTTGGAATTAGAAGACCTGAGTTTCCATTCTGCCTATATCATTTGACTATGAAACACTGCTCAAGTCATATAAGCACTCTAAGCCTTAGTTTTCTAATTTGTAAAATGAAAATAATACCTGCACTGCATTCCAAGGCAATTCATTCTATTTTAGAATAATTTTAATTCTTAAGGAGTTTATGCTTAACATCAAGCTTAAATTTACCTCTTTCCAATTTCCATCCATTGTTTCTACTTCTGCCTTCTGGGGTCACGCAGAGCAAGTCTTAAATTCTATTGACCAAGACAAACCCAGGAATTATGTGAACACAATTATGAAATAGTTTTCACACAAATAAAGTCAGATCTAAATAAATGGAAAAATATCAGTTGCTCATCGTTAGGCCGAGCTAATATAATAAAAATGACAATTTTACCTAAATTAATCTATCTATTCAGTGCCATACCAATTGAACTACTAAAAATTATTTTACAGAGCTGGATAAAATAATAACAAAATTTATCTGGAAGAACAAGAAGTCTAGAATATCTAGGAAATTAATGAAAAGAAATGCTAGGAAAGGTGCCCTAGCCATACCAGATATTAAACTGTACTATAAAGCAGCAGTCATCAAACTACCTGGTACTGGCTAAGAAACAGGGGTGTGGATCAGTGGAATAGGATAGGTACACAAGATGGAGAAGCCAATGACTGTAGCAATCTACTCTTTGATAAACCCAAAGAGGCCAGCCTCTGGGCTAAGAATTCACTATTTCACAAAAACTGCTGCGAAAATTGGAAAATGGTAGGGCAGAAACTGGCATAGACCAATATCTTACACCATATACCAAAATAAAGTCAAAATGGGTTCATGATTTAGGAATAAAGGGTGATACTATAAGCAATATGGGAGAGCAAGGAATAGTTTACCTATCAGATTTATGGAAAAGAAAAGAATTCATGATACAATAAGAGATAGAGAGCATTACAAAATGCAAAATGGATAATTTTGATTATGTTAAATTGAAATGTTTTTGTATTAAAAAAAAAGCCAATGCAACAAAGATTAGGAGGGAAGCAGAAAATTGGGAGAAAATCTTTGCAACCAGTGTCTCTGATAAAAGCCTTATCTCTAAAATATACAGGGAACTGAGCCAAATATATAGGAATACAAGTCATTCCCCAATTGAGAAATGGTCAAAGGATATGAACAGGCAGTTTTCAGAGGAAGAAATTAAAGATATCTATATTCATATGAAAAAATACTCTAAATCCCTATTGATTAGAGAAATACAAATCAAAACAACTCTTATGTACCACATCTCTCCTGTCAGATTGGCTAAAATAACAAAACAGGAAAATGATAAATGCTGAAGAGGATGTGGGAAAATTGGAACATTGTTACTTTGCTGGTGGAGTTGTGAACATTGTGCTCATCCAGACATTCTGGAGAGCAATTTGGAACTATGCCCAAAGGGCTATAAAAATGTTCATACCCTTTGACCCAGCAATACCACTTCTAGGGCCGTATCCCTAGATACAAGAGATCACACAAGTGGGAAAAGGACCCATATGTACAAAAATATTTATAGTGGCTCTTTTCGTAGTAGCTAAGAATTGGAAATCAAGGGGATGCCCATCAATTGGGGAATGGCTGAACAAGTTGTGGTATATGAATGTAACAGAATACTATTGTGCTATACAAAATGGGGATGATACAGACTTCATAACAACCTGGAAAAACCAGGAGAATATTATACACAACCACAGATATAGGGATTCTGTGATGACTAACCCTGATAGACTTTGCTCTTCTCAGCAGCACAAGGTGCAAAGACAACTCCAAAGGACTCACGATGGAGAATGCTATCTACATCCAGAGAAAGAACTATGAAGTATGAGTGCAGATTGAGGCACACTTTATGCTCACCTTTTTCTCCCTTTTTTCTCTCTTTTGTTTCTGTTTTTTGGGGTTTTTTTTTTGGTTTTGTTTCTTCTTTCTTGTGACTTATTCCATTGGTCATAATTCTTCTTTACAACTTGACTATTATGTAAATAAGTTCAATGCGAAGTTATACATAGAAGACATATCAGATTCCATGCTGTCTTGGGGAGGGAGGGAGGAGGAGGGGAAGATGATCTGGAACTCAAAATTGTGTAGAACCAAGTGTTGTAAACTAAAAAGAAAAAAAGAAAAAGAAAAAAAATAAATCCTATTGAACATAAGATGTTTTTAAGTACTGAAGACAGCTATCAGAATCTTCCCCAGAGTCTCTCTTCTCTGGGTATCTCTGATTCTTTGAACTGATCCTCATATGGCATATTCCCAAGTACTTTCTTCATTCTGGCTACCCTGGATATGTTTCAGTTTACCAATCTTCTTCCCAAAATTATATCACAGTGTTTTATTTTTGTTACACTGCCCCACTCATTGAACCCTCCCCTATAGTAACTGAACACAGTATTGTGAAAGTGGCCTGTCCAAAGCAGGATATAGAGAGTCTACTATTCTCTTTTCTGTAAGCTTTGCCTCACTCAATGCAACTCACAATTAAATTAGCTATTTAAGCTGCCATAGCATACTGTTTAATCACATTGAGATTGCAGTACAATAAACCCTCCAGATCTTCTTCATATAAGCTGTTGTTCAATCATGCCATCTTCTTATATTTGTGAAGCCAATTTCTCCAACCAAAGTATAGGATTTCAAATTTGTTCATATCATAGTTCATTTATTATAGCGTCAGTTTTATCTTCTAGCTTGACAAGGACTTTTTGGATTCTGACTCTTTCATCCCACACATTAGTTATCCCTCCCAGCTTTTGGCATCTTTAAATTAATGAAGGTTCTATCTATTTTTATCTAAATCATTGATTTAAAAAATATTGAAGGACACAGGGCCAAGCAAAGATCTATTATTTATTCCACTGGAGGCCTCTTTCCATGTTGATATGAAATCATTAATGTAACCATATTTTGCATCTAGCCATCAACAGATTCCCGATCCATTTAATTATTGTCTAACTGACATTTTCCCCATCTAATCATAAGATAATTGAATTTTAGACTTGAAAAGGATATAGTTGTCTTAGGTATTATACCAAAGCCACAAGTCAACTTGAGGGAGGGATAGGAGACATGAGATGTCAGGTGAGTCAAACTACCACCACCACCACCTTCATCACCACCTCTTTTTAGACCCTGAATTGTATAGCCAAGGATTTGAGTGCAATAGCCCTGAGAATAGCTGTGCTGTCCTTAAGCCACTTCTACCATCAGACTGCCATGCCTAATTCAAGACCTGCCCTCATAGTCAGAGCTTAGAGGGACAACTTTTGTAGAGAAGGGGCCTACCATCCTCATGACTGACACCAAAGGGCAATTAAGTCCAAAGGTTAGGGAAACTGTAGTGCCAACTAGACAAATAGCCCCACTTCTACCCCAGCTCTTGGAGCCGTCATCCAAGGGGCTAATCAGTGTAGAGACTTAGCCAGCCATCAAATGAGATATTGGCAAAATGTTCCTGGCACATAGTAGGTGCTTAATAAATTCTTTTTTCCTTTCCCCTTCTATCTATAGATCAGGCAAACTAGCTGAGCTGAAACATCAACACAAGTAAAGGAAAGACTATTCTATCCCCCACCATTACCTGACCAGCAGCTACTAACGGGTCCATGGTACAGCCCCTGCCTCCTTAGTAGGCACAGCTATTAAAGAACTTGGGGGGGCGGGATTCTTGGCACTAAAGAACTTGGAATTGTCAAACATAACAAATACCTATGGTTTTTATTAGCAGAAATGACATTAGAGAAGATGCATTACCATGTGCTTTGCTGCTTCATTCTAAGGACTATGGAATCTTTCCACGTGTCTTGCAGCTGAAAACACCAATATATGTAGTCCTTTAATTAAATATGTGTTGTTTGAAAATAGGGGCTTTCTCTACTTTTCTATTTTCATCCCCAGTACAATGCTTCACATGTAGTAAACAGTGAGTAAATGTTTACTCATTCATTCACTCATTCATTCATTCATTCCAGCTGCCATCTAGTCCAGCCCCAACTAAACATCATCCTTATTGAAATAAACCCAGTCTCTAATTGGAGACTTCAAATGAAAGGAAACCCACCACTTCTCCATTCAGCCAATATGAATTTTGGAGATATCTTCAATAATTAGACAGTATTTCCTTATTTCTTCACCTTCTACCTTCTGGTTCTACCCTCTAGAGCCAAATACAAGGTATCCCTAAAGTCTGGACACATAGGCATAATGCATATTTTGAAATATTTGAAATATTGACAGACTTTATCCACCCTGACTTCTTTTTCTGGGGTATGCTAAAGGAGAAGGTGTACTCAATGAAAATCACAGATGTGACACACTTGTTTGAACACATAAAGAGTGAATGTGCTAAAACTGATGGATGTGGAGTTATTGCATTGAGTTCATGTGAATCTTACAAAGCACATCAACCTTTGCATCACAAATGATGGAAATCATATTAAAGATCTTATTTGTTAATATTCCAATTAAATAAAATGTTGTTGAAAATTTTATTCATTTCGTTTCTTGAAAATATGCATTTTTGGCTATGTATCTAAACTTTAGGAATACCCCATAGAACAAGACTAGCCACTCTTCCGTATGGCAACCCTTCAAATAATTAAAAATGTTTATCATGCCCATATCCAAGTCTTCCCTTTTGGCTAAGCATTCCCAATGTCCTTAGCAAATCCTTGTATGGCTTAGTTTCCAGTCCTAACTCCTTTCTGATCAACTTCCTCTGCATGCTCCAGTTGGTCAATGACTTTTCCAAAATGTGGCACCCAGGACAGACCATAAAGATGTGGTATGAGCAGAGGAAGGAAAAAAGCATTAATTTAGCATTTACTGTGTGCCAGGTATCATGGTAAGTTCTTATATGAATATTATCTCATTTAATTCTCATAAAACCCTTGCAAAGTAGGTACTGATATTACCTGAGGCAGTCAGCAGTTAAATGAATTGCCTAGGATAACACAGTCAGTAAGTGTCATAGGGTGGATTGGAATACAGATCTTACTAATTCCAGACCTAGTTCCCTATCCACTGTGCCACCAGCTATCTCTGCCAAGGCTGAGTACAGCTGAACAATCACCTCTCTTAGTCTGGACTAGATGATTCTCAGTGCAAGCTAAGATAGCATGAGGGTTTTTTTTGGTACACTTATTTTCCATATCAATGCTGATTCATATTTAGTTTTGAGTATTTCTAGTGAGGATAAGTTCACATAACACTGATCTCAGAATCAACATTTAATGCTGTAGCCAAAAAACACAATGATCCCAGAAAAATCTTAAGAAAGGAAGAGTTTTTATTTTTTGTTTGGTCCTCCTTAGTTGTAATATAAATAACCATATCCCAGAAGGTTGAATCAGGACTAAGAGAGTAAAAAAAGAAGCACTTGACATCATAAATAATTGGAAATCTTATCATGTACTATGTCCTAACTATTGCAATTCCAAGAAGCTGTCATTAACTAGTAAAATAATAATATACTTTGCACCCATTTATTTCCTTTCTTTGGAAGAGCTCAAAGTATTTAAGACATCAGCTATCAAAATAAGCACAAATCATCCACATAATTTGACCCATTGTACAAGTGGGGAAACTATAGCAGAAAATGCAAGCTGGCAAGGAAATGAAGTAAAAATGTTTTTTTAGGAATAGATGAAATCAGACTGGGCCAAAGAAAATTGAGGCTTCTAGTCTAAAAGTTAGGCAGCAAGGTGGTGCAGTGGACAGAGTGCTTGGCTTGGAGTCAGGAAGATTTAACTTCCTGAATTTAAATCTGGCCTCAGAAATTTACTAGCTATGTGACCTTGGGCAAGTCACTTGACCACATTTGCCTCAGTTTCCTTATCCGTAAAATGAGCTGGAGAACAAAATGGCAAACCACTCTAGTATCTTTGCCAAGAAAACACAAAATGGGGTTATGGAGAGTTGGACTCAACTGGAATGACTCAACAATAACAACAGTTGATCTATTAGGCTCACTATTTTCCCAAGAATTACAACTTTGGGCTAAGGGATACTTTTAAGGATCCTATTTGGGATCCTTTGAGCTGACTGAAGTCAATATTGTTCTTCAAGTCTCAGCTCAATTTCTACCTCTTCCAAGAAGCCTTCTTCGATGCCCTTGTTAGGAATGATCACTCCTTGGGTGAATCTTCATTGCATATTTTTTTTTATTCTTGTGTGCACATCATAGTTTGTACAGTGAATTTTGGTATTTATGTCTAACTCATCTACCAGATTACAAATATCTTGAAGACAAGGACCTTGTCTTGTTTATCTTTTTGTATCTCCTCCTAAGTCTGTCACACATTGACTTACACATTTTATTCATACTACAATAGAACTATAAATCTTCAGTGTGGGCATTACACCTTCAATGATGCAGATCATAAACCATCCACCTGGGTAATTCTTATCAACTTTTTACATTCTCTTTTCTTGTCTCCTCATCAGTTCCCATTCATTGCTTTGTCATCTTGATGTAGCTGACTTTCCTAACTATAGAGCTATTCCTCTTATTTAACATTGAAATTTTTCTGTTGACCATTGCCTACCAGATGTTCTATAGGCATCTCACACTCAGCATGTCCAAAATGGAAGGCATTATCTTTACACACATACACACACACACACACACACAGATGCATGCAGATGTGCACACACTTTCAAACATAGCCCTTCTCCAAGACTTTTATATTTCAGTTTACGGTACCACCACCTTTCCAGTTGCCTGGGTTTATAACATCAGTGATCCCAAACTCTTTCTTCTCCAATACCACTTATATCCAAACAGTTGATTCTATGTTTCTATTATCTTATGAATCTATCCGTCCCCTTATTTCCACTTCAGTAGTAATACTCTTACTTTAATTCTTGTAACCTCTCACCTAGACCTCTTTTTGTTTTATTTTATTTTATTTTTAATTTATAGAGTAAAACAAGCATTTTTGTAACATAGTATGATAAAAAGATGATTGTGTATGAAACTGTAGATCTACTACGTACAACTTGCTATTCCTTTCAAATATACATCAACATGATCATGCAGATTTCTTCTTTCCTTCCCTCCACCCAACGCTGGAGATGCCTAACATTACACACAAATAGGTGTGTGTGTGTGTGTATACAATTATTCTATACATATTTCTATTTATCATTTCTTGCTCTGGATGCAGATGGTATCTTTCTTCATATTTCATTTATAGTGAATTTGGTTCTTTATAATAGTCAAAATAACTTATTCATTCAAAGTCATTCTTAAAACAATATTGCTGTTACTGTATAAACTTTTTTCTGGTTCTGCTCATTTCACTCTTCATTATTTCATGTAAGTCTTCCCATGTTTTTCTAAAATCATTGAAAGCATCATTCCTTATAGCACAATAATATTTCATCACAATAATATAATACAACTTGTTCAGCCATTCCCCAATTGATGAGCATCCCTACAATGGTTTTCAAATTTGTCTCACTGCTTCTAGTCTCTCCTTTCCCCAATCTATTCTCCATGCAGATAACCAATTAATACTCCCAAGACTTCTGTATCACCACACATACTCAAATTTCTTTAGTGGCTCCTTTTTTCTTCTGGAAAGTGTAATAGTAATTAAAGTGGGACTTTTTGCTGTTGACCTTTAATGATTCTGGCCTTTGTTTGAATGGGGTAGATAAAGTGGGATGTTTTTGTATTTCTCAGCACTGAGACAATTGGGAGCCATTGATTTGTATCTGATGTGATATTGGGGGTGGGGAACTTCTCCATGCCCAGCCTGGGTGAGGTCAGGGCCCTCCAGGCCCTGAAGATGATATATAAGCACAGATGTTAGCATTCTCTCTCAGAGCTCTGAGCCACAGCAGGAGTGGTGTGTGACTGTAGGCCAGCTGTTATAATGAGCTCCCTGACTGTACACCCAGATGTTGATAACTATGAATTGTATTCAGTCTGTAATTCAGGGTGCTGGTTTTTTACCCTGAACTAAGTAAATGACATTTGTATGCTGGATTAAAGTAAGATTGTTAACTCCTTAATGTTGCTTTCCTTAATAAAGCAGATGAAAATGACCTGGGCTTGCAGGGTTCTGTGAGCTGGTTGTTGTTGTCTTTACACCTTCACAGCAGCTGCTAGCCAGATTGTTGAAACAGAAAAAAAAATGCGAAATTCTCACCCTGATATTTAAGGATCTTTTTGCTATCTGGCTTCTTTCCACTTTTCCTGATTTATTTCTTATTACTCCACTTTTCATTCTCCACATTCCAACTGAACTGATCTACTGCCACATCTTCCATGAATTTGATATTTCACCTCTTATTTCTCAACCTTAGTTTCCTAGGCATTCCCTCCTCATACGATCTCTAGCTTCCTTCAGACACTTAGCTAAAGTATGGCCTCATATGTAGTCTTTTTTTTGTTTCTCAAGTTATCAGTGCTCTCTTCCCCTTGAAACTAAAGTTTAGTTACATATCTGTGTGCATGGTATGTCACTGTCTCTCAGCAAGAATAAGAACTTTTCTCTTTATCTTGGTATATCCTCAGTACCTAGCAGCTACATTACAGGTGCCAAATTAATATCTATGCAATGGAATGGAATGGAATTGATATACTGTCTTAGTGGATTGTGAAATTGTGAAACAAAAATAATCCCTTTTCCCAGGTGGCCAACCTTCCAACATTGATAAAATATTCCAAACTTAGCTAAGCTATCAAACACTCTACCATATGGCTGGTATAGTATTCAAAGCATTTGCATAACCCTAAAACCTGACCAAGCTCATACTCTACTTTTGAAATGCCAGAGTCACATGGGGAAGATAAGGAATTTAGTGTACATAGCTCAAAATCAATCCAGCAATCAAAAAGCATTTATTAAACACCTGCTAATTATCCAGAATGGTGCCAAGTCCTAGGGATACAGAGGAAGGCAAAAACAATTCCTGCCCTCAAGGGGATTAAATTCAAATGGGGGCAGAGGAAAGGGACAACATGTAATCAAGTTAATCTATGATCCTATGTTTTTTAATAGATAAGTGGTATGGTAGAGCAGAAAGACCAGTGGATTTCTATTCCAAGGACCTGAGGTTAAATTCTGTTTCTGTTTCTTAATACCTGTGTGACTTTGGGCAACTGACTTATCCTTTCTGGGTCTGGGTTTCCTTTTCTGTGGAATGAATGGCTTGAACCAGAAGGCCCTTAAGGTCCCTTCAGCTCTAGAACTACGATCTTGTGTGTGTGTGTGTGTGTGTGTGTGTGTGTGTGTGTGTGTGTATGATACGTTCAGAGTAGATAGAAGCTAATCTTCAAGAAGACATAGTATGTGGAGGGACCAGGAAAGATCATCTTTTATTGAAGATGGTATTTGAACTGAATCTTCAAGGAGGTCAGGAATTCAAAGAAGCAGTGCATTCCAAGCATGGGAGACAGTCCATGAAAAGCCTGTTATATAGAAGATGGAGTAACAGTGGAAAGAACACCAAGTAGGCCAAATTGGGTAGAACATAGGGTGTTGGAAGGGCAATAAAATGTAAGAAAATGGGAAAGGTAGAAAAATAGAATGGGCTTATTCAGGAGGTAGCGGGCACTGATCAATGGATGACCCTCTAACCAAAATTTCATGACCACTTTCCAGGCAAGTCGAAGAGAAGATTCTTTTTTCAGGTAGAAATTGGACTAGATGGATTCTGGGGTCCTTGAAAACTCTAAGGATCTATGACTCTGTGATTCCCAATGAGGGAAGTCAAAGTTCATTCTCCCATAAAAGCTACTTCCACACACTTCAAATAAAACTAAGCCCATTATTCAAGCCCTGTTACTTCTCCATGAACTCCTAGTCTCTTTTGTGGTCCAGACCTCTAGATTGGCTTAAGAACTAGGGTCTCAACCTTCTTCTTTAGGTTTTTATATCTGACTCTTCTTTCTCAGAGCTGTAACTAGCATGAGGCCATCAGGGCATCAAAAATTTGGAGGGATAAAAATTGAATATGCATATTTCTTTAGCAGAATATATGAAGATAAATGGAACAACATTTCAAACAGTGTCCATGGGACATGGAAACCAAGTATTGGTTCCCTGTGCTTGAGGAGACAACAGAGTGCAGTCCATTAGATCCTTCTCTCTTCTATTCTGTCTCATCAAGAAAATGTCAACCTCTCCTAATCCTTCTTTTCCCTAGGGCTTCCCCTTCCCCTTCCCCTTTTCATTCTTAAACAAAGTAATCTTTGCCTTAGCTCTAGAAGCAACTATACTTTCCCCATAGTAAGGGTGAACAATCCATTTGGATTAAGAAAGAGATTCCTTCCTTATTTGAATATGAGAAGGAACCTCACTGGCTAGAAAAGTAAAATCATGAGGCCCAAGATCCCATGGGTTGGCCCCATCTAGCTCTGAGTTTCTACTCCTAAGTCATCCTAGTAACTCCTCCTCCCACTTATCTAAATTTATCTCAATGGCTTCTTTTATTTTCTCACCATGAGTTTAAAAGTAAATCAATGACCCTTTTTTGTAATATCCTCTGTGCTTGGTTGTTACTTACTCCAAGTGCTGAAAGGGTTAGTTGTGAAAGCCCTAGCTTTGATCATAGGAATACAGGATCAGAAATCTAGAGTTGGAAGTGATCTCAGAAGCCATCTTGTCCAATCTCATTTTACAGATGAGGAAACTAAGTCTCAGAGTGGTAGAGTGACTTGTCACATTTCACACAGGTAGTATGTAGGTAAAAGGAAGACTTAAACCCAGGTCTTCTGTCCATATGTCAGTGTTGTTTCCACTGCACCACACTACCTCATTCCAGCCCTATGACTTGCATTGGACTTCTCTAACAAGCATTTCCTGAGATGTATGACAAGAAAACTTATCAGCTGCCAACCCCTTGGCATCACCTTTTGTATCATGATTGCCATTGGCAGCATCTCCTACCCCACTCCATCTCCTAAGCAAAAGGAAAGTGTGCTAAACAACTTGTCATCCAGTTTTGAAATACCCCATCCCAGATCTGTACCATCACACAAACCTGCTTTCAGAAGGAGGATTTTTTTAAATACTTGAGAACAAATAAGGACCTATGATGAGAAGCCTGAGAATAGAGGACAGAAAGTTGAAGTACCAAAGCAAGTTGCTATCTTATCATAACGACCAAAGATTTGAAACAGGCAGCCCTTTGAGCGGAAATCAAAGAAACCACTTCCCATCTGAACATGCATGGTATCTGAGACTTTGAACACTTCAGGGGCATTTCAAATATTTCCACACCATAAGTTTGTTCAGTTTTATTTAAAGTTGTCTCTTTTTTTGAGATATAGGATTAGGGGGAGGAGGAATCGTCAAAGCAGAGACTCATGAAAGTTTCAATGTTCGGGAAATGGAAACTTGAATGTGATTCAAGTGGGTGGAAAAGTCACTGAATGGAAAGGGCTTGACATTTCCCCCTGCAATGACCCCATGAGAGGTATTCCAGGTGACCATTGGGCAGGAACCCTGAAACCAGTTAGCCTCTCATTCTTCCATAAAACCTGCTTATTCAACAAAGTTTCCATTAAAAAAAATCAAGGAAACTAATTGAGACCCCAAAAGTCTGTAAGACAGTGCTTGCTACAAAGGAGGGATCCAATAAATACTTGTTAACAGATGAATGAATGAATGACAGATGGATGGATTGATAGTCATATTGGTCAGTAAGATAATACTGGCCACCACATTTAAAAATGGACTTGGTCAAACTGAGGAATGACTAAAGGAAAGTAAATTAGGACAATAGGAAGGCCTGAAGGCTGTGCCATAGAGAAGCATTTGAAGAAACTAGTGCTTATTCTAGAGAAAGAAGACAAAGGGAGATTATGCTTACTGTCTTCAATTATGTGAAGGACTAGTGTATATGAGGAGGATTAACCTTAGCAACACCAATAAGTGTATATCTATAGAGAGGCTGAGTACTGAGCCACTCCATGTTCTATATCAAGGTATAAAATTTGAATAAGATTCAGGATGGACGGTCTGGATTAGAGTTCTTGTTCTTGTGCTCTAGCTTGTTAAATCCCCACCTTGTGATGATTTTATTGATTGCCTTAAGTCTAGGGCCTCACAAAAAGGGACAGTAAAAAAAAAAATTTAAGAGGACTCAATGTATGATATACAATATACTTATCATGTATGGGAGAAGCAATATCTTTAATTTATTCCTATACACATGAAATGTTAAACATAAAAGACTCACAAACATAAATTTACACAACAGGAATCAGGATCCTAACTTTTAATTATTGCTGAATTCTACTAGGAGTATGATACTTAATCACAATAGGAACATAAAGCAGTGTGCAGGACTGCTGGTTAAGCATTTTAACATTTTACCTCAGCTCTGCACTGTCTAAACAACTCCTGGTACATAGGTGCATATTTGTAAAACAGAGTAGCTCAGACCAGTCCCCTAGTTGGATAAATGTAGTTCCTGATGTAGAAGCTTATTCTGTCATTAGTTAGTTCCAACATAATGGGACTTTTTAAACTGATAAGGTTATCTCTAAGTTTGAATATGTCTTTCTCATGGCACTAGCTCACCCAAGATCCAGGAAAGAACTAATATACAAAGAAGGCAGCATAAACCTAGGCTCAGGCTTACCTAAACAAGGTAGGCCAAGGTAGGAAGTAAAGTCAGCCATACTTCACTCACTGGACTTTTAGGAAGCACCTCAAAATAGTCGGTCAGTTAACAAGCATTTATAAAGTAACTACTGTATGTTAAATGCTGCACTCCGCACTGAGAATTTTAAAAAAAAAAATTTAGAAACATGCCCTTGCCTTCAATGAGCTCTAATTCTAATGGGGGAAAAACATGCAAATGACCATGTACCTATAAGCTATTTACAATCAGTACGGATGGAAGGTATTCTCAGATGGAAGGTACTAGCAATCAGAAGCACCAGAAGAAGCCTCCTGAAGAAGCTAGGATTTGAGTCTAGAAGAATTCTAGGGAAATTAGGAAACAGAGGTGAGAAGGAAGAGTGATTTCAGAAATAGGAGACAGCCAGTGAAAAGGCATAAAGTTGAGAGATATAATTCTTGAGGAATGGGAAGAAAGTTGAGGTCATTGCATTGTAGAATGTGTGGAGATATAAGAAGATTGGAAAAGTAGGATGGGGCCAGTTTGTGAAGGACTTTAAAAGTGAGATTATTTTATATATGATTCCAAAGGTAATAGGGAGCCACTGAAGTTAAATGGGTGGAAGTGAGGTGACATGGTCAGATCTACATTTCAGAAAGATCAATTTGGCATCTAAATTGAATGGATTGAAATAGAGAGATACTGGACGGAGGGGGAGCAACCAGGAGGCTATTGCAGTAGTCCAGAAATGAGGTGATGAGGGCTTACCCCAGAATCCTGACTGTGTGTGAAAAGAATGGAGCATATACTAAAGTCCAACACAATTTGGAGGCAGAAATAAGGAGGACTGTAAAGGCTAGGTCTATAGAATTGCTGTGCTAGGTGGGGAGAATGGGAGCAGTGACAGGTCAGATTACAAGACAACTTGGATGGCTAGCTTCCAAACTCCTCTTTTCTCATCAATGGATGTTTTTTTCTTCAGTTTGTGCTGTATTTACAAGACCAGGTCCATAGTTCTGGGTGGTCAAGCAAATTTCAACCCATGTAAGACTTGGGTGAACCCATAAGTGTTCTAGGTCAATGAGCAGAATGTACAGAAAGCTAGATTTGCATTCCTAAAAAACTAAATCTATCCAACAATGGAAGGGGTTGCCTCAGAAGACAGTGGATATCCAACTCCTAATACCTGCCTCGAGGGTCAGTACAATGCAGTGGAGAAGCACACACAGGATTTGGTGTCAAAGGAACTGGGTTCAAATCCTACTTCTGTTACTTACTATGTATGTGTCCTTGGGCAAGTCGTTTCAACTAACCAGACCTCAGTTTCCTCATCTGTAAAATGGTTTGCTTGATGGTCTTTAAGGTCCCACCCAGTTCCAAATCTATGATCTTATGATCCCTGTTCCCAGAGGTGTTGAAGCATAGGTTGGATCACCACTTCTCAGGAGTATTATAGTGGATCTGTGCTTTTGGTAGGAGTTGGACCCTTGAAGTTCTTCCCAAATAAAATACTTTTAGTCTATTTCAGAGAAATGTTCAATCAGAGACAGAGTTTTTCAAGGAATTCATAAAGAGGATTTCTTCTGTGGAGATTAGGTCACCAGGTGAAATTGGAGGAACCTACTTAAGAAGGAGGATTCTTCTTCAGAGGACCTTCCTTAATTCTATGACACTGCTTTCAAAAATCATTGGGGGAGGGAATTATTCATCTAATTTTTTTTCTTAGCCTTATATGAACATTTATCAGTGTAACTTTTTCCCCTACTTATAAATGAACCTTACTTTCTTCATTAATAATGTATGCTAATATGTCATAAAATAATTTAGATCAACCAAAAGTAACTAAGTACGCGGTTTCCCCTCAAACTATTGGCAATAGGAAAAATCGAACTATAAGACTGGTTAATCACATACAATCTTATGAGAATTCAATTTCAGTCAACAGTGTAATGTGGCAGCCAAGAGAGTTAATACAGTCTTAGACTATAAAGAGAGGCATACCTTCCAAAAGTAATGAAGTGATAGTTACAGACAGTAAATGGAGCCTTGAGTCGTTGTCATGCTCTTTCCACTAAGAATGGTGGAATTAATTTGATTACTGTGCCTGAGAAAGAGATAGAGGTATAAAGATTGAACAAAGAAACATATAGCAGTAGGACAGATGCCAAGATGATGAAGTGGGCTCTGATTTCCAGATAGATTGTTTCACAGTATATGGAACATAACCTAGAGTATTATGTCTAATTATGGGCATTGGATTTTGGAAAACATACTGATAATCTGGTGAGTGTCCAGAGCAAGACAAACTGAACGTTAACATACTTAGAGACCATGACACAAAAGGTTTTTTGTGAAGGAATTTGGAATGGTCATATGGGAGAAGATGACATTTGGGAGATATTTGATAACTATCATGTAGAATTTGATAAGGGGATAAATTGATTTTGCTTGACTCTAGAAGACAGAACTAGAACTAGAACTCTAGAAGAACAGTGGGGAAAGGTGCAAAGATGCAAAATTAAATAACCTGAGGGGAAAAAATAACTTCTCATAGTTAGAACTAAACAAAAATGCAATAGACTGCCTTGGGTGGTAATGGGTTACTACTCACTATAGGCCATCAAAGAGAAGTTAGATGGCCACTGGTCAGCAAGATTAAGGAAAGGAGAAGGTGAACTAGATGGCACCCTGGGTGATGGTTCCAGCTCCAAAATTCTATGATTCTAGAAATTGTTTTAGGTCCACTAGCTGGTGTAATCAGTAACCTCATATCCATTTAATTGAATTGAATTACCTGATTTTATCTACAATGGTACTGTTATGTTTTCTGTTTATTTCTGATTTAGGAGAAACAAAGTTTTTGAATTATAAGGATACACTAAAGTGTAAGACACAGAATGTGCCTTCATGAAGCTTACAATCTAATCAGGAAGATTGAAGGCTATAGTGATCAAAGAAGTTGTCCTATCATCAAAGTTCTAATGGCCTCCTTTTTAGAATCCACTAAATAAATTTGTAACATGGATGTGCTCTAGCCCCATTCTCTAAGGGCAGCTCTGTTCCAGTCTGTCAGGATTGTCCAGCAAATTAAGAAGACTGGAAATGTTTTTTCATCTCTCCCAGTGGCTAGATCCTTTGCTGATTGTCTTTTTTTTCAGTTCTGGGGCTCCACACATCCCAATTCTATTAAACCACTTAATATCAGATGCGGTTTTGTTGTTCGTTTGTTTGCTTTTTGTTTCTCTTTTTGTTTGGTTTTATGCAGGACTATTTAATTCAAAAATATAAAAAGATCAAACATATGAACATTTCCCTGAATGCCCCATATAATCCCCCCCATATCACCTCAATCTCTGAGGAGGGGAGGGAAAAATAGTTTTCCAACTTAGTTTAGTTCCTACATAGTATCAATCCCACTAAGTTCAAGTCTAAATCTCCCTGGGCTAGGTTTCAGAATCCTGACTTCTCAGGCTTTCCCTACTGGGCTGGCTGCAACTTCTGGACTGGAATCCCAGACCCTGAGGTCCCCAGAAGCCAGCTTCTGGTTTGGGAACTCCACTCCCTATACCTAGAACTGAAAAGGACAAATAAAACAGACCAAATTCTCATTCCTATCTTCTTGGGACATGTGTAGCAAATGAGATAATATAAAGAAAAGACTTTGGAAATCTTAAAGCTTGGTAAAAATATCATTATTATTATACATATGCAGTGTCTGTCTCCCTTGCTTAGTCTTTGTCCTGGGAAGGGGAGAGAGGGAAAGGAACAAAGATTTATTAAGTTTCTACTTTGTGTCAGACATTGAGCTAAGCATTTCACAAATATTATTTCATTTAATCCTAGATTATAAACTCCTTAAGAGAAGAGATTGTGACTCCAATGAAATCCCCAAAATATTTTTAAGTGTCTACTATGTGCAAAGAGAGAGTCAGCCTGTGCTAGTGGATAGAAAGTGGGCCTTTGAATCAGTAAGATCTGGGTTCGATGCCTATATCTAACACACAGTAGTTGCATGACCATAGGCATGTGGTCCAGGAGGTAATAGGGAGTCATGGGAGTTTTTTGAGTGAGTGGGTGATGTGGTAACACCTGTACTTTAGGAAAATCACTTTGGTAGCAGATGAAAGATGAATTAGAGTGAGGAAAGATTTGAACAGAGAGTCCAAGTAGGAGGCCATTTGCAAGGCTAAATGAGAAATGCTGAGGACTATAGATAACTCAATGCCTTAGACAATTTTATTAAAAAGTATACACAAGTTCCCAATGTTCACCAATGGAGGGAATTTTTCTACCAAGAGTTCCCTTTGCCAATGAAATCAGATGGACCAGATCAAAACTCCAAAAATGTGTAAGATGCTATTCTGGATACTAGAGATATATAGGCAAAATGAAAAATTGTACCTGCCTTCAAGGAGCTTCTATTCTACTGAACTTCAACTTCTTGTGAAGATAATTCACTTTTTTTATTTTTCAGAAGCCTTTAAGACAAGTTAGAATGGTGGTCAAAGAAGAGGGAGGGAGAAAGAAGTTGGCAGCAAACACACTAAGCAAAGCATAGGCAGAGGCACCATTGCACACTCACTGTATTCCCTTCCCTGAAAACCATCAAGCTGGAGAAGTGACAATGGCAAGAGATTAAAGGGAACAAGCCCCACACCATCTGTATTTCCCCCCTCCACCAAAATTCATCCTGCCAGCCAGCAATGGCCACTTTTGGCAAAGCAATCTTTTCTTCAAGACCAGGTGATATCAATTACTGTCAAATCCCCATCAGCACCTTGGGGCAATCTGAAAGTGAAAAAAGAAAAAGAAAACACCACTGTTCAAAACAAGTTTATTTTCATTGCTGGGTGTGTCACCTTACACTAGGAGGAAGTCAACGTATTCAAACATCCGGAAGCAGGTCTGTCTTTGGTTTGCTCCTTGTCCTAGATCAGCTGAGAAGGTTCACAGCTGCATCTTGTTGACAGGAATAGTAATTTAGTATCATAGGGTAACATCTACTCAATGTCATCGTATCACCTCTATGTGTCACTCTAAGGCTGTTGGCTGCACGAAATCAACCCAACTGGCTACCAAAAAAAAGTTGAAAGGCACAGCTGAATAAGAATTTGAATTCGTAGAATAATAGATTTAGAATAAGGAGGTACATCAGAGGTGATGCAGTCTAACTACCTTGCTTTATAAATTAGGAAATGGCAAAGCCAAGAGAAAGAAAGGGACTTGCCCAAAGTCAGGCAGCAAGTGAAAACTAGCTGTCATAGTCCTTAGGACAGCAGAACCAATGCTTAAACCAAGGTCATCAGATTCCAAACTCCAGTGCCTTTCCAGTGTTCCATGGCATGACATTTCTTAAAAACAAAACAACAAACACAAAAAGCTTTACTTCCTTTTCTCTTTTGGATGGAGGTCTGACTGTCCAGATTGTTTGGGAAAGTATTTGAGATGAATAGACAGCCTCAATCAAACCTAGTTCTGGATGCATAGCTATTCTAGGGGCATTTTAAATACATTTAAGAAGTCTGCCCAGCAATTGCCTTGAGTCTTGTTTGCCCACTCCAATCCCCACCTCAAATGAAGACTGCCCTAGCATTGATGAAGACCCAGATTTTAAAGTATCTTATCAACATCAACTATGATGATGGTGAGGGTCATGATGCTACAATAGCAATCTACTATATATAGTACAATTTTTTTTGGACTTTGCTCAGGAATTGTTGATGTCAATTTAACAAAGTATGACATACCCCTATGAAGATCAGTGGCTTGATAAGACTTGAACTCCTTGCTTCCTCCTGTGTTGTCATTTTAGCACCTACTTTCTGTCCTCACCTTATCCCCCAGTAACTCAACATATCTCTGATTCACCAGGCTATCACCCTTACTCTTGGCCTCATTTACCTTCCTTCAAGAATTTTATTCTATAGTTGACTAGACTACCTTTATACCATCATCAACGTCCTTTGGATGTTGTGAAGATCGAATGAAATAATATATGTAAAGCATTTTGCAAACATGAAAGTGCTATGTAAATTCTAACTATCAAACAGGTGTCACTCCTCCCTTTCCAAACATCAAGCCTGGGTTATCCCCACCATCTACCTTCTCCATTCCTGCTCAAGTGTAGTCAAATGCTACTAAAGACAATCTCACAATCATGCTGACTGAGTCCACTACAAATTCACCTTATCCAAACTCACTGGGCCCTCACTGCTGCATGCTAAGTCTTTTACACTTTTGTCCTTGGCTCTTTATCATGTTACTCACAACGTTAGTTCTAAACCACAATGTTAGTTCTAAAGAACTACAACCCTTTACCTCAATTCTTTCTCTACAGAGGAGTTCTCAACACATTTCACTAAAAAAAAATGGGGCCACTTATCTCTAGCTTCCTCTACTGAACTTGGAATCATAGAGGAGTTAAAATCCCATCTCTGCCACTTATTACCTATGTTACCCTGGACAAGTCACTTAATTTCCTTAGGTCTTAGTTTCCATATCCATAAAACAAGAGGGTTGGACTGGATGATTTCTAAGTTTCCTTCTTGCACAAGCCATAGGATCCTATGTCAAATATTTATGCATTCTTTCCTCCTTTGCTTGCTATGTGAAGAAAAGATTGCTCTTCATCTTGCCAGTGTCATAAGTCAAAGCCCTCCTGTTTCTTCCAGAAACTTGACTTTGTAATCTTCCTTTCTTGTTCTGTGTGTGTGTGTGTGTGTGTGTGTGTGTCTGTCTGTCTGTCTGTCTGTCTCTCTCCATATACATGAATATATAGAGAGATTATAGGGGCAGCTAGGTGGCACAGTGAGTAAAGCACCAGCCCTGGAGTCAGGAGGACCTGAGTTCAAATCTGGCCTCAGACACTTGACACATGTACTAGCTGTGTGATCTTGGGCAAGTCACTTAACCCCAATTGCCCTGCCAAAAAAAAGAGAGATTATAGCTATAGTAATACATACAAATCTATATCTTATATATATCTATATATAATAGACATATATATATATATATATATATATATATAGAGAGAGAGAGAGAGAGAGAGAGAGAGAGAGAGAGAGAGAGACAAACACACACACACACACACAGAGTGAGAGAGAGAGAGAGAGAGAGAGAGAGAGAGAGAGAGCTTCTCAGTGATCTCACTAGCTCCCATGTTTGATTAATCTTCTTTTTGGAGAGGACTGCCAGCCCCAGTCTCTCTCCAGATTTCTGTTCCCACATCTCCAACTGCCTATTGGACATCTCCACCTGGATGCTCCATAAACATCTTAAAGTTAACTTGTCAAAAAGTGAACACAGTTTTCTCTTGCTGCCCCCCGCCAAAAAACCACCTTGCCTCAACTTCCTCATTTTTCTTGAAGGCACTACCGTCTTTCTAGGTTTATAACACAGAATTCATCCTTGAATCTTCATTTTCCTTTACCTCCCATATCCAATTAATTGTGAAGTCTTGTAAATTTTATTTCCATAACACCTCACCTATCCATTGCCTTCTCTCCATTCATATCATGAGCATTCTAGCTCAGGCCCTCATCACTTCTTGCCTGGAATTTTGCAGTAGCCTCATAAACATTCTCCCTGGTACACATCCCCAGTCTCTCCAACTCATCCACCACAGAGCTTCCAAAGTGATATTTCTAAAGCACAGGACTAATCAAATTGACCCATTCCTCAAGGAACTTCACTGATCACCCATTATCTCTTGAATCAAGTATAGAGTCCTCTATTAATATTTAAAACTTTCCACTATATGAATCTAAACTTTCTTTTTAGAAAGATTTATAGGATTCATACAGATAATGTCCCCTCAATAGAAACCTCAAGAAAATTTTGGAGGCAGAATGATGAAGGGCCCTGGGACAATGCTAATTTTGGATTGGTTAAGGAAGAGACTTTGGCAGGGGAGGGCATGATAATAGCCTTCACGTATTTGAAGGACTCACATGGAAAAAGAATTACACTTGTTCCCAGAGAACTAAAACCACTAGATTGGTTGTTGTCCTGCATTCTCAAAGAGGACCAAAATGACCTCACCACATTTGAGTCAAAATTCAATGTGACCAATTTTGGCTGATCAGGCCAATACAAGCTCAGGAATGCTCTACCACAGATCATGCATAAATAATCCATGTGAACTTTTGGGGTGGATACTCCAAACTTGTACATCCTGCATTTCCTTTGAGCTGTCTCAATTCTGCTTTGTTCATAGAGCACAGCAGCTTCTCTGATGTGGGCACACCATGCTGAGTAGTCCTGTGCCAATGTCTCCCACATCACACAGTCAATTCCAAAGTTCTTGAGAGAGACCTTAAGAGTATCCTCGTATCACTTCTTCTGACCACCATATGAATGCTTGCCCCGTGTGAGTTCTTCATAAAAAAGTGTACATTTTGCATTTGAACAACGTGGCTAGCCCATCAAGGTTGTGCTCTCTGAAGCAGAGTTTGAATGCTTGGCAGTTTAGTTCAAGCAAGGACCTCAGTGTCTGGCACCCCATCCTTCCAGGTGATCTTCAGAATCTTCCTAAGACAATTCAAATGGAAGTGATTCAGTTTCCTGGCATGGCGCTGATAGACTGTCCAGGTTTCACAGGCATACAACAATGAGGTCAGCACCACAGCTCTGTATAAATTCAGTTTGGTAATCAGTCTAATACCTCTTCTCTCTCATACCTTCCTTTGGAGCCTCCCAAACATTTAGTTAGCTCTGGCGACTCGTGTCAACCTCATTATCAATGTGTGCATTCCTGAAAAGTGCACTGCCAAGGTAAGTAAATTTCTCCACAGCATTCAAAATTTCTCCATTTGCTGTAACTGACAGTGAGATGTATGGATAGTGTTGTGTGGCTGATGCAGCACTTGTGTTTTCTTGGTGTTAATTGTTAGGCTAAAATCATCACAAACAGCAAACAATTGATTCATACTTTATTGCATCTCCATTGTCCATCTCTATAAAGGTAAAGGAAATAGATTATCCTGTGACAATCACAGGAAGGTCTCTCTATTAGTCATTACTGGCAAGATTCTTGCCAGAGTCCTCCTTAATAGGCTGATCTGGAAGATGGTCATCTACCTGAGAGCCAGTGTTTCAGAAAGGGCCAAGGAACAGTTGATATGGTGTTTGCTGCCTGACAACTCCAGGAGAAATGCCAGGAGAAGAACAAAAGTCTGTATAGAATGTTTGTAGATCTGACCAAGACCTTTGACAGTGTTAGTTGTGAGGGCTTATGGAAAATTATGTCAAAATTTGGTTGCCGGGAGAAGTTCATCAGCCTTGTACATCAATTTCATGATGGCATGCTTGCCCAGGTTCTTGATAATGGACAATGCTCTCATGGCTTCCCAGTCATGAATGGAGTGAAAAAAGCTATCTGCTTGCTCCCATGCTTTTTAACATGATGTTTTCAGCCATGTTGTCAAACGCTTTCAATGAGGATGAACACAGCATCAAGATCAGCTACTGCACTGATGGTGAATTCTTCAACTTGATAAGGCTACAAGTCAAGACCAAAGTGGAGGGAGTGTTGGTGCATGATTTTCTGTTTGCAGATGATTGTGCACTCAGTGCAGCCTCTGAAGCTGAAAATCACTGGATAGAAGTTACAGACAAATTTAAGTTTGATTCAGGGAAATTTTTCTAATTATAACTATCCAAAAGCAAAATGGATACCCTAGTAGGTAATGTTTCCCTCTACTGGAAATCTTCAGGCAAAAGCTGTATGAGTGCTTTTTGAATGTATTGTAGAAGGAATTCTTATTCAGGTACAGTTTGGCCTAAATGGTGCCCCTTCTCCCTCTGAGATCTCATGATTCTGCAGTTTTTATTTCTACAACCATTCTAATTCAGGCCTTCATCACCTCATACTTGGACTATTGCAACAGCCTCTGAATCTAGCACCTTCCCTCTAATCCATTCTTTATAGGAATAATGTTCCAAATGCATGAACCTGACTACATTACTCCCTGGCTCATAAACCATCTATGGGTCTCCAAAGCCTACTCAATAAAATCCAAATTCTTCAGCCTAGAATTTAAGGCTCTCCACAATTTGTCCACTTCTAGCTTTCTCACCCATGAATTCTCCTTCAGTTACCCTATACCTCAGCCAAACTGAGAGCATATCCAATGCTTTTCCACCTCCATGTTTTTCTTCACACACTTTCTTATGCCTATAATTCCTTCCTTTTCTTCTGGGTGAAATCTTCCTTATCCTCCCATATCTAGCTAAAATATTATTTTATCCTGAACTTTTTACATTTTTTTTTAGTTAGAAATAATTTCTCCATTCTGTTTACTCTCAGAGCACTCTGCTTGTACCTCTCTTATACACTTATCATGTTCTATTTTGTAGGGATATGGACAAGGGAGATGGACAGGGCAGGGATAGAGAAAGGGAAATAGCTAGGGATAGGATAAGGACAGAACCTGTGTTTTCACTAGTAAAGGCAATTTCAAGGGGAGTTCTCCCTCTACCAATTCAATTTACACTGTTAGAGAGTTTCCTAGAACTTTGAAAAATTAAGTGACTTCCCTTCTATTTTATATGTTAGGGCTTTATGTATAATTCTTATCACTTTTTCTAGATTGTCTCTAGAACAGGAGTTTTTAATCATTTGTGTGTTATGGAATTCTTTGCCATTCCGGTGAAGCCCATGGACCTCTTCTCAGAATAATTAATTTAATTCATATAATAATATGATATAATGTATCAAATATATATTTGAATATAAATTATATAATATATTCATGTATTATATATTATAAAATATATTATATATCAAATACAATAATTCATGTAATAATAAATCATAATTTAAGGAAAGACTAAATTTCCTTTAGAGGCTAGTGAAAATAATTATGTATTTTTTTAACCTATCCAAGTTCATTCACAGACTCCATGAAATTTATCCATGGACCCCTTTGGGTTCTGTGCATCCCAGGTTGAGACTTCATGCTCCAGAAGGAAGAAATTGCCTTTTACATATCTTTATATCTTCCCTAGTGCCTAGCACAGTGTATCAGGTAGAGCTGGCACTTGTAGAAATCTTGTTAGAAATATAGAACACTGCAAAACGGTGATGTCCAATCTGGGTCCCAGAGAAGTCTAATTATTCCTCTTTCCTTTCATTGAAGGAGTAAAGGACCATCGGTGTGGAATGTTGCCCATGCTGTCAGGTGTGGTTGTTGTATTGGTTGGTTGTACTTAATTATTTTTCTTTGTTACAGGGGAAAGGTCATTAGTTTAAAGGAGGAGGCTGTAATGAAATGACTACAATGTAAAAAGCAAAAGACATTAATAAAACTTTTCAGTAAAAAAATATTCATAGTTGAAAGGATACTGGCAGCCAGACTAGTGTAAGGCCCCATAGAAATGGGATACAGCATAGGCTACAAAGGGATGAAAGTGCCAGGAACAAGGTGGAGAGGTGCTGAAACAGGAGTCAGATAAACTTTATCTACTTCACAAATTTGGCTCAGGCTAGTCCCGGGCACACAGCCTGACACCAGCAGGGCCATTCTAGTTTACCAGCTGGCATGTTGTCCATTGAAAACAATCTCAAACAAAGTAGTGTTGGTTTCCCATGCCTGGCTGGGTAGCTGGTTGTTCGTCACACAGTCCAAATCCCTCTCTGTTTGCTGTCAGGAAGAGGTAATAACCCTATTCTCTTTATTCCATTTCTGGAATATAGACCAATTCATTGGGCTCTAGAAGGCCAATATGAAAGAATGTCTATTGGAGGCTTCAGCAAAAGATATGGACAATGGTCAATTAATCCATATCTTTTCTCCCAGTCCATGAATGTCATTCTGGGTTGGTGAACACTTTGGCCAGCTCATTAGGATAAAAGAACCTCTATTCCATTTATAAGTCTATATTTGACAAACAGTAAACAACTGACATATATAAGAGTGTACCTGAAATTTCCATTCTAGGTTGGATAGCTCACTACTTTTGTTCCAGTGCCACAATAAAAGTCATTGTTTCTGCTCTTATAATGATTGATTGGAGAAGTGGAAGTTAAGCGTTTTCCCAGGCCTGTGAAATTGTCATAGTGGTTCCCTAGCTTGCAAATTCTGTATTTTAAATTAGTTTTGCATATATTTAATGCACTTAAATACCTCATTCTTGGTGGTACACACAAAATAACCAGTGCTTTACTTTTGCCCACAACTGATGAACTCTAAGTCATTGTCATGGCAAGGTGACCGTGAGGGCTCCATTCCAACCTTATTTCATTATTGACTGATCCTCAGTTTTCTCATCTGTAAAATAATTTGTTTGAAATATATAAATCTGAGATCCTTTCTATAAAACTGTGAAATTGTGAGCAACTTCTAAGGAATCTACAAAGCAATTATCATTATTTTAGAGACCCATGGCATCCAGCAAATGGGATGATAGTAAGGTAAAGTTGAGACCTTTATCTTCAGCAGTGTTTTCATCATTCAGCCTCTCAGATTGGAGACATGGGGACCTATTTCTCACATTCCAAATGCAGGGGTCTTTCTGTGAGATGGTGCTACATTTTTAGTATCATAGGAATTGAGAGCTGGAAGGGACCACCTAGTCTAACTTCCTAATTTTATAGATGAGGAAATTGAGGCCCATAGGAGTAAAGTGACTTTCCCAAAGTCACATAGTAGGCTATTGGACTGAGTAAATCTCTGTTTTGACTTAAAATCTAAATTATTTTAATTTCACCAATGCTTAGAGAGAATTTGAAAAAAGAGGCCTTCAGATATAAGGAGACAGAGAAAAGAGTTCTGCTATAAGCCTGTGAAAGGAGCTAAAGGTATAGGTTATACTGTTTTGCAAATCCTGCCAGATCTCATAGGAAGCATGACAGGGACAACAGATTAGGATATGTACTGGATAAGTGCTCTTACTCTCATATTTGGAGACTGTTAGCCAAGGGTCTTTTTGAACCTAGGGAAATCCAATGAAGAATGCAATGAGGTGGGAATAGAAGCATGGTGGACTCATTCTTCTCCATAGATTCCATTTTAGGATGGCATCTGCACTGAGAGTAGCATTGCTTTCAGCTGAGAACAAGATCAGGGAAAGAGGGAGGAAGATGCAAATATTTGCACCGTGGATATTCCTAACGTTGGCACTGTATATAGGTGTCATTATTAGTGAACTTGGAGTCAAATGGAACTAGATATGAAATCTGCTTCAGACAGTTATGAATTATGTGACTCTGCAAAAGTCACTTATCTACATGCTTATCTACTTCCATAAAATGGGGATAATAACAACACCTACCACAAAATGAGGACCACAGGTTGTAACGTAATGTGTGCACTACATCATCGATACCGAGTTAGAAGGGACCTTAGAGGTCATTAAATTCAGTTCCTTCACTATACATATGTATAATGAGTGTATGTGTGTATGTATATATGGAAATTGAGCCCCACCTGGTTAAATGTCTTGCTGATGGCAAAAATAGAATTTTCTGACTCCAAATGTAATCATCTTTCAATTATATCACACTTCCTCTCTCAATACACTTTGGACACCTTAAAAGGGCTTATAAATATAAACTACAGTATTATTTTTATTTTGTTCTTTTCAATTTTACTTTAGTGGACTCAGATAGAAGAAACAGTCCTGGGACAAGTTGCTATACAAAACTTATATTTAATGTACTAATGACTATTGCACAGATACATGGAATAACATTTTTTTTAGTAATTGAATAAGGGCATTGAAATACAGGTACATTTTCTGCAGACTTTCAAAACTTACCTTCAGGACAGCTTCAGGGCAACCAGGACAGTGGAGATGATGTAGACTTTATCCTTTTCCTATATGACTTTGCTTTCTTCAACTAGGTCTCTATATTTTATAAGGTTTCATTCCATATGACTTGGACATTCTGACTATTCGGTATGGTGAAATCGGTAAGAAATGTTCTTAATATTTTTTATAAATCAACATTATTTTCAGGCTATTATGAACAACAGTTTTATCTGTGGTAATAATCTAGTTTCAGTACTGCTTATTGGTTGAATTCTGAAAGATTGTCTGCAATATGTATGTGAAGTACATGGATTTCTGCATTAGTTTGTAAAACATAATTTCTGGTGGAAAATCCTAGCCGTCATGTTATATCTTGCTAGACTCTACTCAGTTAGTGCTAAATTTTTTCAGTCTACAGTAATATATCCCAGAAGGGTTTCTTTTTTTTGGTTTGGTTAGTTGATTTTACCATTTCTTTGTATAATCATCATAGAGTATACATTAGCAGTTAGTCTATAATCTGTGCAATGGTCATTAGTACATTAAATATAAAAGTTGTATTGCAAATTGTCCTGTGACTTTTTGTATCTGATTCCACTGAAATAACCTTAAGAACAAAATGGAAATAATACAGTAGTTGTTGCAGCCCTTTATTGTATGCAAAGTGTGCAGAGAGAGGAAATGTGGTACAATTGAAAGGGAATCCAAGAATCTCTAGTCTTGCTTTCAGAAGTCCCCCTTCTGTTTAGATAAACAAATCCACATGACTTGACCATTTCTCCAATGCTTTTTTGTTGACATATTGTTGACTGAGTTCAAATGGAGATTGTCCTGGGGGAATCTTTTGACTTCCCTCTGAGATCATAGCTATTTCATAGGCTCCTTCCAGATGTAAAATATTGCAGTTACTTTTTACAAATCCAGCAGCATGTACTACTTTCCAGACCTTACTACTTCTTGAAGAAGGAATATCTGCTTGTTCCAAAATTATTTCTGTAAAATTTTAAACTATTTGTCATTTACTTTGAAAACATGTCTCAATATTCCTCCTCCTTTTTGATGGCAGAGTGTTCTTATTTCCACAGATGCTTTAAGGTGCCCTTAGGAGCTTGGCTTTCATTCACAACATATAGGTTTTTGTTAGGATACTTTCCTAATCTATTAAGATCCATTTCACAGTTCTAAAAACATATGTGAGGAATAGTATTGTGGAGGCATTAATTGCTTCAAAATGATTCTTCCAATTGAACTTTGATTTCAGTACACCAGTGAGTCTCTTAATATATACAGCTCTCTTTTTACTTGGTAATGTTATGTTTTATGTATCATTCCTGGAGGAAACGAAGACTTTGAATCACCTTTATCCAATGGCTTAATTTGACTTCCAGTTTTAAGTTATGATCCTTCAGTCTCTGTGTTGCTTTGACATACATAAAGAATTTTACACATATTAAATTCAAGTAAAAGTGTAATGTCTTTGGAGAAAGGTTGCATGAGATGGAAAAGCTGTTTAATTAATGTTTTTCAATAGGATCCTATATGTTGATGCAACTTAAGATATGTTGACATCTTTATTCCTTAATTTAGAATCCATACTTATTTATTTTTAGGGGAAATGATAATATATTATTTAAGACTATGACAAGCTATAAAGTTTTTAAGCTGTCTCTCTGCACAGTACCACAATGTATATTGTTTAATGTTTATATTATTTATGTCATTTATATAATATCATATATGTTATAATATATCATATTATTGTGTTGGTAGCACATTTTAAAAAGGGAACCATTTTCCGTGTCCACATCAAGTAAATATACTAGTGTTCTTGCTATACGTCAGTCTTTTTTATGTGTATTTTCAGTACATGTATAAGCCACAAATGCATAATGTAGTCAAAGGCTCCGCATTTTCTTCTCTTTCTTCCCTATATGATATCACCTGGTGATCTCTTTAGATCCTTTGGATTCAATTATCATCTCTATTCAGATTATAGCCAGATCTAATTATCCAGCACAATTATCTCTCCTGAGCTCCAGTTCCATATCACAAACTATTGGACATTTCAAACTGGATGTGCTGTAGGTATCTTAAATTCAACATGTCCAAAACAGAACTCATTATCTTTACCCCCAAGACCCACTCCTTTTCTAAACTTCCCTACTACTGTCAGGGGCATTACTATCCTTGCTATCATCTAAGTTCACACTATTGATGTCATTCTCAATTCCCTTCTCCATTGCCACATATCCAATTAGTTGCTAAATATTATAATTTCTTGCTCTACAAAATTTTGCAATGTGCCCCCCTTCTCTTCACTCACATAGCCACCACTTTGGTTCAGGTGCTCATCACCTTTGACACCATCTATTGCAATAGATTTCTAATTAAACTCCCTGTCTTAAGCCTCCCTTCACTCCAATCCATCTTCTAAACAGCTACCAAAGTGATTTTCCTAAAATGAAGATTAGACAATGTCACATCTTTTCTCAACAAACCCCAATAGTTCCTACAGGATCAAATACAAAGTCTTCTATCGGACATTTAAAGCTCTTCACAATCTGGGTCCTTCTTGACTTTTCAGCCTTAAACACATTACTCCCCTAACTAGACTCAATGGTTTAACCATATTGACTTACTAGCTATTCCTCACACACAACACTCTAGGTTCCATCTACACACTTGTACTCACTGTCACCTATACATAGAATTTTCTCCCTCCTTATCTTCAAATTTTATAGTCCCTGGCTTCTTTCAAGAGTTATCTAGAACAGCACCTCCTCTAGAAGGTCCCCACATTTACTAGTAATTTACCTTACCTGCAAGGCTGATTTCCATCTATTCTCTATTTAGCTTGTATGCAGAGAACATTTTGATTTATTATTTATATTGACAACTATTAACAAAGTGTATGGTAAGTGTTGCTGTTGTTGTTCAGTCATTTCAGTCATGTTCAACCCCTTGTGACTCCATTTAGGGTTTTCTTTGCAAAGATACTGGAGGGGGTTGCCATTTCCTTCTCCAGCTCATTTTACAGATGAGGAAACTGAGGCAAACAGGGTTAAGTAACTTGTCCAGCATCACCCACCTAGTAAGTGTTTGAGATTGAATTGGATTCAAGTCTTCCTAACTCCAGGCCAGGCACTCAATTCACTGATTAAAAATCAATAAAGGCAGTATAAGTGTCACCTTCACAAGGTTATTATGGCATAATCTATTTTGGAAACATATTTTAAAAATTGTCACTTTCAAGTGGTTTGGTCAATCACTGCATAATTGCTAATGAAGTGCTCTTTATTACCCTGGGACTTTTGACAAACCCTTTTTTCTCCACAACCAGTATATTAATTACTTGTAAATATTATATAATTTCAGGAGAAACAATGTCTAAATGCTTTGTATAAAATACATGAACACACTATGGGGGGCACTGATGTTTTTATCTTTTAGAAGTAGATCATAAGATTAGAGATTTCAAATTAGAAATTATCTTGGCAATTGAGGAAACTGAGTTCTAGAGAGGTTAACAGGGGTAACAGAAATAGGAAGAGGCGAAAGTCTGTATTTAGTCCAGAGTCCTCTGATCCCCAAACTGGTGATACAGATAGATAGATAGATACATAGATAGATAGATACATAGATAGATAGAGATATAGATAGATATACATATGTGTGTGTATATATATTATGTGTGTGTGTATGTGTGTGTGTATTCTGTATGGCCTCATATACAAACCTTCTTTTAAGGAAGGTGCAATCTGTCTGGAGTCTGAGAGGAAGCTGGTAAAGTACCTTTTTTGTAAATCATGCACCACAGCAAGAAATTTGAGCTGGTAATTATGCATCTTATACAGACCAACTACTTTCCAATTTTAGAGAGAATCTAGAGTTTTAGAGACTTCCCTTTGCACAATTATTCTGACATTCAGTATATTAACATTTGATCTAGCTTGTGTCTTCATTGTATTTGAACTCCTTGCCACCATGTAGATGACCAGAAATTTTCTGCGTGCTCCTTGTTCAGGGCCTCGGTGTCTCCTCTGATTTCTTTGCTTCTCAAGTGTCTATAGTAAAGTTTTTGAATGCTGTTGAAATGTACATTTTGTTCCTACGTGGACTCCCCATCCCACTGTAACCGTTTGACTTTTGCTGTCAAGGAGTCTGGAATGTCTGATAAACTTTTGTATTCCACATCCTGCCCCACATTTTTTAATTGTCTTTTACTGGACATTATGGCATTCACACTTCCTCCTGCATGTAGCAGCAAGATAGTGATGTAATGGTTTTAATGCTTTGTCTCAGATCTGCTGTAGCTTTTCTACGGCTGTTTCTACTCTGGTGATGTTGAACACCTCTCTTAAGGAATATGACTTGACAGTTGTTCCTTACTTCTTAGAATTCTTACTATGGCAAAAACCACCGGAAATAAAATTTTTTGTAGGTTCTAAAACAGTTTTATTCTTCTTATCAAATATCGTGGGGTTATTTGCTCACTTATGAATATATACATATACTTATATATGTGTATATACATACACTATATATAATATATGTAAGATAAATTACTAGTAAATGTGGGGACCTTCTAGAGGAGGTGCTGTTCTAGATAACTCTTGAAAGAAGCCAGGGACTATAAAATTTGAAGATAAGGAGGGAGAAAATTCTATGTATAGGTGACAGTGACATATATGTATATATGTATTTATGCATAGCAATTGCCTAATTTTTGAAGTTATTAATTTTAGTACTTTTGGTCTTGTACTGTCAAATCCAGGCAGCTAGGTGATGCAGTGGATAGAAGACTAGGCCGAGAGTCAGGAAGACCAGAGTTCAAATCAGGACTTAGGCACTTACTAGATATGTAGCCATGTGCAAGTCACTTAACCTCTTTTTGCACATATTAGGCACTGTATAATTGTTAGCTATTATTATTGTTAAGAATCATTCCTAATTTGTGTCAGTATAACTTGCCTTCTTAATGACTTTTGTCTGCTTTGTTCTGAGTAAGGTCAACCTGCAATCTAGATAGCACAGTGGACAGAATGCCAGGCCCAGTGTCAGAAGACCTGAGTTCAAATCTGGCTTTATAAAGTTACTAGCTGTGTAACCCTAGGCAAAACACTTAACCTCAATTGCCTCAGTTTTCTCATCTGTAAAATGAGCTGGAGAAGGAAATGGAAAACCATTCCAGTATCTTTGCCAAGAAAACCCTAGATACGGACATGAAAAGTTGGACATGACTGAAATGACTGAACAACACCAACAACCTGTAACCCTTACTGGCCATTTCCTTTGACTCAGGATCAAGGGAGCCATTCTACTTGGGGCTGTATAACCCAATAGTTGTATCACAAGAGTCAAACTCTCTAGGTCTGTACAGTTGCCATAGTGATCTGAGAAAGTGGTGTCAAGCTCAGAAACAAAGGGGGGTGCCATTAAAACTTATGTAAGGATCCCTATGGTGCATATTGACTTAGAAAACTGTATATCAATATTACCAATGTTCCATTGTATTTTTATTTGTTTTGTTAAATATTTCCCAATTATAATTTAATCTGTTAAGTGATACACTTGGGAGTATTATCAACTTCAATGTGACAGTGGCCTGCATGTTTGATACCTCTAGTCTTAAGATATTTAATATCCCTGTAATATATCAACCAAGCTGATTTTTCCCTATTATGCAAATTCCTCTCTCTCCCACAGTATGTACAATGGATTAGGGTTTAAGAAGTTTCTTAATTATCATAACTATCACCCCTATCACCACTACCACCATTACCACCACCATCATCATCAACCAATAATAGTCTTATTCCTCCCCACACCATCTCATGGGTGGCAGGACTTAGCCATAAGCTAATGCATTTAAAAAAAAGTATAACCATAAATCACCAGATAAATGATGACTGTCAACATCACCACAATGAATTCAATATACCATTTATTCTATTATTCCAATAAAATCACTGTTCGATCTTTATTTCATCTTTGCATTTTCTCTTCCATGTCAACTTTTCATTCCACTGATTTTCTTCATTCTATCACTCTATAACCATATTACACTTATAAAAAGTACCTGACTTCATTATATAATTTTCTAACTGTGATCTGTTATTATCTACTTAAATCTAAGACTTTATTACATAATTCAACATTGTAATATTCAGTTTGAAAAGTGTTTTGAGATACTTTCCTCCAAAGGTTCTATATTAAATTACATTCATTATTCATGCCAAATGTAGGCAAGTCATGGTTCAGGTGAACTAGATGGTAACACCTATTATCCTGAGCACATTTCGTCACATTCGGTATTTTATGTGACATTCATCAACATAGCATTTAGACACCTTAAAGAATGAAAATAATTTCAAATTCCAAAACACTTAACTAACACTGAGCCACGCTCTGTAAAATGAGCAAATCCTATTTAGCAAGAAGATAGACTCTTGGAAGTAACTCTTTCAGTTCACCATGACATGTTATTAAAGGGGAGCTCTCAATCTGAGGCTTTGCTCTACTGTACCTAACAAGGACCAATTACAATCAATTCTTCAATAATTCAGAATGTGACTTTTGAAACTCTATCTTCGTTGGTATGAGTAATACCTTCATAACTTCATAGACAGTCTTCATGAGTTGCCAGAACAAAAACAAAACAAACATTATTACCTGGTGGCCAGCCTTCCAGTGAGGAACTTTTCTATTCTTAACTAGGTACAATGTTATTAGTCTAACCAAATTAAATCAAGGCATTTATTGAGTTCCAGGCACTGTGTTAAATACTGGAGATACAAAGAAAACTCCTCCAACCTACCCCCAAATCACTGTTTTCAAGGAGCTCAGTCTAATTGGGGAAAACAACATATAAATAATTATGTGCAAACAAGATACATACAGAACGAATTTGGGAATAACTTGGGGGGAAGGCATAATAACTTAAGGGAACTGGGAAAAGTTATTGGGTTTTTGGGGTTTTTTTTGGTAAAAGGTATGGCTGTAGTGGGAGGGGAGGGAGGGTGAGGGGGAGAGAGAGAAAGAGAGAGAGAGAGAGAGAGAGAGAGAGAGAGAGAGAGAGAGAGAGAGAGAGATCCAGGCATGGGGGAAACTAGTGAAAATGCCCTAAGTAAGGAGATGGAGTTTATTGTAGGGGGATAGCAAAGAGATCTGTGTCAGTGTTTTGTGAATTATGTGAAGGGGAATAAGGTGTTAGAAGACTGAAGGTAGGAAGGGGCCAGGTTATGTATGATGTTAAAATCCAAAGAATTTATAACTGATCCCAGAGGTAATACAGAGCCCCTAGGAGCATAGTTACTAGCTTATAGTATCTGCCCCAATTGGAACTCCACTGGCATAGCTATTGAGACCCTGGAGTCATCTTCACATTATGAGATATTAGAGTAAGACATTAAGAGGAGAATAACCTGTGACAAAAGGTCTTCTATGAGGCCTCATCATGATACAAAAATTGCTTTGGTATCTCAAAGATGTTGCCAGAAGATTATAATTTTGGTCAGGTCCTACCATGCTGGAAGGCAGTAGTACATCCAAGGTGAAACTCACTAATAGTAGGTAGGCTGCTTGGTTATGAATTCTTCAGCCATAGAGATCCTTAAAACAAAGAATATTTTAAAATTACTTTCAGGCTTGTCCCTCACTTTTTCGCTTCCATGGTGACTGGAATGAATGACAGAAAGGCTGGGTTGTGGGTGGGCCAGAGAGTCCTAAGAATCATGCAATTTATATGACAGAAATAAGGAAGTCTATTGCTAAACTCACTGGTTATCCTTGGAGAAACAGAAATAAGTGGATGAAGCCATTTCCTTCTATAACCAAAGAAAGCCAAAATAATGGACATTTCAAACCCAATATACTGTAGAAATCCCAAACTCAATACATTCAAAAAAGAACTAATCATTCCTCCAAAATTTTCCACCCTCACAAAGTTCCCCTTTTCTGTCAATGGCAATTAAAATCCTCCCAGTCATACAGATTCACAACCTCACTGTCATCCTGGACTCTTCACTGTCACTTACCCTATGTAATCAGTTGTCAAATCGTGTCATTTCTATCTCCACAACATCTTTTGTATATGCTCCCATCTCTCCATTCCTACAGCCAGCCACCCCCTACTTCAGGCCTTCATCATCTGATTCTTGGACTGTTACAATGGCCTTCTAATTGGTCTCCATGACTCATATCTCTCCCCCCATTCTAATCCATCCTTCATTCTGCTGCCAAGGTGATTTTTTAAAGGATAAGTCTAACCATGTCATCCTACTGTTCAAGTACCTCCAGTGTCCTCCTAGTACCTCCAGGATTAAATGTGTCATGACCTTGTAGATCTTGCTCTCCACTCTTCTTCTTCTTTTGTGCCTCTCCTTTAGAAATATCAATTCCTACAGGTGACAGTGCTCAGCACCAAATAAATGCTTCATAAATGTATTTTCATTCATTCATTCACTAGCATTACATTTATTACCACTTACATAATAGTCACATTTTCCTTGTCAATACATATTCTTTGTTTCATGAATATGCTTTATGAATATCTTATTATAATAGGTGAGATTGGAATTGTTTTAATTGTGTATTTTAGTGTGGATTTTTATATTTGTTCTAACAAAATGATGGTCTCCATCATTTTATTAGAACAAAGATAGTCAGACCATCATTTTGTTAGAAAAAAGATAAAAGTAATTCTAGCTTTTGTAATCAGTCCTTGCCTGTCTTTTAAGATAAGTCATTCTGGGTTCAAGGCTTCTATACAGTCTTCAGGCCTTTGAATTTTTTTGTTTCTAATTTCTTATCATTTTTGTCCAACTTTTTGTTTTATCATCTTTCCCTATAATCACATTTGCAGTGTCATAGTGATGTCTTAATGTATTGGTTGGGAAGGAGATGCCAAGATGGCAGAAGGAGGCCAGGAAGTTACCTGAGCTCACTGTGAGGTCTCCAGTGCTAGAGCAGAAAGCAAACTTTCAGCCCCAGAACTCAAGGCACAATAGATACAACTAGGTTAAGCCACCCTAGTGCAGTGGGAAGGCTGCCAGCCCCAGAGGCCCTGGTGCAGAAAGCCAGTGCAGTGACTAGACCCCTGGCCCCTAGTGCAAGAAGCTTGGAATATGTATACCAGAAGCAGGGTTCAGCTTTAAAAAATGAGCAAAAAACCAAACAAATGCCTGACCGTAGAAAGATACTGTGGTGACAGGGAAGCTCAGAAGAAGACAGGGAAGCTCAGAAGAAGACAGGGAAGCTCAGAAGAAGACAGGGAAGCTCAGAAGGGGACAACAATGTCAAAATGACTACATGTGAAGCCTCAATGGGGAATATGAATTGGTCTCAAGCCCACAAAGTCCTCTTGGAAGAGTTCAAAAAGAATTTTTAGTGATGATTAACTTTGATAGACTTGGCTTTTCTCAGCGATATAACTCAAAGACAGCTCCAAAAGGCTCATGATGGAAAAAGCTATCCACATCCAGAGAAAGAATTGTAGAGTCTGAATGCAGATGGAGGCAAACTATTCACTCTCTTTTTTTTTTCTTTTTCCTACTTTTCTGGTTTTGTTTCTTCTTTCTTATGATTCATTCCATTGGTTATAATTCTTCTTTACAGCTTGACTATTGTGTAAATAAGTTTAATATGAAGGTATATGTAGAACCTGTATTGGACTACATATCATCACGGGGGGAGGGCAGAGGGGGGAGAGAAAATTTGGAACTCAGAAACTTGTGCAACTCAGTGTTGTAAAACAAAAAAAAATAAATTTAAAAAATGTTTAAAATCAAGTAAGAGAGGTAGAAGAAAATTGGGAAAAGAAATGAGAGTTATGCAAGAGAATTATGAAAAAAAAGAGTCAACAGCTTGGAAAAAGAAGCACAAGAATTGACAAAAGAAAACATTTCCTTAAAAATAGAATTGGCCAAATGGGAAAAAATCCACCAAAGAAAAGAATTTTTTTAAAAATAGAATTGTCCAAATAGAAAAGGAGGTACAAAAGCTAAGAAGAAAAGAATTCCTTAAAAATAAGAATTGGGCAAGTGGAATCTAATGATTTTATGAGACATCAAGAATCAGTCAATCAAAAAAAATGAAAAAAATAGAAGAAAGTATAAAATCCTTAATTGGAAAAAGAACTGACCTGGAAAATAGATCCAGGAGAGATAATTTAAGAATTATTGAACTACCTGAAGGTCATGATCAAAAAAAGAGCCTGGACAGAATCTTTCAAGAAATTATCAAGGAAAACTACATTGAGGTACTAGAACCAGAGGGTAAAATAATCTTTGAAAACATCCACCAATTACCCCCTGAAAGAGATCCCAAAATGAAAACTCCAAGGAATATTGTAGCCAAATTTGAGAACTATCAGGTCAAGGAGAAAATACTGCAAGCAGTCAGAAAGAAACGATTAAAACTTCAAGGAGCCACAGTCAGGATTACAAAGGAAAAATATCAGTTGTTCATAGGTAGGCTGAGCTAATATAATAAAAATAACAATTCTACCTAAGTTCATTTACTTATTCAGTATCATACTAATCAAATTACCAAAAAAATTTTATAGAGCTAAAAAATTAACAACAAAATTCATCTGGAAAAAGCAAAAGGTCAAGAATATCAAGGGAATTAATTTTTATAAAAGCAAAGGACGGTGCTCTAGCTGTACCAAATTTAAACCTATATTATAAAATAGCAATCATCAAAACAATTTGTTACTGGCTAAGAAATAGAGTGGTGGATCAGAGGAATATGTTAGGTACACAAGACACAACAGTAAGTGACTATAGTAATCTACTGTTTGATAAACCCAAAGAGTCCAACTTCTGGCATAAGAACTCACTATTTGACAAAAACTGCTGGGAAAACTGGAAAATAGCATGGCATAAACCACGAGTGAACCAACATCTTACTCTATTTAACAAGATAAGGTCAAAATGGATGTGTAATTTAGACATAAATGGTGATACCATAAGCAAACTAGGAGAGTAAGGAATAGTTTATCTGTCAGATCTGGGGAGAAGAGAAGAATTTATGACTAAACAAGAGACAAAGGATATTATGAAATGCAAAATAGATAATTTTGATTACATTAAATTAAAAAGATTTTGCACAAAAAAATCAATTCAACCAAGATTAGAAGGAAAACAGAAAGCTGGGACCCTTATACCAAGGGTCTCTGATAAAAAATTTATTTCTCAAATATTAGAGAATGGAGTCAAATTTCAAAAAATACAAGTCATTCTTCAATTGATAAATGGTCAAAGGATATGAAAAGGCAGTTTCCAGATGAAAAAATTAAAGCTATCTAAAGCCATATGAAAAAAATGTTCTGAATCACTATTAATTACAGAAACGCACATTTAAGCAACTCTGAGGTATTACCTCATGCTTATTAGATTGGCTAATGTGGAAGAAAAGGAAAATGATAAATGTTGGAGAAGATGTGGGAAAATTAGAACACTATACATTGCTGGTGGAGTTGTGAACTGATCCAACCATTCTGGAGAGCAATTTGGAACTATGCCCAATCGGCTATAAAACTGTGCATGCCCTTTGATCCAGGAATAGCAACTATGTCTGTATCCCAAAAAAGATCATAAGAAATGGAAAAGGACCCACATGGACAAAAATATTGATAACATTTCTTTTTGTGGTGGCAAAGATTTGGAAATTGAGGGGATGCCCATCGACTGGGTAATGGCTGAATAAATTGTGGTATATGAATGTAATGGAATACTATTGTGATATAAGAAATCATGAACAGGCAGATTTCAGAAAAAACTTTCATGAAGTGAGGTAAACTAGGAAATAATTGTCCACAGTAACAGCAATAATGTATGATGATCAAACTATGATTGACTTAGTTATTCTTAGCAATACAATGATCCAAGACAATTCCAAAGAACTCATGGCATCGAGATATTATAAAACAGAACCAAAGGAATGAAAAAATGGAAGACAATGTCAAATATCTCATTGGAAAAACCACTGACCTAGAAAATAGATCCAGGAGAGATAGTTTAAAAATTATTGGACTACCTGAAAGCCATGATCAAAAAAAGAGCCTAGATATCATCTTTCCAGAAATTATCAAGGAGAGTTGTCCAGATATTCTAGAGCCAGAGGGTAAAATAGAAATTGAAAGAATCCACAGATCGCCTCCTCAAATAGATCCCAAAAAGAAAACTCCTGGGAACATTGTCACCAAATTTCAGAGCTCCCAGGCCAAAGAGAAAATATTGCAAGCAGCCAGAAAGAAACAATTTGAATATTGTGGAAAAACAATCAGAATAACACAGGATCTGGCAGCTTCCACATTAAGGGATCGAAGGGCTTGGAATACCATATTCCGGAGGTCAATGAAGCTAGGATTAAAACCAAGAATCACCTACCCAGCAAAACTGAGTATCATGCTCCAAGGCAAAATTTGGGTTTTCAATAAAATAGAGGACTTTCAAGCTTTCTCAGTGAGAAGACCAGAGCTGAATAGAAAATTTGACTTTCAAACACAAGAATCGAGAGAAGCATGAAAAGGTAAACAAGAAAGAGAAATCATAAGGGACTTACTAAAGTTGAACTGTTTTGTTTACATTCCTACATGGAAAGATGATGTGTATGATTCATGAGACCTCAATATCATAGCAGCTGAAAGGAATATGTATATATATATATATATATATATATATATATATATATATATATATATATATATATATATATATATATATATATATATATATGTGTGTGTGTGTGTGTGTGTGTGTGTGTGTACATATATATACATATGTGTGTGTCTATATATATATACACAAAGGGCACAGGGTGAGTTGAATATGAAGGGATGATATCTAAAAAAATAAAATCAATTTAAGGGATAAGAGAGGAATATATTGAGAGAGGGAGAAAGGGAGAGATAAATTATCTCACATAAAAGTGGCAAGAAAAAGTGGTTCTGTAGGAATGGAAGAGGGGGCAGGTGAGGGGGAATGAGTAAATCTTGCTCTCAATGGATTTTACCTGAGGAGGGAATACCATACACACTCAATTGGGTATCTTACCCCACAGGAAAGAAGGAAGAGGATAAAAAAGGGGGGATGATAGAAGGGAGGGCAGACAGGGGGAGAAGCTAATCAAAAACAAACACTTTCGAAAAGGGACAGGGTCAAGGGAGAAAATTCAATAAAGGGGGATAGGTTAGGAAGGAGCAAAACATAGTTAATCTTTCACAACATGAGTATTGTGGAAGGGTTTTGCATAATGATACACGTGTGGCCTATGTTGAACTGCTTGCCTTCTTAGGGAGGGTGGGTGGGGAGGGAAGAGGTGAGAGAATTTGGAACTCAAAATTTTAAAAACAGATGTTCAAAAACAACAACAACAAAAAAGTTTTTGCATGCAGCTAGGAAATAAGATACACAGGCAATGGGACATAGAAATTTATCTTGCCCTACAAGAGAAGAAGGGAAAGGGGGATTGGCAGGGAGTGGGGTGACAGATGGGAGGGCAAAGAACTTTAAATGATGTGGAAAAGAGTTTATATTTGATCCTAAAGAAAAATATCTGGGCCATGTGGCCAACAAGATGGAAAACTAGACATTTTCTCTGATCCTCACGATCTCTTGAACTTCTCAAAAATAGAATGCACAGAAGATAAAGACATTTCATCTGTCTCAATGATTTAAGATGCCAAGAATTCTAAGACAGTAACAGTATACTGTGCTAATAGTCATGTAGGCTCACCTCCAAATCCTTGTATGCTCAAATGGGCCACCAGCCTCTGACAGAACTATACAAATAAATACATGGATTTACATGCCCCTGTTCAATTTCCTCACTGTGCCAGAAAAAGCCAAAAGCTTGCTGTGGCTAGGACTGAACCATAGAAATGCTTTGTATTACAAAAGTACATAGTTAGACAACTGAGAAACAAAGGCAACTGGAACAGGAAACCTCTGTGTACATGTGTTTATTCCATTAAGTCTAAGAGAAAGTGTATTAACATCTATCTGGGTCCAGTACTGTCCCCCTATATAGCTGTAAGGCAAGATTCACAACCTCAAAGATGACCATGAATATGCCTGAATGGTTTAGAATCACGAAGTATAAGAAATTATCTAGATAGAAGGCAGAGGAAGTACAACATTTATTTAGACATGAGAGAATCCAATTCCAGGACCAATAATTCCAATTCCATATAGTAGCAATTATATTGCAAAACCAGTAAGCCCACCTCAATGCAACAACAAGGAAATCATAACAAAGTATCATAGCAAAGAGCCAAGCCATCCTGCAACCTCCCCCCTGCTAGGTCACTCTCTCCTGCAGCTGTGCTGCCTCTGAGTTCCTTGATCCTAGCAACTCTCTCTTGTTCAGCACTTTCCACTGCACTCTCCACTCTCTACTCCATATCTGCTTCTGACTAGTACCATTCTCCATTCCACTGCTCCCAGTTCTGCTGCTCCCAGTTCTAGGCTCTCTTTTTATACAGTCCTAGCCAGCATTTGATAGGCTAGAAATCAGGTCTCTGATTGGCTGAATTCATAATTGACTAGAATTCAGTGCACAAACCATTGGCTCTGGTCTTAGCAACTCCCCTTAGGGCCTTGAGGGCTTCACACCCACATTGGCTTAACCCCTACTAAGTAGGGGTTTTAGGCCTACTTACAACAAAAGATACAATCAGGCTTTCCCACCTAGGCCCACCTGAGGCCTATTGAATGGGTGGGGGAGCTCTTCAATCACATTAATACTACACCTTAGCAGTCACTTGGAGCAGAGACTGAGTCTGGTGAATTCAGAGGAAGCTGAGAGAGCTTTGAGGCCCAGCCTTCACAGAAAAAAATGCAATCAAAGGGAAATAGTCAGGAAATGAGCAATAAAAAATATAAAGAAAAAAAAGTTTGAAATTACTAAATCTCAAAAGCAAGAAAATTCATTTAAAGACGTTGAGCACAAGCATATAAAGAAATAGAAAAGATATTAATAATAGAAGAAAATATGGCCTCTGGATCATCCAAATGAATCTAAGCATCTAACAATAAATATTACCAAAAAAAAAGAAAATTAATCAACACCTGATGAGACAGAAGAGCCTATGAATTCCCAAAAGAGCATTTAACCACAGCAGGAAGTTCCTAAATGGCTTAAAAGAGAAATAAGAATTGTGAAAACAGAATTTATGACCTGTATAGCAGAAATAATTGGCAGAATAAAAAAACTTAAATCCAAGGTGGCAAACCTCAGCAAGGAAACAAAAGAGACAACAACAGATTGAGAATGCAAATGCACAGAAACGAAGGAGAATCTGGAAGAAGAGAAGCAAAAAGCATTAATGTTAAAAGGAATTAGTAAAATGCATTATTTCAAAAATAGGATGTGTAGGGACAACATAAAGATTATAAATCTCCTAGAATATGACAAGTCAAAAATCCCCAAAACCATAATGCAAGAAATATTACAAGACACTCATCCAGAACTGGTCACAGAAGACAGTGTCAATCAAAAGAATTCATAGATTGCCTCCAAGGAGGGGGACAACAAAAACAAAAACAAAAACTACTACTCTAATGCAAACACCAAGAAATATGGTGGTTAAATTTATTATTTTCATTGTCAAACATAAAATGACCAGGAGAAAGACATTCAAATATAAAGGAAAGGAAATTTGGATGACACAAGACTATTCTGCACCCACTAAAACTATAGGAGGGAATGTAATGAGTTCCAAAGAGCAAAGGAACTCAAGATGCAACCCAAGGTCACATTCACCTGTAAACTGAGCCTAATAGTTAATTTTAAAAGATGAACATTCAATAAAAAGATGCACTTGGAACATTCCTTGAAAGAAAACCAGACTTGAGCAATTTTTTTTTTTTTGCTTTTCAACCACCCCAGACAACAGAAATACTAGAAAGGTAAATGAAAATAACAACTAAGAGCAATATTAACTAAAAAACAACTAAGAGACCACTAACTGATTTCTTTCTAAAAGTATACAAGACAACAAAGGTGAAAGTAGAAGTCAAACAGAAGAAGAGAGAGTGGAGAAATAGTTCTGAACCCATCAAAGACTAAACCACATGTTGCCTACAGTTGAATAAATGTTTGTTGGGGGCAGGGGTAAATTGTAGAATGTAAGGTGAATAAAGCAAAAACAATTCCTGAAGTCTCTTAGTAAGAAGAGGGCCTATAGGAAAATGGACAAGGAGGCAAAAGAAGAAATTAAATGGTGGGGAGGGGGAATTTTGTTTCATTGGTAGGAGGGGGAATTTTGTTTCATTGGTAGGAGGGGCTGCCACTGAAGAATGCTTCCATGAGGGAAGAGAGACATTCTATAAATATAAAGAAATTGTACATTACTTTCACCAATTGAAAGAAAAAAAAAACTAATTTTAAGACTAGTAATTTTCTAATGTCACTATATTATTATAAATCATAAAATAATATAGTCTTTGAGGAAATTATATGGCTTAAATTGGCCTACAAGACAATTGAGAGATACACGATGTGCATAAGTAGGCTGTAGTATATGCCTTGTATAGCATTGCCTCAATGGTGCCAAGAAAATCAGGATGCTGGAGACAGGAGATTGCTGATTCAGGTAGCAATCACACCAGTCCATCCACTCACAGCCCCTTAGGGATTAGTGGAGGTAGGTTGATGTGGGTCACAGTCCTATCCTACCAGCATAATAATGGACTATTAGCAGTTAAATCTACGTGGCTGAGGGTGTGTACCTGCACTAAAACAACCAGAAGTATTGGGAGGGAAGGTGGGGCAGGGATCCTCCAAAACAAGCAGTGACTGAAGACTGAGATCAGAAACCTAGAGGAGCAATACCAGCTTATGGGATATTTAAACCTTGATTCCAGAATCATATCTGGATGTGGGAATTCTACAAGTGGAAAGTTAGGATGGATGCTGTGTTACTGAACCAATTATCCCCATTTTATATGAATTCCTTACCTCCATGGCAGTGATTCATTTCCCCATCTCTCCTCACTTCCTCTCTCCTGGGAGGATATGTACTGTTTCCCTCAACTCCATTTCTTAATAGTTTGTTGACCTTTGTGTTTCCTTCAGCTTTTAAGTATGATAAGCATAGTCAACCACTGCATTGCTGATCTTTGTGAATCATTGCTCAAACGCAGAAAGGACAGCCATAAGGAGAATTCATCAGAGAAAAGAGGTACAGATTTACAGTTATAGTATTTTGCTCCAGTGGTTGATTCAGAGTTAAATAAAGCTATTGATGCATTTTTAAACATCTTCCCTGAGCATGAAGAAAAAGGACACATCCCACAGCCTGACTAAAATTGGAGGAGTGTAGCTGTCAACAGAAATAGAGGTTTCACCATTTTTCCTTCCTCTCAACTTAGTTTGAAAGGAAAACCACCTTTTTTTTCCCAGAGGGGAAGAGACAAGGCAATGGCTGGAGAGAATGTCACACCTAAGAGCTCCAGTGACTCAGTAGTGACTCAACCCACGCAAGGGCAGGGGAAGAATAACTGATTGCCCTGATAACACTGTGCACCAGAAGAGAACTAAACCACCTCATCACTTCTTGTATTCAAGGAGTCCAAAAGATAGCATCCAGTGGATACACATTTGGAGAGAGAGATGAGCCTTGGATAGAATGAGAATGAGGAAAAACAGATGGAGGGTCTGAGCACTGCACTGACATTCATCCATGTGATGTTAAAGAACTTAAGGCAGGCTCTCACCACATTGGGTAAGCCTGCAATGGAGGATATATGAAAGGAAAAGAGTTGCACAGAATTCAGTCAGTCAACTAGCATTTATTAATCATCTACTATGTGCCAGCCGCTCGGGATACTTTCAACTGTTTTTCAGTTGTTTCTGACTCTTTGTGACCCCATTTGGGGTTTTCTTAGCAAAGATACTAGAGTAGCTTGCCATTTTCTTCTCTAGCTCATCTGACAGACGAGGTAAACAGGGTTAAGTGACTTGCCTAGGGTCACAAATCTAGTAAGTGTCTGAGGCTAAATTTGAACTCTGGAAGATGACTCCATGCCTAGCACTCTATCCACTGTGCCACCTAGCTGCCCAGTGCAGATATAAATAAGGCAAAACACAGTCCCTGATTTTGAAAAGTTTGCAATCTAATAGGGAGACAACATGCAAACATCAGTGCTCAAATAAACTATACATATAATAAAATGGAAATAATCAACAGAGGGAAGGCACTAGAATTAAGGGGGTTTGGGAAAGGCTTCCTACAGAAGATGGGAGTTTAGCTGGGACTTGAAGGAAGCCAGGGGACAGAAATGAGGAGGAAGAATATAGCAGGCAGCCAATGAAAATGTATGAAGTTGGTAGATGAAATGTTGTTTGAAGAACAACAAGGAGGCCAGCATCACTGGTTCAAAGAGTCCTTGGAGGCTGTAGGTAAGGTGTAAGAAGACTGGAAAGGTTTGTGTGGCATGGGGAGGGAGGCATTTTTATGAAGGGCTTTGAATGCTAAGCAGAGGATTTTATATTTTATCTTAGATGTGATAAAAAATCATTGGCATGTACTGAGTTGCAGGGAGGCAGGGGGTAGTTAACATGTTTGGCCCTAAGCTTTAGGAAGATCACTTTAACAACTGAGTTGCAATCTGCACTATTGGAAGGAGTATCCACTGGGATGACATGAATTACAAAAGGTTTTCACAAATATATGAATAACATTTATTTATGGGGTTCATAATCTGCTTTGTGGATTATCTACCCCTCAGCCTTTTCCTTTTCTTTCTTACTTTTCATCTTCAGATCAGACTCACTGAGATAAAGTAGGGAAGGGTCAGAAAAGAAGGTAAATGCACTAAAGCCATTGATGATAGTTGGTTATAATGCTAGCAAAATTAAGGAATATTTACCTTTTGGTGTCTATTCTTCATACTCAGTTCATGATTAAGGGACTAATTCATCATATATTCCTTTATATCTCATTATGGGAGAAGGGAGGAGCAGGTCATCCTGGATGGCTGTAAAGGCAATCAATAAATGATAAGATCTTTCCTGCCCATTTGAATAGGCTCTCAGGGTCCTAGGGGGAGTGGCTAAGACCAGAGACAATGGTAGGTGCCTGAGTTCTGGTTGCTCAGATGACATTCTGGTCAATGGGATGACATCTGGAGACTATATAAAAGGAGAGAACACAGCTTGGAGATTGAGATGTAGTGGAGGCAGAAGAAGGAGAAGCGGTGGTGGTGGAAGTTGCAGCTGCAGCAGCAGCAGAAGCAGCGGCGGCAGCAGCGGAAGTGGCAGTGGCAGCAGCAGGTGCTACTGAAAGCAGGACTGACCCTTGTGCAGACTGGAGAGTGCTGAGCAAGGGCTTGAGGCTAGTGGGTAATCTTCTTACTGGAGGGCCCTAGCATTGGGGGGAAGCACCCTTGCTGCCATAATATTTTTCTGTAACCTCCTGGTCACTATTGTGAGATGGGCATATTGATTTTGGAAGGTTCTTGCCAGGATATTGAATTGGAGACACTGGTCCGTGGGTCTGCTACTTTGGACTTTGAATAAATGCTTTAACTCCTTTGCCTTCTACTTAGAGAATTCTTTATATCCTACAATTCTGGACCATTCAGGCATATTCATGAGTTTCTTTAAAATCATGAATTCTGCTTTAATGATATAATGGCCTCAGATGCTCCAAGTAGGAGTCATGATTTAGAAAGGATGGGCTTAGATCACCTCTAAGGTGTTTCTATGTATATGCATGTGCATGTCCTAAATTTCCAGGATGGATTTTAGTTCCTGAAAGGAAAGTACCATTTGATTTGCTTATTTTGTATTCATTATTTTCATTGAATTAATAGGATAACCTTTATTAACTCATTTAGAAAATCATTCATAGACTCTGAGTCATGCAGCTTTGACTGGGAAGATCCTGTGATACTGAAATTTCCCATCCTTCAATAACTATTTAGTGAATGCCGTGAGGCTCTCTGCCATGTGTTTAATTTTCAGGGCCTTAATTTTGATATTAAGAAATAAGCTATCAGGGTAAACTCTCAGTCCAAATGGAGTACAATTCTTTTATTTTTTGCAAGATATAGTGGTATAATTGAAAGAGTAAATGATAGACTTGGAGACTCAGAAGTCCCGGGTTTGAGTTTTGGCTTCATCATGTGCCTAAGGGGAGGCCATTTCACCTGTTTATTCCTCAATTTATCTCCTCTGTAGGTGCAAAACTGGGGTAATAAATCATCATTATACCTACAGCTAGATGGCACAGTGGATAGAGCACTGGGCTTGGAATTAGGAAGACTCATCATGAGTTCAAAACCAGCCTCAGATGCTTACTAGCCATGTGACCATGGGTAGGTCACTTTATCCCATTTACCTTGGTTCTTCATCTGTAAAATGAGCTCAAGAAGGAAATGGCAAACCACTCTGGTATCTTTGCCACAAAAACCCCCCAAAATGAAGAGTCAGACATGACTGAAATGACTGAACAGCATACTTAGTTCAGAAGATCGTAATCAGTTTGTCAATCTCACTGCACTATTGAAATGTGGATTGTCGTTATTAAAATAGGGGAGGGGGTGATCTTGGAATTCAGGGAAGTGGAGAGAGTGACTCCCAAGAAGGCATGTTCTCTATTCTTTCAGTTTATGAGAAAAGATATCTGTGTATCTTCCCACTCATTTTCCTGATCCTATTGTAGCTTCTCTGTTTAGCCCCAGGATAAAGGGAAAGAATCTTCGTTAGCTCCTTAATTACCAGACCCCTGAGCAATTGGCATCCTTCACCCTCTTATTATTGGCTCATGGAATCCCAATAGGGGAAATTCCAGTTCCTCTCCAGCTGCTGCTGTGGGGACCCTCTCTCCCAACTCCTCCCTCTACCCATTCAGGATCTGTTAAATGTTAACACCAGCTCAAACAGAAAGATGCTACTGTGAGCAGAGACTGATCATTAGGAAAGCAAGCTCCCAGACAACCAGACACCTTTAACATGGCTGCAAGGGGTGGACTTAAAGAATTGTTCCTGTAAATTAGGAGCTTTCCTGCTGATCTGGCTGTTTCAGCCTGCACTTCAACAGAATGCAGAGACTCACCTCCAATTTACCATTTTTCAAAGTGACTGAGGCAGTGAGATTGCAGAAGTCCAAGTCAGGGAAGATTTCTTTTTTCTCAAAGTAATACCGGACTTCTTTCTCCAGTGATTTCTGTCTAACATGACAGAAAGTCACAGCCATATTTTCTCATAAAGTAGTTATCAGGAGAGCAGCCATGTGGGGCATTCATAGGCCCAAGCCTATCACAAAGATTAAGGGCCCTTTGTATTACAAAAAGACTGGCTATTTTATAGCCAGACCATTATTACTGGCCATCTGTAAGTGTTAGCCATTGTCTGAAAATGGACTTGCTATGGGACTAAATGAGCAAATCCTGTTCAAATTCATTTTTGCTTTTCTTTAATTCACTTCCCTCCTCCTCCTCCCCCCTTTCTTTTGATCCCAACTTTCAGAAAGGCCTTTCATTGGGGTATTTCAGCTCTAGAGCTGTGATCCTGTGTTCCTGTGTACAAATAAAAATAAAATTCCTAGGTTATAACAGAGATAACCTTTTTTAATAACGCTTGGATTATTAATGTCAAATGGGGTATAGATCAGGGAGACACATGCTGGTTAAAATTGTTCATTACTGTAATGGAGGATGTCCAGCACCAAATTAAAGTTGATGAGGCATTCCCAAGAGGTGGTAACATCTTACAGATGCACCTTTTTTTGGAGATAATATTGTGCTTGTTACAACAAATATTAGAAAACCTCCTATGAATGGATGGATCAATAGATTAGATAGATAGATAGATAGATAGATAGATAGATAGATAGATAGATAAAATGATAGATACATTGATGGATGGATGGATGGATGGATGGATGGATGGATGGAAGATTTTCTAAGAAATGAGATTCATTATCATTCAAAAGAGTGTATCCTAATTATCTATACTGGAAAAACCAAGTAGATAAAGAATACCAATTATCTAGATTTGATATGCAAATGTATGTACAACCTATAAAACTCATTTACCAGTAAATATATGTGTGTATGTATACATATACACATTTATACATGTTTATGTATATGTGTATGTATTTGTATATGTGTATTATGTTTATACACATTTATGTGTGTATGTATATACATATATTCCTACTTCATAAACTTTGTAAATGGACAATGAACTCATATTGGAATTGAATAGGAAGGGAGGGAGGGAGTCAGCATCTGTACAGCACTTACTATATACCAAACACTGTACTAAGCACTTTTTTTTTTACAAATATTATCTTCTCTTTGAATAGAAGGAGAGAAGATTGGATTGCTTTTAGAAAAATTAACAGTTCACTACTGAGGTCTGTAATGGTAGCATTTATGGCCAATTTCTGAAGGACTATCCAACATCCTTGATTAACTGCAATGACTTTCTACTTGTTTCTTGAGTCCCCACAGGGTTATTATACTCAGCTCATGATGTATTCATTTATACTGGTTTTGTTGTCATTGTTTGGAGTTTTTTGTCTTTTCAGATGTGTAAGATCTGTCCCTCAAACCAGTCTGCTAAACAATTCAGAATCAGAAGACTGTGATTTGTTGTTTATCTCTGAAACAGGACCCTATTCTTTTTTTTAAACAACTATCCTTCCAATAATTTTGCATATCTAAAGATCATAAAATGTGACAGTCTCCAAAGAATTAAAAGTGATGAGCTTTAAAATGGCAATCGATTGGCAAAGGATGGGTATGAGCAGGTTACAATATACTGCAAAAGAGAAGCAAAGAGATGTGGTGCCAGGAATGCTAGCAAACTATGTATAACAGATAAATGATTGATTGATAGATGGAAGATATATGGATGGATAGGTGGATGGATGGATAGATAAAGGAGAGATAGATGGATAGATGGATGGATAGATGGATTCATGGATAGATGAATGGATGGATCAATAGATAAGATAGATAGACATACAGACAGATAGATAGATAGTTACTTAGAGAGATAGATACTTAGAGAGACAGATACTTAGAGAGATAGGTAGATAAATAAAAATGATAAATGGATGGATGGATGGATGGATTGATAGATGGATGATGGATAGAGATAACATAGATGAATAGATAGATACTTGGATGGGTGGATGGATAGATGGATAGATGAATAAATAGATAAGCAAATAGAGAAATAGGATAGACAGAGAGATAGATATACAGATAGTAGAACACTTATTAAGCACTTATTACACATGACAGACTGTGTTCTCTGTTGGTGATACAAATAGAAGTAAAAAAAAATTCCTACCTTAAAAGAACTTATCTTCTAATGGGGGGATATGACACATAAAGGAGGTTAGAAGAAAAGGAAAGCTTCCAGAGTCAAGGTGGAGAAGTATAAAGGGTGGGGAGTTGAACTAGGAGATGAATATATCCTGACCATCTCATGAAATATGATCTAGGCAAAAGACTTACCACACAGAAGTGAGGGCCATAGGAGGCGTCTTTAAGGTGAGAAAGATGCTGGTGGAGACATGTGGTGAATATGACTCAGAAAAAAATGAGTCAGTTATATGAAAAAATGTGAGGACTACCCAATGGAGAGCCCATGTATTACACTGGTATCCATAGAACATAAAATGAATATCAGGAAAGTTCCCAGTATGTTGGGTGGTTCCCTTTAAAGAATTTATATGAAGATGAAAGTTGCACAAGCTGGATAGGTATGGATATGATTTTCATCACTGGAGAGTATGTACACATGAGATCACAAGCAATATTTTAGTAATGTAGTAATGCTAATTGCTGACATTTACATAGAAATTAAAGGTTGGAAAAATACTTTATACAAGTTATCTCATTTGAAAGATATTATGCAGTCTCTGTGGTGGGATAGGAGTGCTGGATTTAGAATCAAAGAAAGGACTTAGGTTCAAATCCTGGCTCTGACACTAACTGTGTGACCTTGATCAAGTCAACACTTAACCTCATTAGGTCTCATTGCTTCATCTCTGAAATAATGATGTTAGATTGGATGTCCTCCAAGGTCCCTTCTAGATCTAAATCTATAATCTAAATCTGACTCTCAAAACAATACTAAGAGGTAACAACTAGAGGCATTATTATCACAATTTGCTATGTGTGGAAACAGACATCTGTCACTTCTGTTATCTTGTTTAAGCCATGTAAACTCTCTGAGTCTGCATTTTACCATGTGAAAATGGGGGAAAGGAATAGAGGCTGTTAAAGTAGAAGACCTCTCAAATTTCTTCCAAAATTCAATCTTTACATAAGTCGTGATTCTGCCATTCAATATCTGAGTCACCTTAAACATGTCACTTATTTCTGAGGTTGAATTTCTGAGCTTATAAAATGGAGCTATTGATATCTGCTCAGCTTAGTTCACAAGACTCAAGTGAGATAATGTATGTAAAGTGCTTCAAAACTTCAAGAAACAATACAAATGTGAACTATAATTATTATTACATAAAACACATTCATGCATTCTTGTAAAAGACAAAAGAAGTGAATCACCAGCCCACATGTTTATGAGCCCCTACATAAAATAGAATAGTTGCTTTGTCAGCTATGAGTGAGAAAAGTTTTCTCCCCACCCTCATGTTTCTTTCCTGAATTGGCAGATTCTTGATGTTGCTGAAAGTTAGGGAATAGGAACAACTTAAAGAGGGGCCATTTCAAGTCACTGGAGGCAGAATCATTCTTTAAAATCACCACCACTACCACCATCATCCCATCAGCTTTCTCTGTGGGTCATAGAATAGTAGAATGTTAAAGCCATTCTACTATTCTATGACCAGAAAGAGTCAGAAGCCAGAAGAGTATTTTGAATAATCTGTACTCCTTAATTATATAGATGGGGAAATTGAAAACTAGAGAGATAAAGTTATTTGCCCCAGGTCACACAGAAAATACAAAATGAGAACTGAGATATTCATGGAGTGAAAATGGACAACAGTAAAAAAAAGTTCAGAGGTGTTCTAATTAGCAGAGAGAATACTCAGATCCTGGTTTTCAAGGAAAAAAAAAACAAAAAGCAGTTAGTTATATGTCTTTGAATGGCAAACTCTAGAACTTGTTTTGGAATGAATAATTCAACAGACAAATAAGTCAGTCAATAAACATTTATTAGGTACCTACTATGCATCAGGTTCTGTGCTAAGTGCTGGAGACACACAAAAAAGGCACAATCCCTGCTCTCACAAATCACTTAAATGCTGATCAATGAACTCAAGCTATGTTCACTTGTTTCTCTATATTGTGTATCCAGGGTCAGTGGATTGTCATTGAACTATAACAAATATTCTAGACCCATGTTCAGTTTCAACATGGAAATATTGCAGTGAGCCCATATTAGAAATATTTTGTTTCATTTGGATCAATAAATTTCAAAGGAGCCAAGGTTCTTTTGAAATTCATTGATCCAAACTAAACAAAATAGACTATGTTGAGAGGAAAGCAACAGGGATGAGAAGGAATTCAAACCACTATGAGGATCAGTTAAAAAAAAAGTGGGGATATTTAGCCTGTAGAAGACTTAGAGTAGATAAAATACCTGCTGACAAACATTTAAAGGGTTATTAAATGGACAAAATAGAAATTAGACTTGTCATGCTAGCCTCTGGAGGGCAGAAAGAGGAGCAATGAGGAGAATTTTGGTCTGAACATAGGCAGGGGGGAATGATTTATAAATTAGGCCTGCACAAAAATAGGTCAGCCTTAGGAGATCATGAGAATCATCACTAGAAATGCTCGAGAAGAAGATGAACAACTGATTCCAAAGGGCATTTCGAAACGTACTCCAACCTGGAGTAGGAAATTGCACTAACTGACTTACTAAAGCACTTTCTAGCTCTGTCAGTCTATAACTGAAATGAGAAGACAACAGTTTGGGAGTCCTGTTGGAATAGAAAATAAAAATTAAGTTATTCACTAAACCAAAAAATCTGATGGTGAAACTCTCTCTGTCTCTGTCTCTGTGTGTGTCTGTTTCTTTCTATACACACATATGCATGTGTGTATATATGTGTATGTATATGCATACATACACACCTATATGTGTACCTGCATGTATGCATATATGTATATTTGTATACGTGTGTATGTGTGTATATATATCTTCTTGGAATAATATTTTAAATTTGCAACATAAATTTGTAGGATTACAAAGGAAACCAATTATATTGAAATAGCTACCTATGTGTCTATATATCACAATACATATATATGTATATTGTAATATGTATGTGTGTATGTTACAACACATGCAGATTTCATCAGGTCATAAAGGACATATCTATATAGAGACAGAGTTTAGAGATACAGATAGATACCTAAGTAGAGAGATAGTTAAACATGTGTTTAACTATATAATTACCTACATATAGTTCCATTTGGGACATATGTGTGATTATATATTTTAGAATATATAGCTAGATCTATACACACATTGTTTCACATATACACATATATTAATATATAAACATTATATACACATACATATAATATACACACATGTATTGTGAGATCTAAACATATACATAATTATTTCAAAACAATTGGTTTTCTTTGTAATCCCATGAATTTATGTTATGAATTTAAAATATTATTCTGAGAAAAGGGGCTCATTATACAAGAAGGTTTATCCCTGCCCTAGAACTTCCAAACAATCTCTATTCTAACTAAGAGGGCTCCTGGGAAAGATGGAAAAGCTGTATCCTCTATCTTTTATCCATAGTTGGTGAAATTCTCATCTTGAAAATCATGTATAAAAAACCAAGATGAGGCTTGAGCAACTACTTATCAGGAATGAGAGAAGTATGCTCTTTCAAATCATGGGGAATTCAGTGCTTCTCAAGTTGTGTAAATCCACAGAGAAATAGAAGGAGAATTTAACAGCGACATGCTAATTGGATAGGGACTAACTCTGCTTCTTAGGGGAAGAAACCTGACTACAGATATGTACATCACTTCCTGATGTCCAGAGGTACACCATAGTACGTCAATAGCTGCTGATTAGATTGGATGCTATTGTCTTAATTGCTATCAAAGTCTATTGGATCTCAGCCAGGTTTAAATACTGTGCAGGTTGGGACCTTATCTGGACAATCCAGGCCTGATAATTGAGTCATCTTCCTAGAGAACCAATTCCTCTTCTTGGCATGAATCCAGGAACCTGAACCCCTTTCATCTATTACTGTTTCCTAATCTTTTGTTGATCACTCAAACTACAACTCAAGGCAACGAGTTTCCTGACTTTCAGGTCTTTATACTAACTCATCATCTTGGGTTAAGAGATCAGCCTAGCTAGTTCCTTGATTATCCGCCCTGTTGCTACAGCCACAACTATGTTTTGGTACTCAGTTCCCACACTTGCTTTCCTCTTTAGTTTATCCCATTTACTACATACTTCAGATGACCGGAATGTGTTTTCTAAGGTTTGTTCACAAAAGAAAACAAATGGTATACAAATACAGAAATAATGCAACAAGACAAAGTAATGAAAGTATACCAAAAAAACCCTCCCTACTCCCAAAATAGGAAGTTCCTAGTTTCTAAGCTAATATACTGTACATTCTCTAGTTTCATTTCCCTTAGACTCATATTCACCCCCTATAGATTAGAGCATGTATCCACTTTATAAGAAGTAAAGCTTTCTCCCACTATGACATCTTACTGATTTCGAGTTCTCTGAATTGAACTCATTCCATTTGCCAATTTGAGCCTCCACCTCATAAAGCCAAAAGCTTTCCTGATTTCATATCAGGTTACAGTGGTTCCACCTACATTCCTAAGTAATCACATTGATAATGAGCTGTTTCCCCCTCCCTGAGTCCAAAGGGAAGAGATAGAAAAAGCCATCACAAGCAATTAAAAAAATTTGCCCTCAAAATGGCCTCCAAAACAAAGAAAAGTCCTATTCTATCACACTTCTGGCTGAGGTGCTGAAAGGCTCTAGGTAAGAAGAAAACCTATTAGACCATCACACTCACCAATTTAGGGATAAAGGGAGCTACTCTTATCAACATTCACTATTTCTGTCAGTCATAGACGCGGAGGAAGAGGAGGTCTAGGAGAAGACCAAAGAAAAGAGAAAAACTTGTCTCCTGACTATTTTTTTGTTTTTTTTTTTTCTTCTCTCTGGTCTAGTAGGTGAGAAGGTGCTGAATTTGACCACTGATTTCTACACTTAAGACATCTGTCAAGACCCTGGTCTAAGACTCAGCAGGATGCCCCATTAAGATGGAACAGGAGCTAGCAGACCAGCTTGTTCTACCATTCACAAACAATGATTTCTGGATGTAAAAAAGCCAATCACTTTTTTCCCAGTATAACCAAAGCAAGAAAAAATGGAATTTACAACTACTATGAAGTATGTTTACAACTGGAACAGGAAGTGGAGCTGGAATGGAAGAGAATAAATAGATAGCCAACCTAAGCATTGCATCCAAAGACATCCAAAGGACCAGAAAACATTCTCTTGACTTTGGGGAACATCTCTCCTTCAGGAGTTGGGGAAATACATTGACAGAAGCCATAGAGGACTAAAAGAATGGAGACTTCTGATCCCCATTGAAAGAAGATTATTCTAACAATATTAGCTAATATTTTATAGTCCTTTAAGGCTTGAAGAACATTTTCCTTATAATGACTCTGAGGAATATTATACAAGTACTATTATCACTCTTTTATACATGAAGATAATGAGATTCAGAAAATAAAAATGACTTGTCCAGGGTCATCCACTAATAAGTAACAGAGCCAGGATTCCACCCTAGGTACTCTGCTTCAGGTCTCCTCCCTCCTTAAGCCTCTTGCACCTCTATGTCTTCTCTTTCTCTCAGCTAAGAACCACATTAGTGAAATAAATGAATCCACTTGACATGAGATCCCTCTTCTCCCATTCTTTTCATTTGAAAACCTTGTAACATCTTCCATTTTCTCTTCCTTTGCCTCAGCATCTGATAAAAAGTAACACTTTTGTGCCAACGCTGACCCCTCTGACGTATGCACTTAGTCCCATCCCATCCTGTCTTCACTAGCAGGTTGCAATGTCAATTATTCTTTCTCTCTAATCTTCAGCCTCTTCCTATCTGCTGCCTTTATACATTTCTAAGCCTCATCCATCTTGAAACAACAGCTGGAAAAAAAAACCTTTCACTAGAACCTATCATCTACTTGAACTATTGTCTTCTCTTCGTCTCATCTAAACTTCTTGGAAAAAGCTGCTTATACTCACTGACACCACTTCCTCTTCTCTCTCTCCTCAATCCTTCACCTTCTGACTTCTTATTTCATCATTCAACTGCAGCTTCTCTTTCAAAAATTGCCAATGATCTCTTGATTGCCAAATCTGATTTTCACTTCTCAGTCCTTATCCTTCTTGCAGCGCCTCCTCTTGCATTTGACCCTACTGACAACCTTCTTCTCATGGATACTCTCTCCTTTTCATGATATCACTTTCTTCTCTTTTTTCTCCTACCTATCTGACCACTCCTTCTCTGGTTTCTGTGCTGGTTAAGCATCAATATCATGACCTTAAACATGGATCTTCTCCAAGGTTCTGTCTTGTGCCCTCTTCTCTTCTCCCTCCACAATCTAGTTTTAGTTGCTTCATCAGTTGCCATTTCTTTGCCTATCATCTCTATGTAGATGAATCACAGATCTATCTGTCTGTCTATCTATATGTACCTTTATATCTATCTGTCCATCTATCTATCTATCTCTCTATCTCTCTATCTATCTATCTATCTATATGCCCATATTCTCCCCTAAGGCTCAGTCTAAAATCTTCAGTTTTCCTACTGGACATATTAAACTGGACATGCTACAGACGTCTCAAACTCGGCATGTGCAGAATTGAACTTATTGGTGTTCCCCTCAAGCTCTCCCCTTCTCCAAACTTCTCTATTTCTTCTATAAATGGCACCACTATCTCCTTCCAGTCTAAAAGGTTCATAAACTCGGAATCATACTCAACTTCTCAGTGTCCTTCAAATATTATGATTTCTACTTCCACAATAGAACTTGTATCTAAGCTGTTTTATCCACTCACACAATTACCATCTTAATTTAGGCTCTCATTTCCTCTAGCCTATACTATTTCAACAGATTCCTATTTGTTTTTACTGCCTCAAATATCTAACCATCCCAGTTCATCCCATGTATTGCTACCAAAGTAATTCATCTTAAAAACAAATCTTACCATGTTAACCCCAATTCTCCTCCCCATTTAATTAACTCCTGGAGCTCTTGGTTCCCTATAGGATAAAACATAAACCCCTCTGTTTAGCTTTTAAGGCCCTACACATGCTGGCCCCAAGCTATATTTCCAGACCCATTGGTCATTATTCCCTTTCTCACCCTCTGAATAGCCAAACTAGTCTTTTCTCTATTCATCATATGTGAGACCCCATCATTCTTCTCCATGCCTTGGCACTGGTCATCCCTCACACCTTGGATGTACTACCTCCTCATTTCTGCCCCCCCAAACTACCTCTATTTTCTCAAGATTCAGTTAAGCATGCTCTTTTGCATGAAACATTCCCTGATTCTTCCCTCCCAACAGCTAGTATGCTCTCTCCAAAATGATCTTGTATTTATTTGTATGTATTCACTGTATGCATATGCTAAATATAATTACAAATGTCATTGTTTTCTTCCTGATTAGAATGCAAGCTCCTTAAAAGGAGGGATTGTTTCATTTTTGTGTTTAAGTCCAGCATAATGGCTGGCATTCAGTAGACAAAAAATGCTTGGTGTTTGATCTAAAAACTTAAATAATCACCTCAATTTTTTCAACTGTAAAATGAGAAGGTCGGACTGGATGAAATCTAATGTCCCTTCTTAGTCTAAAAATCCTGTGATTTTCAATGTCCAACTGAGACAGTTTTTGACCCACATCTAGAATAAAGGTTCCTGTGTCTGAAAATCAGAGAGACAATGGCCTAAGAAACTTGAAGGATCCGTTAGTTTTATATCATTTGCACAAAGAAGTTTCTCTACTGTTTGCAAGGAGAGGAGCCCTGATTTTCCCTAAACCAGTTTTTCCCATTTCTCTTTATCGTCAATGTTACAGTTTCAGGGTCATGAGAACCCCTTTGTCTCCCTAAAGCATTAAAATGACCACACAAAACAAGTCAGAAAAGAAAGGTTTTTCCTTATTTGCTTAACTTACACACAGATAACTTTTCTCTGCTGCTTAAGATAAGCCCCTTGAACAACACCAATGGCCAGTGTAATTATATTTATCTTTCATGAGGCAGATAATTTTGCGGAGGGATAAGCCCTGCACTCAAAAATTCCACTGGGACCCAGAAACCATGCTGAGGATGGCAGAGGGAGGGGTAACAGAAATCTTGGCAAAAAAAAATAAAATAGAAGAAAGCAAGATGAAATAAAATAAAGTAACATGGCCTCCTTTAACACCTTGGCAAAAGAAACTGCTCTGGCAAAGTTTTCAAACAGTCCTTCAGGGGTGGCTAGGGCCAAGTCTCCAATCCTTAGGTTATGACATCAATCATCAAACTGAAGAATGTTGGAGCTGGAAGAGCCATTAAAAAAGGCAATGTAGACAATACTACAAAGAATTCTGGACAGGGAGTCAGGGGATTGAGGTACTAATCCCAGCTCTTCAGGTGAATGACTGCATGACCTTGAACAATCATCTCATTGGGGCAAGGTTTCTTCATCAGTAAGATGAGGCAACTAAATAAAAAGATTTCTCTCTGGATGCCATGCTGAAATAGATAGAAATAGAAACAGATCACTGTGGGCCAAATATTGACCTGGAAAGCCACAAATTAACACAACGTACATTTTATTGTATTTTATTTATTTTGTTAAACGTTTCCCAAATACATTTTAGTCTAGTTCAGGCTCCACTGGGGAGTTTTGCAGACTGTCTATGGATTGTGTTTTTGACACTTCTACCATATACATCATGGGATATAGGATCAAAGATATAGGGATGGAAGGGACTTTAAGGGCCATCTACTACAAACCCCTCATTTTAAAGAAGAGGAAACTGAGGTCTAGGTAGTTTAAGTCACCCAAGTCCAACTAGAAATAAAGCTAGAAATAGTTCTGATCCAGCAAAATGGGGCAGTAGATAGAGCAATATGTTTTTTTGTCTGAATGACCTGACTCAAATCCTGCCCCAGAAATATACTACATGACCTTGGAAAATGACGTTACCCTGTCTCATCCTTAGTTTCTTCATCTGCATAATGGGAAGGTGGTGGCCTATAATGTCCCTTTCTATGATCCTAAGATTAAAAGGGATTTGTCCAATGCTGTGCAGCTAGTCAAAAATGAAGCTAGACATAAAACTCTTGATCTCTCAATTCCCAGGCCAGTGCTTATTTTGTTCAACATATCTCTACCTTCTCATATTCAGTCTTTTGGAAGACCTGCTTTCCTTCACTAATTTGTGGAACTCTCTGCTATTGTCTTAGTAGAACTTGTATCCTCTAGTGGCATTGAGCAGTTCTCCTGAGGAATCAAAAATGAACTTTACACAAAAGAACAAGACCAAGCAGAAACTGCATACTAATGAGATTCCAGATATGAGATATATAGACACGTTGCCTCATAAATAAAGTAAAAGAGGACTCCCAGTTGGAGGCCTGCCCATCCTCAAATGAGGTGATACTCTTAAAGGTAGGGTGATTTAAGAGATAGAATACTGGATTTGGAATCAAGAAGATCTGAATTAGAATCTCACCCCTGGCACTTAATGGTTATATGATCCTGAGTGTCACAACATCTCTGGGACTCAGTTGCTTGTTTATAAAAATGAGGGGCTTGCCTCTAAATCTATGGCCTTGAATTCTAAGTGATTAGCGTGACTATGCCGCTGCAGCTAGCTGAGCTCATTCTGGAAGACAGTATGTGCTTTTTACCTTGGGTAGGAGAGTATTTAACAGAGTAAAGGAAAAATCTATCCATGATCCCATCTGTCTAGTCCTATACCCTAATGATTACATCTTACCAGAAGATCGATTTCTCTAGTGCAGTTTGATTTGTTTTTACAGTTCCTCCTACAGGATCATAGGATTTAGAGTTATGAAGGGCCTTAGACAGCACCTAGTTCAGACCCTCATTTTGTAGGTAAACAAATGAACCTCAGAGAAGAGAAATATCTTGCCTAAAGTCACACAACTAGTAAATAGGAAAGCCAAGCATGGACTTCAGATTCCATGACTATAAGTCCAGAATTATTTTTACTAAAACCTGCTGACTCTTTTGAGAGACTGTCAATTTTTCTCTGAAAATGAAAATGGATGCAATAACAAGAATGATAAATCACATTTGTCTACAGTTTTAAGACTGAGGAAGTACTTTCAGAAGAACAAAAGACACAGAGAAAGACAGAGACAGAGTCAGAGAGACAAAAAAAGAGACAATTTTGTAATAGAAAGATCACAGAAACTGGAACAAGAGGACCCGAGGTCAAATCCCAAGTTAGTTATTTACTACCTTGGACAGGTCACTTACTCAGGGAGGTCTGTGAAACTATAAGCTGCAAAATATTTGAAGATTTTCTTTAGCAGAGGGAGTGTCCTCACCCTAAGCTCTCTGTAGTGATGAAATTATGGATCCAAATATCCCTCATTCCCCACTCCCCCAAAAAAATAAATCCTCCATTACTATGCCTACCATAGACCTGGACACATAATGGGTTTCTAATACAGTAATTCACTGATGGATTGCTATAAACATATGGTGAACTGGTAGTTAGGCTTAAAGATCAAAAGTGGGAATATCCAGAGGCAAAGGATGGAGCTGACTCTCAAAACTGACAGCAAGAACAACAATAACGAAGACAATAATAGCCTCCATGGAAAAGATGTTTGTAGTTTAGAAAGCATTATTATGGACATCAACACTGTGACCCTCATAGTCTTCTCTCACCTGATCAGTCTTACGGCCATTTGCACACATTAAAATGTCCTACTGAGATTGTGGGTAGTTGTGACCATAAAATTAAATGGCTGAGAGAGATATAGTAGGTGAAGCAACTAGGTGGCTCAGTGGATAAAATGCTGGGCCTGTAAACATGAAGGCTTAAGTTCAAAGCTGGCTTCAGACACTGACTAGCTGTGTGACCTTGGGCAAGTCACTTAGCCTCTATTTGCCTTAATGTGCTAGAGAAGGAAATAGCAAATCACTCCAGTATCTTTGCCAAATAAACCCATGGGCAGCAGTAGCATACTATGGTCCATGGGGTCACAAGGAGTCAGACATTATTGAACAACAATAACATATGGTAGGTATATTGTTGGTGGTATGTAAAATCTTCTGTTCCATTTCTCTCCTCCATCCCGATATTCAACTTTTTTTATACATTACCTTCCTCCATTAGATGGCAAGTTCCTTGAGGGCAGGCACTGTCTTTTTTTTATATTTGTATCTCCAGGATTTAACAGAGTGCCTAGAACGTATGAAGTCTAACAAATAATCAATCAATGAATTGATTCTATGTCCTTGGATAAGTCACTCCCCTCTTTGACCCTTCATGCCTCTCATCAGTAAAATAAGGTAATCAGACTCAATGATCTCTGAAATAATATGATTCTGGATTAGCTGGGCTTCCAGGATATGAGAGCCTTGATTAATTTTGTCCCAGTTGGCACTGTGCTCTCACCACTTGGAAAAATGCTCCAAGGCCATTTTGGTTGATTCTATCCATCATGAATTCAATATTACCGCCAAACTGACCTATTCTATCTTCATCCCCTGCCCCAAAGCCATCCTGTGCTTTCTTGTCTTTCTCTGTCCCCATGACTTTGTTTACTTCTATCCAAAATGCTTGGAATATCCTTTTCTCTATTTCCTTTTTTATTTTCTTTTTAATTTATGGAATAAAACAAGCATTTCTATAACATAGTACAATAAAAAAAGATGATTGTGCATGAAACTGCAAATCTACTGTGCACAACTTGCTATTTCTTTCAAATATATAATAATACAAATCATATAATTATCAAGTAAATTTCTTCTTTTCTTCTCCCCCCTTCCCAGTATACCTACCATTATACACACATAAATATGTATATATTATACTTACATAAAAATACATATACCATACCTGCAATTATACATATGTGTGTGTACAATTATTCTACACATACTTCTATTTATCAATTCTTTCTCTGGATGCAGATAGTGTCTTTCTTCATATGTCTTTTATAGTTAATTTGGGTATTTATAATAGTCAAAATAACTTATTAACTCAAAGTCATTCTTAAAACAATGTTACTGTTACTGTACACAGTGTTCTGTTGTTTCTGCTCATTTTACTTCATTATTTCACTCTTCTTTCCATGTTTTTCCAAAACTATTGAGCTCATCATTTCTTATAGCAAAGTAGTATTCCATCACAACCACATGCCAAAACTCTTTCAGCAATTCCCCAATTGATGGGAGTGCCCTCAATTTCCAGTTCTTTGCCACCACAAAGAGAGCTGATATAAATATTCCAGAACATATTTTTTTTTCCTTTTCCCCTAATTATTTTCAAAAATAGACCAAGTAGTAGTATTGCTGGGTCAAAGAGTGTAGGTAGCTTAATAACTCTGTGGGCATAGTTCCAGATTCCTCTCCAAATGGTTGGATCACAATTCCACAAACAATGAATTAGTGTCCCAATTTTTCCACATCCCCTCCAACATTTGTCACTTTCCACTTCTATCATTTTAGCCAATCTGGTAAGTGTAAAATGACATCTCAAGGTTGTTTTAATTTGCATTTTCTAATCAATAGTCTCTAATCAACCAAAAAATCAATATTGTTTCATATGACTACAAATTGTTTTGATTTCTTCATCAGAAAACTGCCTGTTATTATCCTTTGACCATTTATCAATTGGGAAATGATTTGTATTCCTATAGATTTGAGAAAGTTCTTTATATATTTTTAGATAGGAGACCTTTATCTCTATCTTTTTCAATTGAATTATCTCATGAATTTCATAAAAGAGTTTATTTATATTTCCCTAGTGCTTTTATCACGTGATGTATATTATAACCACATGTGTTTATCCCTCTATTAGGCTATAAACTCCATTAATATGCTTGGCAATCCTTAAGGAACTATAGAATTGTAAACTGCAATTACTATTAAAATCATCATATAAATTTTGTATCTCACCCAGCACCCATTGAAGTTGGCATAGAACAAAATTTTGATAATTTAAGTAGGACGTTGATAAGCTAGAAGCCATCCAAAGGAAGGTTAGCCAGGATGGTAAAGGGCTTTGGGTCTGGGTTACAGACATATAGACAGAAGGAAATGAGGTAGTCTGATTTGGAGGAAAGAAGACTCAGTATTGACGTGAGAGCTGTCTTCAAATATTTAAGGGCTGCCAAAGAGAACGGGAAATGAAGTTGCAAAAAGATAAATATAGATTTGAGGTTGATTAAAAAAACTCTCTACTAATTAGAGTGGTCCAAAGGTGGAATAGATTGCCTTGAGATGTTATGGACTTCTTCCAACTTGGTGGAGTTCAAACAAAGTCTAGATGACTACTTGTCACGTATGTTATGATAGGCATTTAGGTTGGAGTAGATGGAGTCCTTTCTATCTCTAATCGCCTCTGATTCTTCGATTTTGTGATGCAATGAATGCATGAATCACAGGGATGGTTGGTATGAAACAAACAATTTAGCAAAAGTGTTTATGTTGACAGAGAAAAAAAGCAGATGTCAGACACTTACCGCTTCCCCCAGCCTCCACTTCCTTACATATGTGATATGATGCTAATCAGGCACATTTAAAAACACCTCAGCCAGGGTAGCACTTGCAACAGCCTTCTCCTCGCCTAAAGCTCAGCTCCATATGTTGATCTATACCTTTTTGGGGCATTGAAATATTCCAGAGCAGACTTTACAACAAAAGAGGTAAAGAGGAGCAAAAAAAAAAAACCCAGAAAACTTTCAATGCTTAAGACTAAAACAATCCATTTTTTTAATCATTAAAGGGATCACTTTCTCAAAGTCAATGTCCATAATGGCTAAACAGTTTGTAACACACAAATCTAAATGAATTGTACTGCATCATAAGGCAAGAAGTGTAAATAGTTTAGAGAAATTTGGAGAGGGCTATACGAACTGTTGCAGTAAGGAGAAGCAAAGAAAACAAAGTCAGTCAATCAATTCTTGTTCTGACATTTTTCAATCTTGCCCAATTCTTCCTGACCCCATTATAGGGTTTTCTTGGCAAAAAAAAAATGGAGGGACTTGCCATTTTCTCTTCAGTGGATTAAAAGAAACAGAGTTTAAATGACCTGCTCAGGGTGACACAACTAGTAAGCCTCTCAGGCCAGATTTGAACTCAGGTCTTTCTGGCTGTAGGCAATGTTCTATCCACTGAGCCACCTAGCCGTCTGAATTGGTCAATAAACATTTATTGTCTGCTACATGACAGGCATTGTTATTCCTAGCTAAAAGCTGGGAATATAAAAAGAGGTAAAAGACAGTCCCTGACCCCAAGGAGTTTAGAATATATACCTATACAGGATAACTACAGCAATGTAAATGAAAAATACAATAAAATGAAACAAAATTCTGTATGATCATAAACTTGATTGTTCAAACTTGTACCCTGAGAGAGTTAGAAAAATTCATCTCCCTTCATTGCAGAGGGAGGGGCACTATGTATGGAATATTGCAACAACCATCAGACATGGCGGATATGTTGGTTGTGTTAGTTCAACTGCTTTTGTTTTTTTTCTAATCTTTTTTACAAGAAATGACTCACTGGGTAAGAGAAAAAAGGTATATATTTGAATTAATACGATGTACAGCAAAAATATCAATTTTTTAAATTTATCATTCCCCATTTGAGATATACAGCAGTTAGGAGAAGTCTCTGAAAGTTTCTTCCCATCCTATAAAGGCTTTACAGAAGGAAGAAGTATTAGAGATAATTGACTCTAACCCCTTGTTTTACAGATTCAAAAAAATTAAGGCTCAGAGAAACATGGTCAATGAACAAAATTTTCATAAGGAATAGTCAAGCCAGGTGTGAAACTTGAATCTTCTGACCTCAAACCCAGTGCTTCAGCCACTACATAATGCTGCCTTCATTTCAATCTATCTTCAATGATCCAGAGGACCCCAATGTGAGGGAAAACATGAAAGAGCATAGAATGTCAATCCTTCATAGATTTATAGAGAATCCTAGTGAATCAAGTAAAAAACTACTTGAAATAATAAACAACTTTAGCAAAGTTGCAGGATATAAAATAAACCCACATAAATCCTCAGCATTCCTATACATTACTGACAAAGCCCAACAGCAAGAGATAGAAAGAGAAATTCCATTCAAAGTTACTGTAGACACTATAAGTTATTTGGGAGTCTATTTGCCAAGACAAACCCAGGGCCTATATGAACATAACTATGACACACTTTTCACGCGAATAAAGGCAGATCTAAATAAATGGAAAAATATCAGTTGCTCATGGTTAGGCCGAGCTAATATAATAAAAATGACAATTTTACCTAAATTAATCTATCTATTCAGTGCCATACCAATCGAACTACCAAAAAATTATTTTACTGAGCTGGACAAAATAATAACAAAATTCGTCTGGAAAAACAAGAGGTCTAGAATATCTAGGGTATTAATGAAAAGAAATGCTAGAGAAGGTGGCCTAGCCATACCACATATTAAACTGTACTACAGAGCAGCAGTCATAAAAACTACCTGGTACTGGCTAAGAAACAGGGGTGTGGATCAGTGGAATAGGATAGGTACACAAGATGGAGAAGTCAACAACTATAGCAATCTACTCTTTGATAAACCCAAAGAGGCGAGCTTCTGGGCCAAGAACTCACTATTTCACAAAAACTGCTGGGAAAATTGGAAAAGGGTAGGGCAAAAACTGGGCATAGACCAATATCTTACACCATATATCAGAATAAAGTCAAAATGGGTTCATGATCTAGGGGTAAAGGCTGATACTATAAGTAATTTGGGAGAGCAAGGAATAGCTTACTTATCAGATTTATGGAAAAGTAAAGAATTCATGACCCAACAAGAGATAGAGAGCATTACAAAATGCAAAATGGATAATTTTGATTATGTTAAATTGAAATGTTTTTGTACAAAAAAAGCCAATGCAACAAAAATTAGGAGGGAAGCAGAAAATTGGGAGAAAATCTTTGCAACTAGTATCCCTGATAAAGGCCTCATTTCTAAAATATACAGGGAACTGAGCCAAATATATAGGAATACAAGCCATTCCCTAATTGAGAAATGGTCAAAGGATATGAACAGGCAGTTTTCAGAGGAAGAAATTAAAGCTATCTATAGGCATATGAAAAAATGCTCTGGATCACTACTGATTAGAGAAATGCAAATCAAAACAACTCTTAGATACCACATCTCTCCTGTCAGATTGGCTAGAATAACAAAACAGGGAAATGATAAATGCTGGAGAGGATGTGGGAAAATTGGAACATTGTTACATTGCTGGTGGAGTTGTGAGATGATCCAGCCATTTTGGAGAGCGGTTTGGAACTATGCCCAAAGGGCCATAGGAATGTTCATACCCTTTGACCCAGCAATACCACTTCTAGGGTTGTATCCCAAAGAAATCACACAAGAGGGAAAGGGACCCATATGTACAAATATATTTATAGCAGCTCTCTTTGTGGTAGCCAAGAATTGGAAATCAAAGGGATGCCCATCAATTGGGGAATGGCTGAACAAGCTGTGGTATATGAAGGTAATGGAATACTATTGCGCCATAAGAAATGGGGATGATACGGACCTCGTAACAACCTGGAAATACCTACACGACATAATGCTGAGTGAGCGGAGCAGAGCCAGGAGAACATTGTACACAACCACAGATATATGGATTCCGTGAGGACCAACCCTGACAGACTTTGCTCTTCGCAGCAACGCAAGGTGCAAGGACAACTCCAGGGGACTCACGATGGAGAATGCTATCTTCATCCAGAGAAAGAACTGTGAAGTTTGAATGCAGATTGAGGCATACTACATGCTCACCTTTTTTCTTCTCTTTTGTTCTTGTTTTTGGGTTTTTTTTTTTGGTTCTGTCTCTTCTTTCTCATGATTCATTCCATTGGTCATAATTCTTCTCCACAACTTGACTAGTGTATAAATTAATTCAATGCGAAGTTATACATGGTAGTTATATGAGATTCCATGCTGTCTTGGGGAGGGAGGGGGGAGGGAGGGGAGAAAATCTGGAACTCAAAATTATGTAGAACCGTGTGTGGTAAACCAAAAATAAAAAAAATATTAAAAATAAATAAATAAATAAATAAATGAATAAATAAAAATTAAAAAAAATAAATTTTAGAGTAGAAAGAACTAGAGTAAGTCATAGATATAACAGAAAGTTATTAATTAATATTAATAGTACATAATAACTTGGATGATATATTAATAACAAATTCATTATAATTAAATATTAAGGATAATGAAATAAATTAATAATGTTGATGTTAATAATCATAATAGTGTGCAGCATACTAGACTCAGGTCAGAAAGACCTTGGTTCCAACCTTGCCTTCCACACTTATTAGCTGTATGACCTCGTTTAAGTTACAGCCTCTATGAACCTCGATGTTGTCATCTCTAGAGTGGGGATAATAATTTCTGCAGTACCTACACTTTGCCTGAGACTTTCGAGTGAAATAATCTAAGTAAAGCATATTATTGAAACATTAGTTGCTGTCATCACTGAAAGGACTTAGAAAGTCAGAAAATAGACTATAGAAGGCCAGAGCTTGAAAAGACTTTAGACTATAGAATGTCAGAGAGTAAAATGACACTATGAAAAGTGTAATCAACTAAGGAATATCAGAATTCCAAGGAATCTTTGAGATCAACGGAGATATTTCAAAGATGGAAAAAATCAGTTAGGAGAAAGTCTCAAAGCTAGCTACTGAGAAAGAGAAGATGCGGCTAGAAAACCATTCCTTTGCGGAAAAAATGTAAGGAATTTTAGGGGACTGCAAACTCCATATGAGCCATCAGTGTGACATATCTGTCAAAAAAGTTAATGTTGCTTTTTTCACTTTCTTCATTTTTCTTGTCCTTTTATAATTATGTTCCCTTTTGCAATGTGGCTAATATGGAAAGATGTTTGGCATAATTTTATAGTTACGATCAATATCTCGTTGCCTTCTCAGGGGCTGGGGGAGGGGAAGAAAGAAGAGAGAGAACTTGGAACTCAAATTTTAAAAAAAATGAATGTTAAATTTTTTAATGTAATTGGGAAATATTTAATGAAACAAAATAAAAATATTTTTTTAAAAAAATTATGCTATCCTAGGTTGATGAAGAGAGCAATTAGTATCCAGAAAAAGTGAGATAATGGTGCTGCTATACTATGCTTGAGTCAGATCACATTTAAAATATTGTGTTCAGTTCTGGGCATCCATTTTAAGAAGAGACAGACTCAAGCACATCCAAAAGACGATGACAATTATGGTGAGGGAACTAGACAATATGTTGTCACAATATTGATTTAAATAACCAAGAACCTTTTGCTTGAAAAAGAGAAAATGTAGGGTGAAGATTCCTAACTCTGCTTCTGTCATGAACTCCTTTGGAAGTCTGAAGAAGTCTATGGATACCTTCGTTAATAATGTTTTTATACATGCAAAATAAAATACATAGGATTGCAGGGAAAGAAATTGTATTGAAATAAATATCAAAATGTAGTTTTAAGTCCATAGACTCAGGTTAAGAGCCCTTACTCTAGGAATCGCATGTGAAAGACTTCTTTTTCTCACTCACAGAGAATAAAATGAGTAATTATGGGTGGGAAGTAAAAGAGAAGGCTAATTATATTTAGGTTTATTGCAAGAAAAAACTTCCTACCAATTAGAACAATCCAGAAGTGGAGCGTGTTGTCTCTGGAGATGGTGACTTTACCCTCACTGGAGGTTTTATAAAAAAGGCTGGATAACTACTTTGGGGGGTCTCATAAAAGCATCTCCCCCACCACTTGGGGCTGAGGTAGTGTTATATATCAACCACAGAATCAGCTGAGCTACATCTGAGCTTCCTTTAGAATGAGATGATATGATTCTGGCAAAAGAAATTCCAAATTTCAGCCTGAGGGTGTTCATTAGAGGAGGCAACAACAAACATTGGAGTTGAGGATAGCCTGACTCTATTTACAAAAGCTGAAGAATGTTTTTTCTTACTAATAGCTGAGAAAAGAAATCTTCAGCATTCCTGCCTACTACCTCCTTGAGTTGTTATCCAATTCATGGGCAGTAGAAAAGAAACTGAAATTAAAGCCACAGGGTCTGGGTTCAAATCAAGACACTGTAAATTATGGGCTTTGCAACATTAGGCAAGTTATATAACCCATGTGGAATTCAATTTCCTCATTTGCTCTATATGATCCCTAAGGTCCCTTTCATCTCTGCAATCTTTTGTCTGATTCTAAAGTAGGTCCCAAAGTTTGAAGTCTAGGAGGATACATCTCTGTATAGATCTGTTTTTATCAATGAAATATTTTATGACCTAGTAAATTTGTGCTGAGAAAACTACAAAGCACCTCATTTCCGTTGGGAAGTATCTTGGTGCACTAGACTGAGGGTCAGGACACTGGGGCTGGGTTTTTTGGTGGGTCTTCTATTAGATAGTAGCAAAACCTTAGAGAAGTTTCTTCACTAGGGCCTTAGAGTTCATGTAGTCTAATCTGCACTTACATATACCACACATACACACATATAAATGAACACTTTATACAATAAGGAAACTGAGACAGAGATATTAATTTATTTTTTTGAAGTCTCAGATGGAAATCAGACATTAAATTTTTTTAGACATATTTTCCACCACTTCACTCTATTTCTCTTCATTCGCAAAATGAAGGGGTTGGACTACATGATTTTCAAGATCTCTCTTAGCTCTAAAATCTTGAGTTACAACCCTATAACAACAATTCCATGGCCACCACAATACACTGAGTATCATCTAATACCCAAGAGATAGGCTTGATTCTATGTCCATCCAGGTTTTGAATTGCCATAAGCCAATTCCCATGAAGAGTTTTTTGATCTGTCTACAGAGAGGTTGTCTGGATCACGTGAATGACGTAGAAGCAAAGTTGTCACCTCTGAAGGCTAAAATGAAGGATTCAACTTCAGTGTGGACCACTCAAATGGCTCAGGGCCCAGCTCTAAGTAGACCATGAAGAATCACCCTGCTGTGGGACACACCAACAGCCTCTTCCACAAACACTTATCTTTGAACTCAGGGCACTAATCTGGCTCCAGGCACCAATGACTGATGTTTAATACATTTGGGTCTTATCTGGGCCTTTTTCTATGACAGGGAAGCTTTTTTGGCCAAGGCTGAGGTTGTCACAACTCCCTTTCCCCTCATCTGTAAGTTAGAAAGTTTAGCGTTGAGAGTACAGGGGCAGAAACCCTAGTTAGACAATGAGGCGACTCTACTGTCAATCAATCTTCTCCACGGGTGGCCTTCCTGCATTTTTTTCATGGAAAGAAATGCCGAGCTTGGCTGTTTCCATGTGTAGGCATCTTCCTGCCTGGACTGCCTCCTGTGAATCTGGCCATCTGGGTAAGTGAGTTGAGTGACTCACTGCATTTATCCCTCTGATGAAAACCTTGGCTCTGAATATGGCTCAGGGCTATTCAACAGGATTGTATCCACCTCTGTCCCAAATAGTTCTGGGCTTCAAAAGGTTCATAATTTCATCAGCGTTGGTACTCCTTCCCCAATGCTGATTGCAAACTGTTCCAGGCCTTAGTCAACAGTTTCAGGAGGTGCTGGGGAAAATTAAAAGAGGAAAGAAAGAAAGAAAGAAAGAAAGAAAGAAAGAAAGAAAGAAAGAAAGAAAGGAAGGAAGGAAGGAAGGAAGGAAGGAAGGAAGGAAGGAAGGAAGGAAGGAAGAAAGGAAGAAGGAAGGAAGGAAGGAAGGAAAGGAAAGAAAGAGAAAGAAAGAAAGAAAGAAAGAAAGAAAGAAAAGAAAGAAAGAAAGGAAGAAGGAAGGAAGGAAGGAAGGAAGGAAGGAAAGAGAAAGAAAGAAAGAAAGAAAGAAAGAAAGAAAGAAAGAAAGAAAGAAAGAAAGAAAGAAAGAAAGAAAGAAAGAAAGAAAGAAAGAAAGAAAGAAAGAAAGGAAGGAAGGAAGAAAGAAAGAAAGAAGGAAGGAAAGAAAGAAAGGAAGGAAGGAAGGAAGGAAGGAAGAAGGACGGGAGGAAAGAAGAATGAAGGGAGGAAGGAAGGAAGGAAGGAAGGAAAGAAGGAAGGAAGAAAGAAAGGAAGGAAGGGAGGAAGGGAGGAAGGGAGGAAGGGAGGAAGGGAAGGAGGAAGGGAAGAAGGAAGGAAAAGAAAGTCACGATCATCACTGTGTGGCTAGTTGTCTGCTGATGAACCTCCCTGAATATAATTAGGCAGACCCTTAGAACAACAGCCATACAGTCCCTCACTGGGATCATTCTTAAAGTCTTTTTAGCTTGTTAAAACCTGTGAGAACTTGTGCTCAGCTGGAATAGACTTTGGGAATCCAGAGGCACCCCACGCCATGATGAAGCATTGGAGGAGGATTTTGGTGGAGATCCACACAAATGCTACCTGGAGGGGAGGGGGAGAAGAGGGTGGGGAGAAGGAAAGCCACTATTTCTTTGGTGAAACTCACCAAGAAATAGAACTGTTATTGTTTCTAAAATATGTTTTTAATGTAACAGACATACGAATAAATTCTTTTGGTTTTAATAATTATTATTACTATGACTTCAATATACTTCAAGAACATGTATAAAGAGGAATGAATTTTGAGTTAAGGATTTGGGTCCAAGCCCACTTCAGAGATTTCCTGCTAGGGTGACCTTGGGCAAGGTTTTTAATCTCTCTGAGTGCAATTTTCCTTATCAGTAAAAGGTGAGTATGGAGAGGAGAGAGGTTTGCATTAAATGCCCACTAAGGTCCCTTCTAGCACACAGTCAAAGACCTAGGTGATTTCATCAGTGTGGTTATTTCCTCTAACTACATATATGCAACTTTGATGGCTATGGTCATCCATCTTTCTGAGTTTCTCAGTCAGACCTAAAAAGCAACAGTACATCATACACCACTTTCTAAACGCAGAAGCTGGACCTTGAGCAGCAGACATACAGTCTGTCACTGGGCCCATTGATCCTATCCAACTTAGTAGGACCTGTCAAAACTTGTGCTCTACTGTCATAGCCTTTGAGAACCTAGAGTCAGCTGCATCCTACAATGAGAGGTCAGTGGAGGACTTTAGTGAAAACAGTAATAATAAAAATACAAAGATAGATATGCATATATACATGCAAATACATAGAGAGGTATACATGCAAATACCTATATAGACATATATACATATAGACATATGTATGTGTATGTGTGTGTAAATATCTAGATACATCTTTTTTTAATGTCTCTCATATTCCTCTCTTCCGTATCATTACCACTATCACCACCTAATTCAGATTCTTGTTATTTCTCATCTTGAATATTGAAATAGCCTCATCAGATCCAGGCTCTACCTATTCCAATCCATGATTCTCTCACTTGCAAGATATACTTTCTTAAAATTTCCATTACATTATAAGCTCCTTGAGGGTAGGGTCTAACTTTTCCCTCTTTTTCGTATCCCCAGAACTTAGCACAGTGTCTGGCATACAGTAGGTAAGCCATAAATGTCTATTGGTTGATTACTATGTATACACATATTCATGTATCTATCTACATGCACACATACATGTATATATGTGTGTGTGTGTATGTCTGTGTGTGTGTGCATGCATACCTATACCTATAAGTATATATATATATATATATATATATATATATATATATATACACACACACATATATATATATGTATATATGTGTCATCAAGAGCTTCTGAGTTACTTGTTTTAATCGTGATTTGAGATGGTAAGGCAAATAGAACCATGATAAAAGTAATTTCATAAGCTGATTAAGGTTTAAAAATTGCTCCTCCGGCATATTACTATCCAATTGGAGATTTGATTCTCAGTCAAAACACAAAAACAATCTGTATGCTTTGGAGAGGGGGACTATCTGACATTTGAGAGATGTGCATTTATAAAAAGTCACATGTACTAGGGTCTCTCATTGGGCTCTTTGTTTACCCCTAAGACTAGGACAGCGTGTATCTGTCCCTACCCTCTATCTCTTAATCTGGACCCAGTAATTTAAACAATACAACCATTGCTTCTGGAAAGGGCCTTATTGCTCCATTCACTATCCTTGGGATTCTTCAGACCAAATCTCCTTTTCCTGGCCACTACCCTTCCATATTCATTGAGTCCCATAAAATTCCTTGAGGGCAAAGACTGTCATTTTCTGTATTTGTATTCTCACCATTTAGCACAGTGTCTGGCACATAGTAAGGATTTCATAAATCCTTTCCAGTTTGGCAGAGGGAATGAGGACAATGTCTTATGATAAGTGATTGAAAGAACTAGGGATGTTTATCCTTAGGAAGAAAAGAATTGATTGATGTGGACTTTAGATCTGAATAGCTTTCATATGGAATGGAGGTTGTTCTGAATGGTCCCAATGGATGCAAGTGGCAGATGTGGATTTGGGTTGGATGTAGAGATACATCCTACTAATCCAAGCTGCCCAACAGTGAAATAGGCTATCTTGGACTAGAGATTTTCTATCAGAGACTGAATAACCACTTGCCAGGGAAATCATGTCCAGGTCATGTTGGACTGGTTGACCTCTGAGGTCCTGTCCAACTTGAAGAACCAATAATTCCATACTCAAAATTGGAACAGAAGAGGCATGGAGGAGGAAGGAAAGGAATCAACAATCATCTTTATTCTTGCACCATAAGCCTCATCAGAAATAAACTTACTTTTTTAAATCATACAAGTAAAATAGAGATTATGTCATCCCTCATAGTGCAAAAGTTAATGCCAAAGATCCCAAACTGGAATGATTTTTCTTCTAGAAGACCTTGACTAGAAGAACTGTCTGATTAAGCAACAAAGTAAAACTGACATTGGTTCTAGGCAAGAAGTAATTGCCGCCCATCTTCAACAGGCCATGGAAATCAAATGGAAGGAGTGATCTCTGACTTCCCTCTCTACCTCACTCCTACATCCAATCTTCCCCAGCCAATTGTTCCTGTGAAATGTCTCACATTCCTCCCTTCCTTACTAATACCGCTACCACCCACCTAGTTCAGACTCATCATTTCTCATCTTGACTGTTGAAATAGTCTCATCATCTCCTGGTTCTCCCTACTCCAATTCATGCTCCTCTTAGCTGCCAGATAAACTTTCTTAAAGTACAACACCGAACAAACAGCAACCCTGCCGAACAATCTTCAGCATCTCACTATCCCACATTAGATCATATTCAAACTCCATAACTTGGATAGCGCAGGTTCTGCATGGTTTCCTACTGGAGCTAGTTCAAATTGGCTCATTGTTAAATTTCCTGTGTGAGGACTTATACCTCTGAAATCAGCAAACAATATAAATCATGGCTTGATTTGTTTTCTTGATTAGACTTAATAAAGAGATGGAGACAATGCATACTAAACTTAAAAGTATGTCATAAGTACTTTTTTTCTGAGAGCTGATTGTTAAACATTTACCAGCATGTCACTGAATGAGCCCCACGCTTTCCAACCTCTGGACAGACCTTCAGGTGCACTCATTGCCTGTAAGATATATTAGCTTTGGCATTCAAATCACTACAAAGTATGGCTTCAATCTGCTTTTGTTCTCCTACATTTTTTATTCCCTTATTCATACTTGTATTCATAATTAAGGTGGGCTTTTAGCACTTATTTAATCAAGTGCCCTTGAAGAGTTTGGCCTTTGTTTCTTTGATTAAATTAGGAGTCTTTGATGACCTCCTTGCCTCAAGGGAAAGCCTGGTTTGAGTCCTAGGTTTGTGATCCTTTTAGGTCACATGGATGACTCACCTTTGACCCTGAACAAGATATATAAACCCAGAGGCTGGCATTCTCCCTTGGGACTCTCAGCCACTGGAAGAGTAGCGTGGGACTCTGGACAGCCACTCTAAGAGCCTTCTGGCTTGTGAACCCAGATGTTGATGCTTTCCTGGTAACTATGAATTGTGATTTGGTCTGTTTATATTGTGTATGTTTGTAACGTGTTTGTATTTGCTCTGAAGTTCAGGTTGCTGGCTTTTCCTCCTGAACTAAGTGAATGGTATTTGTATGTCGGATTAAAATAAGATTGTTAACCCCTTAACGTTGCTTTCCTTAGCAAAACAGATCAAAGAACCTGTGCTGGCAGCTCTTGTTGTTGGGCTTGTGTTGGTCTTTAACCCCCACAACAGCTGCTAGCCAAATTGTTGCTACAATACTCTACATTCCAGCCAGGATGAGCTTCTCCTGTGCTATTTTATGTCTTCATGCATTTAGTCATGATAATTTGATCCCGCTATCCCTACCCCACCTCCAGTTACTTTCCCCATATCTCTACCTATTGAAATGCCCTCCCTCCTTCCAGGATGAGCTCATATTTCACTTGCTCTAAGAGATCTCCCATGGCTCTTCTTCTTCCCCAAAGTGGCATACTCTGATTTCTCGTAACACTTTATTTGGACTTCTTTGCAAGCACCACATTCTGATTTATATCAGAGACAGTAGTGTTCATGCATATGTGTTCCATTATACTCTAAGTTTCATGAGGACAGGGATTGTGCTTCATGTTTCTCAGTATACTCTAACATAGCTTCTGTTATAGCAGATATTCAACAAATGTTGAATGAATGATACTACTTTTGTTCACCATTGGGACAGGTGGTCAAACTGAATATATTCCCTTCAGAATTCAAAGGTGGTGGTTTTTTAGGTCTTGGTTAAAGTAATTTTTGAAAAATTCCTTTTCTGCTGCCCTTTATCACATAGCGGTGCCAGAGAATGCCATGCGGTTTGATTTAAATGAATTAATTCAAGGGCTAGAAAACCTCATTTAATTAAGACTCTACAATTCATAGGATCTTAAAATCATAGATCTAGAGCTTCAAGGGACCTGAGAGGCCATGTACTCCAAATCCTTCATTTTATAGATGAGGACCCTGAAGCCTAGGGAGGTTAAGTGATTTGTCCAACATTTCATAGTTATTCAGTATCATGCCAGAGCTGGAAGGAACTATAGAAATGTAATCCAGAGTTAAACCGTTCATTTTACTGAAGAAGAAAGTAAGGTCCAGAGAGAATAGATAATTTCCTCAAGGTCACATAGGTAATAGGTAGCAAAGTTAGGCCTAGAATCCAGGTCCCCTAGTTCTTACTATCTTTTCCATAAGAGATGGAGGTAAGGAGGTTGCCTTTAGTTAACCAGTGGACTAGAGTCAGGAAGACTCACCTTCAGGAGTTCAAATCCATCCTCAGACACTTACCAGCTGTGTGACTCTGGGTAAGTCACTTAATCCTGTTGGCCACAGTTTTCTCATCTATAAAATGAGCTGGAGAAGGAAATCACAAACCACTTGAGTATCTTTGCCAAGAAAACTCCAAATGGGGCCATAAAGAGCCAGATATGACTGAAAATGACTAAACAACAAAAATTCATTCATTCATTCATTTTTTATAGGCCCATTCTATTTGCAAGGAGAAAAGGTAAGTCACTTAATGATAAAGAACAAAGTGGACTCATATGAGAAATCTGAAATAAAATGTGTTCTGTGTACAACTTAAGATCAGTACATATTTACCTAAGTTGGCCATACTCATATCTTCTGAGCTTATATCTCCACTCCTCGTGATGTTCAGTCTGTCAACCCTGTGGCCTTATAAGCACCTAATTCACACATTATAGAAATGTTTAGTGATGCTCCTGACAGCAAGAAACAGAAGGTAAGAAAGAGAACTCAGAAATTTTACAAAGATTTTCATTGTCAAAGAATGAAACAAAAATAAATTTCTGGGTAATTCCTGGTTTACCAGAAGATTCTGCTTAAGTCAATTATATGTATTATGTTCAAAGAGGTGTGTTGGACATTAGGGAGCTACTAGAATCAAGTAAAATGCACTTCTTGACTTCAATGACCTTGCAATATAGTAATGCAATTCATAGAAATGTGATGAGGGGAAGAAGGAAAGGGACTGGTCAACAAGGGACCAGCTATGGAAGCATTAGTAGATAATCTCTTTTTGTTTCCAGTCCAAATATGTAAAAAATTTGGGGAGCTAATTTCCAGTCAGGAGTGACTCAGGAGTTGAAACTGAGGAGGCAGCGAAGTGGTGCAGTGGGTAGAACACAGGGCCTGGCATTAGGGAGACCTGACTTCAAATCCAGCCTTAAACACTTACTAGCTGCGTGACCCTAGGCAAGTCATTTGACTCCTATCTACTTCAGTTTCTTCATTTGTAAAATAAGGATAATAATAGCTACTTCCCAGGGTTGTTAAGAGGAACAAATGAAATAATAATTGGGAATTGATTAGCACAACATCTATCGTGTAGTAAGCCCTAAATATTTTGTTGATGTTCAGTCATTTTCAGTCATGTTCAACTCTTCATGACCCCATTTGAGGTTTTCTTGACAAAGATATTGAAGTAATTTGCCATTGTCTTCACCATATCATTTTACAGATGAGGAAACTGGGTTAAGTGACTTGCCCAAGGTCACGCAGCTGGTATGTGTCTGAGGCCAAATTTGAACTCAGGAAGATGAGTCTTCCTGATTCCAGACCAGACGCTCTATATCCATTGCCCCACCAAGCTGTTTATTTAAGGTTGCTGTTAAAAGTGTTCTGTTTGGCTGTAGAGCCTTAAGAACTAATGATTCAATTGTGGTTGAGCTGGAACTGAATGTGCATACAAAAGAGAGTTTCCCATTCCCTTTCCTCATGGGATTCAAATTGGGAGGGCTACTTCTGATTCTAGATGGAGGAGGAGCATCTGCCTGAATTCTACGACCCAAGTGACATGTGTGTGTGAGCACATGGTGGCTCATATCCTTTTATGTTAATATTCTTCTAAACTTAGATGAATCTGTTTTCCAAAATGGTAGTCCTAGGCCTGGTGAGTTAAGAACTAGAAGTTCCATCAGCCATCAAAGATAGTAGCAGTGGCTGCCTGAGTGATAGCGGCTAATGACAGAGGTAATATCTATAGATAGAAGCAGAATGAAAGCCACATGTGAATGGTGCTAACTTCAGGGAGTGAGTTATATTAGGAAGGCAGAATTTATGATTTCAAAGAGAATCTCTTATGTGCCTAAAAGGTCCAGAACCGCAGGATATAAGGAATTCTCTAGGCAGAAGGCAGGAGAACTAAAGCATGTATTTACACTCCACAGTAACAAGCCCACAAACCAGCATCCCCATTTTGATATTTTCATCAAAAGCTTCTGGGCCCAATAAGTCTCCCTCACAAGGATAACCAGGAGGCCACAGAGAAGTGAGATAGTATAAGGCAAAATCATATACATGCTTCCCCTCTACGGTAAGAAGATTACCCACTGGCCTCCAGTCAGCTCTGCTACCAGCAGCTCAGCTTCGGCTGTAGGCGTCTCTGGCTCCAACCAGAAAAGGAAAAGGAGATCTTCAAGCTGTCCTCTCCCCTCTTATAGAGTTTTTGACATCATCAAGCGCCGCCTGAATGACCAGGGCCGATTGGTTCTTGACTGGGCCCCTCCCCCTAGCGTAGACCAGGTTAACACACCTCCCCTCAGCCAGCCCCATGACTCATCACACAGGAACTTCCCTGATTCCTGGCATGGTCGTTGGGCTTCCTGCCCTGGAAGAGCAAGCCCCAGTGTCCAGGGAAGCTCAATGAGGTAAGCTGAGTCATTCAAAGAAAACAAAGTCCATTCTGGTTACATGAGCTAACTTATAGTGGAGAATCATGCCACAACATACTTAAAAGAGGCGTTGATCCTCAGGGACAAGTTGGATAGTCCTAAATACTATTGTACTTTAAGTATGAACCCACTCATCCAAGGAACTTTGCATGTGGAATAAGAGAGAATGCTCCCATATTGGAGGAAATATTTTGTAACAGTTCTTCTTGCTGTCTCTCCTTAACAAATCCCTCTCTAAAAGCTAATGATTCATAATGAGGAGTACATTGGTGGGGGTGGGGCTCAGGAGTTTTACTACTAGAAATTCAGCCCCTAAGGGTTATTTCCTAGATCTCTGAAGAGAGAAGTAGTCAATAGTCACTTTGAGGACCCCAATCCACAAGGTCAAGTCAAATATGACTGGGTGGAGGGGCCCCAGAGAGGGTGCTAAAGAAGGTAACAAAAGCAAAGGGGATAAAAAACAGTAATTTATCTATCTACATGTCAATAGATAGATAAGATAGATGTGAGAGAGAGAGAGAGAGAGAGAGAGAGAGAGAGAGAAGATAGGTAGATAGATAGGCAGAGAACTATGAGAAAGCTGAAATGAGAGAAATAACTTCTTTGGGGACGAAATAAGAGACTTTACTAAGGAGGTAGTTCCTGCATTGAGTCTTTTAGAAAGGAAAATATTTTAAAGTTTGAGATTGGTAAGGGGGAATCTATTCTAGTCATGGTAGATGGTAGAAGACAGTAGGAAGGGGAGGAGAGGAAAATAGTACAGTTTTGTTGTAATATAAAGTACATGAAAGGGAATAGAGAGAGATTTGACAGGAAAGGTAAGAGTAGAATCAGATTGTGAAACTTTTGAATGTCCAGAGGAAAAGTATGGGACTTTATTCTGGAGACAATGTGAAGCAAATGAGAGTTTCAGAAGAGAACCAAGCAGTGCATTAGGAAGATGATTGATTTGGAAAATAATATAGGTCATGAGTTAGTCAGGGGAGAGACTAGAGGCAGGAAGATCAGTTCAGAGCTTATTACCATAATACAAGAGGTAGATGGTGAGAACCTGATGTGAAATGGTCAATGTGGAGGTGGAAAACAGAAGTTGGATGCAAAAGACTGGTGTCCATAGAAAGAGCAGGTCTTGGAAACTGGCTAGATGTTAAAGTGAAAAGAGATGACTAAAAAGACAGCTCAGAGGTTTCAAGTGCACATGACTGGGAGTAGAGCAAAAACAGCAATACATTTAGAGATGTTAGGAGAAGAAGAGCAAGTTTTGAAAAAAAGATAGCAGGTTATAGGATAAGAGATGCACTATTGGTAGGGCTATCTAATCAGCATCATCTTACAGAAGAGGAAAATGGAGACCAGAGTAGTTAACTGGTTGGCTGAGGGCCACACAAGGAAGTAGCAGAACTCCATTTTAAACACAGATTCTCATATTTCAAAACTATCACTCTTTCCTCTGAGCCACAGTGCCCCTGAAATATTTTGTAAATGTGGAGTTTAAGGTTTTAGGGACCAAGGCTGGGATGTGCAGAGGCCAGTGTGTTTCAGTGAAAAGGACATTGGACTGGGAAGCCAAATAACATGGATTCAAATTCTGCCACTGACATCTTTCACCTGTTGGATCTTATGCAGGTTACTTAACCTCATAGGTCCCAGTTTGTTCAACTGCGAAAATGAGGAGTTTTGACTAGATGGCCTCTGGTGCCATTTTTAGCTCTATATCTATTACCCTATGACCTTTTGAATCCTGTTACTTGAACCTCAACATAGTGAGAGTTTGAATATATTCAAAAGGAAAGTACTAATTATGAAATTATTCAGTAATAAAGGACAGCAAAGTGGCACAGTAGAGTGCCAAACCTAGGTCCAAGAATACTCATCTTCCTGAGTTCAAATCTGGCCTCAGACACTTACTAGCTTGGTGACCCTGGGCAAGTTACTTAACCCCGGTTGCTTCAGTTCCTCACCTGGAAAATGAGCTGGAGAAGAAAATGGCAAACGACTCCAGTGTCTTTGCTAAGAAAACCTCAAATGGGATCACAGAAAGCCAGACACAACTGAAGCAATTCAACAGCAACAGCAAAATCAGTAATGAAACTTTGCACAGATTGAGGAGAATTGCAGTAGACAAATGCCCTTTCTGAATCCCTTATTGTCATGAGATGAATGACAGCCACCCAGAGCCAATCATAAGGTTTGTGAGCACTGATAAGCAAAGCCTGTCACATAGTTTATATGGGTAAGTGAAGCTCATCTGATTGGTGTTGGCATAATGAGAATTTGTCCTCATGCTATTTTGATAACACAGACATTAACTAGGAAGCAGGAACCAGGCTGAAGCCTGTTATCTGTAGACAAATTCAATTACTCTGAGTTACCATTGCCTCTGTTCCTCTGGAAAAGGGAAGTTTCCATTTCTTATTTGTAAGTCATGTTCAACTGTGAGTCAATCGTTCTCATCTCATCATATGAGATGTCCTTTCTGTCCCTTAAACAAAAGAATACAGGTTCTAGAGCATGTCCTATAGAGACTTTTGAGATGTTCATAGACCTTCATTTCTCACAACTGCCACTATGTGACTAGTGATATGTCAGATTTGTGAAGGGCTATCTGTTAGATATATGTCAGGAATGAATAACTGCCAAGTGTGATAGCACATGCCTATGATTCCTACTACTCAAGGAGGCTGTGGCTGGTAGATAGCTGGAACAAGAGAGTTCTGAAATGTAGTGTGGCTAACTCCAATCAATATGCACACTAGATCCAAGACAAATATGGTAAACCCCTGAAGGGGGAGGGGCAGGCATCAGTCAGGCTGAGGAGGGAGAAACAGGTCCATGTTTGAAAATGGAGCATGTCAAAACTTGATGCTGATTATCAGTGGGATTGGGCCTGTGAGCAGCCATTGAACTTTTAGGCTGAATGAGGGAAAGGAAGAAAGAAAGAAGTAAAAAAAAAGGAAAGAAAGAAAAAGAAAGGAAGGAAGGAAGGAAGGAAGAAGGGAAGAAAGAAAGAAAGAAAGAAAGAAAGAAAGAAAGAAAGAAAGAAAGAAAGAAAGAAAGAAAGAAAGGAAGGAAGAGAGAAAGAAAGAAAGACAGGAAGGAAGGAAGGAAGGAAGGAAGAAAGAAAGAAAGAAAGAAAAAAAGAAAGAAAGAAAGAAAGAAAGAAAGAAAGAAAGAAAGAAAGAAAGAAAGAAAGAAAGAGGGAAAGTATAGTATGAGGGCAGAATTTATAATTTCAAAAAGAATCATACATATGTCTGAAAGGTTCGAAACCGCCGGATATAAGGAATTCTCAAAGTAGGAGGCAGAAGAATCAAAGCATATATTTAGGCTCCACAGTAACCAACCCACAAACCAGCATCCCCATTTTGATATTTTGATCAAAAGCTTCCAGGCCCAATAAGTCCGCCTCACAAGAGTAACCAGGAGGCCACAGAGAAGCATGATGGTATAAAGCAAAATCATATACATGCTTCCCCTCCATGGTAAAAAGATTACCCACTGGCCTCAAGTCCTTGCTCAGCACTCCTCAATCCACACGTAGGTCAACTCTGCTACTGGCAGCTCCTGCTTCAACTTCGGCTGTAGCTGTCTCTGGCTCCAACAGAAGCTGTTTTTAACCATCTGGCTAGCAGCTTCTGCGGGGGTGTAAGGTACACTGGGGAAAGCACAGGTTCTTTCGATCTGCTCAAACAAGGGAAGCAAGGTGAAGGGGTTGACCAGGAAAGCACAGGTTCTTTCAATCTGCTTAATCAAGGGAAGCAAGGTGAAGGGTCCGACAAGCTTACTCCAATCCAACACACAGACAGCATTCAGTTAGTTCAGGGGAAAAAGCCAAACTATTCAAGGGCACTTGTTGACTAAGTGCTAAGGAGCCCATTTTGGGTTACCAACACAGAAAGAGGGAAAGAGGGAAAGAGGGAAGGAGGGAAGGGAAGGGAAGGGAAGGGAAGGGAAGGGAAGGGAAGGGAAGGGAAGGGAAGGGAAGGGAAGGGAAGGGAAGGGAAGGGAAGGGAAGGGAAGGGAACGGAAGGGAAGAAACTAAATAATAAGGAAAAACAAATGTTACACTTAATGCACTCATGTCTTTTATAAAACATAAAAAATTATTTATTAGACAGTAATATTCACTATTTAGTTTCATTTGAACAAGAAGTCAATATACCTGTGTCCTCAACCCAGTTTCTTTACTAACTAGATGCATGACCTCAGGCAAGTCACTTACTTTCTCTGGGCATCATTTTTCCCATAGCCAGTCTCTTGGGATGTTTCTAACTGTAATTCTATTCATCCTATGACCACACGGTTTTCTATTTATAAGTCATGAAATCTGCCAATTGGAGTAAAAACCAAAGGAAACAAGATATCCAAAGTACAAATGATGTACCTTGTTACTAACTCAACTGCGACCAAATCTTTTCATAAATATTAACTTGCCAACTTTCTCTTTGTGGCTACATTAAGACTTTTCCCTGGTTTTAGCTTGCTATACTGTTATAGCTTATCTTTATCTACTAGTTACAATTTTAGTACTAAAGATATTATTAGTACCCTTTGACTCACTCAGGGAGCTTTAAATTTCTCAGACCAACCAATTATGAGGCTAAGCATTTTATACCTTCTCTAATGGCTCTCAAATGCCTTTTACATGAGAGAATGAACTTCAGTGTTTCTGCTCCCTATTTTCTAATTCATTACCCTTAGGGCTATTCCTTCTGAATAAATGAAACAAATTGGCATTTAAAAGGACCCAAACTCTTCTGAATTTTTTTAAGGAAATATAGGTTTAAATAGTCAAATAGATTAATTCACACCATTTACCAGGTTGGTCACAAGATGAAAGCAAGGTTCAGTAGACCATCATTCATTAAGTCATACATTAATTCATCTATTATTTCAGCAAATATTTGTTAAGCACATAAAATGTGCAAAGCACTATAATGGCAGATTGGGATATATACAAGGATGAATAAAATACTGTTACTACCCTCAAAAACTCTACAGTTTGGTAAAGTAGATGAAACTACAAGGCAGGATATGAATAAACATTCCCATATTAGGCGGAAAAAGTTCAAGCTCAAAAATTTTCAAATTATAGACTCATGGCGGGGTGGGGAGGGGAGGAGAATCATAACTCTTAATAAGATTCAACTGTATTAAAGACTATCCCTTCCTTTCCATCCTTCCAAACCCCCTATCCACTAAATGAGTTGCACCTTCATATTCTGTGTGACCTCATCGAAAGCTTTCATATGGTCTGTCTTTACAGGTGCATTCTACCTCCTTCAAAGACCATCTCAGTATAGCAACATGCCTTTACACATCTCTCCAGCTGCAAGAGTCTTCCCTTTTGAAATGAACTTCCAGATACTCTGTATATATCTTGGATGTATATAGATATTTACATATTGTCATATAATGCAGGGACTGTTTATAAACCTTTCTTTGTATCTCCAACACTTGGCACTGTACTTAGCAATAGAAAGAACTTAATACTTTTTGACTGCTTGATTGGTATGGAGAGTCCTGAAATATTTTCCTCTTCCATTGACCCTGTTACTTTGTGAATCACTGAGGAGAATAAATAGTATTCATTTCCAAGGGAAAGAGAAGAGTCCAACAGAAGGGGGGAGCAGCTATCAAGGGGAGGAGGATAAAACAATATTTTTCCCTCATACTTCACAGAGTAGCTAGCACTAAATGGTGAGAGAATCCTACAGCTTTACTTTTTCTTTGAGAAAACAATAAGGAGTGACTGCAATGAGAGACAGACAGACAGAGATACTGAGATTCTACCCTCCATCCTTTCAAACAGCAAGGGTCAGCAAGCCAAGTTGGAACTTGGGGTGAAGGAAAGGTCTCATATTAAGGGACTCAGAATTTACATGTATATTACAGAATCACAGAGTCAGAGAAGACTTCGGAAATCATCTAATTCAACCTCTATTTGAGCTAGGTGGCTCAGTGGATAGAGTGCTGGGCATGCTGTCAGGAGGACCTGAATTCCAATCTGACCTCAGAAACTTACTAGCTGTGTGACCCTGGGCAAGTCACTTATCCTCTGTTTGCCTTAATCCCCTACAGAAGCAAATGCCAAAGCACTCCAGTACCTTTGCCAAGAAAGCCCCATGGACAGTATTAGTATGATAATGGTCCACAATGTTACAAAGAATTGGATGTGACTGAGTGACTGAACAGTAGCAAGGAGCCTTTTATTATAGTTAATACTAAGGCTCAAAAGATGTGTTCAGAGTGGGCCCCAGTGAGAGGACTCTTTCCACCAGTGCAGTACTCACTTCTCTAAAATTTAGTAAATTTACTCTAGGGAGATGCCTCAAGCTCCTAGTGATGTGTCATGTCCAAGGTCAAATAACTAGAAGTTTGGAGATGGGAATTTCAAAAAAGCACTTTCTGACTCCAAGTCCAGAATCTTATGTATTTTGCCATGCTTCTCCATCCTATGACATTAATTCAAAGACTAAGAGATAAATCAATAGATAGACAAATAAATAAACAATTGGATGAATAAATTAGTTAATTAATCAATAGATAGATAAGTGAATGAATAAATAAACAAATAAATGAATGAATGAGTGAGTACCCATGCAGCCTTAATTTAAACACCTCTAGTGAAAAGGGAAGGGGATTTTCTTGGGACTAATATGTGTTTATAAGAGGACCATTGTCTTACTTTCTTGCTTCCTTTTATAGTATGGCAAGTGTGCATGTTTGCAAAAAATGATGAAGGATGCACTCTCACTGCTCCAGAGAATACCATGCAATATTTTTTTAGGATGGTGACACAAGTAAATGAGAAATATCCCCTTCTGGCATACATGGGTCCCACATGACGTAAGACTGTATCTGGCACAAGGACTATATTTCTAAGTGGTATTCTCTGGGGATACTTTATCCTTTACACAATTGGATTTTAGACCAACTGTGATCTCTGCATACCCAGTGCCAATGTGTTTCTTACTATCCCTAGAAGGCTATGTGGATGAAAACAGGCAAAGGGAAAATCACTGACATAGCCAGCATGAATCAGAGTTGTCACACGTCATAAGTTTAAAACCTAATTGGACTGAATGCCATTCATCACCATCATCATCAATGTCATCATCTTAGATGACATTTGTATGGCCCTGCTTTACACTTTGAAAAGTTCTCTATAGACATTACCTCACACCATCCTCACAGCCACGCTGAAAAGCAGGGAAAGATGGGTTGGATTTTAATCTCCATTGTACAAATGAGGAAAGTGAGGCTCAAAAACATCATGTGACTTGACCAAAATCATACAGTTAGGGAGTAGCCAAGCTGGGATGCCATCCAAATCCTCTGACTCCAAGCCCAGCACTCTTTTCATTATGCCCTGCTACCTCCTTTGCTGATCTTCCATGCTGGATGGAATCTGGGAAGTATGCCAGCATCTTCCCAGAATAGTAATTTTTCATTTAAATTCTCCCTATGGCTCCTCTAAAGGCAGACCTTTTCTGTCATCCTGCTAACCTATGGAGTCTCCCTCCCTACCCTTCTCTGTAGAAGCAACACCCAGATTCATCCACAGCATAGCTCTTTTCCTACTGGGATACCCTCTTTGGAGCCACCAAAATTGCTTCTTTAAGAAATCCCACCCATCCATGGAGAGAGACCACTCAAGACATTATGGGAAGATACTCTCTTCCTTACCCATACCTACCTTGATTTCCTTTACCTATTGACTATATGAAAAAATTAATGAGGTTTATAGTCAGGATGGCTCCATTGATTCAGAGAATAGTTGTTTCAGGCACAGAGAAAAGGACAATTATGGGGGATGGAGAGAAAGAGACTAAGCTTGCTGTCACTGATCCAGGAGCAAGTGAGCACAGCAGTATTTCTTGAATCGTGATATTTTTACACACGTAATACAGTCTGCTGGGATTAGGGAGTGTCTGTCTTGGAAGTTTGCCTGAAGTTTAAAGGACTAAAATAGCAGTTGAGTTTGGAAAGGAAAAAATAATTCGGACTTTTGCAAATATCAGGTTGATGTATATTTGACTCTGTGTGTTTGTGTGTTTCAAATGGACAGAGAGCAAGGAGATATACAGTGGAATGTGAAGCAAGAGACCACAATTCAAATCCAGTCTTTGCCATTAATTTACTATGTGATCTTGGGAAAATCACTTCACCCTTCTAAACATTTATTTCCTCATTTTAAAATGGGGGAGGAGAGTGAGCTAGATGACCTCAAAAGTCCCTTCCAGCTCTCTCTATCCTTCTGCTTTTACATCTTAACATTGTATATTCTAAGGTCCTTTACCAGCTCTAATACTCACTGTTCTAACACCCTGTGTCCCTTCCAGTTCTAACATTTTGTTCTAAAACTCCTCCCAGCACTAATTTTTGCTGATTCCAAGAGATTATACTTCAAGAACACCATTATAAGACTGTGTACTAGTTCCACAATTCAGACGGCTTTAAAAATGTAGCACTGCTGTGATTTGGGAAGCAACACAATGGCCAGCCCTCAGACAAAATCTCACAGAATCTCAGAACTGGGAGTCTCAGAGGACATTGGGTCCAATCCCTACCTGAACTGGAAGTCTCTCTTTGGCATCACTGAAAAATATCCCCCTGGCCTCCATTTGAAGACCCATTGTGATCCCAGAAAAGAATTCATTATCTCCCATTATTTTGCCTGCAGATAAGTCTAATCCTTAAGTTTTTCCTTCCATCAAACCTAAATCTGCCTTTTTACAGTTTCCATCTTTTACTCCCAGGGATGTCCTTTGGGGCTTAGCTGAATAAATTGAATTCAAACTTCCATATGACAGTCCTTTGGATATGTAAAGACATATATCATACCACCCACCTTACAGGTTTTCTTCTTCAGGCTAAACACTTCCCTGTCCTTCAACCAATCCTCATTTAGCCAGACAAAATGCGATGGGAGTTTGTCTTTCACAGCATCTCAGCTCCCCTTTCTATGCCATTCTCCTCATTTTCAGTGCTTACTCCTCATGGATGTAAAGGCTAATCTCCTGCTATCATTGTGACATTCTACCCAGTTCTGTCCGCCTTTACATTTAGCACCTGTGTTTCCTTCTCCCTACTCTACCTCCCAACACTTCCAGACTTTCCTCTCTATCCCCTTACATCTCTGGTCAGTAATACAATCCATAAATTCACCTCAATATATTTGGGAATGATAATGGCTTAATGCATCTTTTTCCTAAGTGACATTTGAATTGAGGAATAGGGCCTTTGCCTATAAGGACTGCCCCTTAAACTTATATGTTCAAAAACTGAGTATTCCCCTACTTCATGAGTTACTCTAACCATAAATCCATAGATATGTCCCAGCTATAAATGGGAAATAAACTGAGTCTTGAATAAATATTGTTTTCACAGGTTTAGCAATATTATGTGCCAATGTAGACAACAGACACAACCACACCATCTTTGGGGTAGGAGTTACATCCCTACAAAAGGGATTTTAAGCAGTGTACAGTATTTATTGTTTGACATCACAGAACCCTGAGACTCAAAGTACTGAAGTGATTTATGTAAACCTTCCTACATGTATGCTAGGAAACCACTCCGTTTTCCCCAAGCTTCTAGGAAGGTGGAATGTTAGTGACTTTTGTTTCATTCATAAACCTATAGGAAAAGTTTTATCACCAGATACTTGTGCTTCTTGGCCTTAATAATAGTATGATAGAATAGCCTGATTTACCTACCTAATCAACTAAATAAACTGGGGATATTTAGTCCAGAGAAGAGAAGGCCAGGCTATAAGGGTGTGATATATGATAGCTGAAAAAATGATTTAGTGCCTCTGAGGTTCCTTCGTCATCTAGAGCTATGATCCTATAATAAGTGACTTCAAACATTTGGGAAGCTATCATATGGGAGAGAAATTAGATTGTTTCTACTTGACTCCAGAGGGAAGAATTAGGGGACATGGGTGAAAGTTACACAAATGTAGATTTTAAACCAGACTATTCAGTTCATGAATAATGCAAAGTCATCCTAACAAATAGGAAACAATAGAAGATAACAAGCATTTATTAAATGCTTACTGTATTCCAGGTAGGGGCAGCTAGGTGGCTTAGTGGATAGAGTACTGGGTCTGGAGTAAGACCTGAGTTCAAGTTTGGCCCCAGACACTTACTAGCTATGTTACCCCGGGCAAGTTACTTAATTTCTGTTTGCTTTCATCCATTGGAGAAGGAAATGAAAAACCACTCCAGTATGTTTGCCAAGAAAACCCCAAATCAGTATGATCTATGGGGTCGTGAAGAGGCAGATATAAGTGAATGACCGAACAACAACAACAATGTTCCAGGGGAACACTGCTACATTCTGGAGATATAAGTAAAAGCAAACAAAAAAGAAAGAAAAACATTCCTAGCCTCAAGAAGCTTATATTCTAAAGAGGGAAGACAACACACAAAGGAAGCTTTAAAGGGATATGGTGTGAAGTACCCATGCAGAGGCATGCTAGCAATGTCTGGAAAGTCAGAAGGGGAGAGACTATATGGAAATAAAGGTTGACTGGCCTGGGCCCTTCCCTAAAGTGGAGGCCCTTGGAGGAACCCACCAATGGAAGAGGGGGCCAGGTATCATGAGGGGATGTTTCAAGGTGAAAAGGCCATATGAATGAATAGGGATGTTCCAGAATGAGGAGGTCCTAGGTGCTGAGGGAAGTTCCAGGATGAGATTGCAGCTGAGGCTCGGTGGCAAAGTCTGGAAAGTCAGAAGCAGAGCCAGGAGGAGAGCTACCTATCCAAAGGTGAAATGGACTTTACTACATGAGGTAATGATTTCCTCATCCCTGGAGGTCTTCAAAGAGAAGATAGATGACCATCTATTTTTATAATTCCTAATATTTATAAGGGTTAGACTATTTTACTTTTTCAACTCTGAGAATCTATGATTCTATTATTAAAGAGGTGGCAAACTTAGGAGGAATGGAGTTGGGCTGTTACCACGTAGACTGTTTGCTCAAGGAATTATGATACTAAGATGTAGATATACCTAGAACCTGATAAGTATAGCCTGGACTGCTGGTCCATTTCAGGGCAAATGATCTACTATTTCCTACTTCTCTTTTTTGCTTGACACATGGAATATGAACATGGGTGATTTCCCATCGTTGTAAAACTTCCATATTGGGTGTGTACTCTGTCACCTCTTATAGAAGATAGATTATCTTATTATTTCACTTAAGTTCTATTGCTGGAACAGGACTGGGATGGAAATTTAAACTTCAATTACTCATTTAGCCTGGAATATTTTTCCTTCTGCTGACTGGCAACATTTGGAAAACAAAGAAAAGTTTTATCATCAGTTAATGTGGGAAAGCTATCATCCTTATCATCCTCCTAAGGCAGCATGATTAATAAGTCAGCAAAACAGACGTCACGAAACGATGAGTCAGCAGTAAGCAAAATCTGAAGCTGAGCCAGGTGTCCGGGAGAACTTGAACATTTTATCCAAACCTAATAAACATTCCTGATAGGTTGTTTTGTGCCATCAGGCTTTCAGACCAGGAGGACGTGGGTGCTTAGAAACCCTATATCTCTATCGACACTGAATCTATAGCTCTTCTCCTAGACAACCATTAGTTTGGAAGCCTGAAAATGCCAAGGTTCAAAGACCTAAGTAATGGTGAACTGTGTGTCTGAAACAGATGTTATTTCTGATGGTTTTCTGTAGTTGCATTTTTTTTTCTCACTGAGAGCAGAAAGAGTCTTAAACTGAATAAATCATCTGTTAAAAAAAACACCTATTTGTCCTACCTCCAGCAAGATTTGGTGAACAGGAGGGAAAGCAGACTGAATGCTATTCATTGCCACAAGAGAAAAATAATGCATGCAAATAATTTCTTTATTCTTCTTAAGACTTGAACCCCTGGCAGAAAATGTCCAGATCTTTAGTATTCAACGCTTTGTCTGAAATATTTGGAGTGACAGCACTGACCAAATGAATCAAACATTTAGAAATTCTGCATTGGGCTGGATGACTCTCTGCAAGTTTTCTATGACCTGAAAAATATTTATGTCTTGTTGCATTGAGTGATATTATACCTTTCTTAGGATCATGGATTTAGAACTGGAAGGGATCTCAGAGGCCCTGAGGTCCAACCCTCTCATTTTACAGATAAGGAAATGGAGTCACAGAGTAGTTAAGTGGTTTGCCCAGGGTCACAAAGGTAGATTGTGTCTGAGGCTGGAGTTGAACTCAGGTCTTCCTGACTCCAAGTGCTATACTCTGTCCACTATATTGTCTGTCTCAAAACAAACAAAGCTCTCAAAGATGGCTATAAAATTCCCTGAGGCTATGGTTAAATTTCTCAAATGCTGTCATTCTTTCCCTAAATCATCTGTGTCCCAATAAAAGTAACTCCCTAGCAAAATCTTAGTCCACACATATAGATTTCTCCAATTCCATCCCCAGAAACCAGATCTACTTCTGAGACAAGAGAGCAGAGGATTAGATGTCTGAATGTTCTGTACCTGTCTGTGCTGCCAACAAGGAAAAATATCTAAGAGACGTCCCCCATGTCCATCAGTTAACAAACATTAATCAGGTGCTTACTATGTGAGAAGAACTGTGCTGAGGAAACAAATAAAGGCAAAACATAGTCTCTTCTCTCAAGGAACTAACAACTAAGGGGAGAGATTACATGCAAACAATTATCAATGAGCAAAATATGTACAGTATAAATGAAAGGCAGTCATACAAGGAAGGAATTGGGGGAACAGAGGGGCCCAGAGGTTGAGGATAAGGAAAGACATCCTGCAGGAACTGTTATCTGATCTGAATCCTGAAGGAAACTAGAAGTTAGAAGGGAAGAAGATTCCAGATATGGGGGAGAAGGTGGGGAGGGGGTGGCCTTCGGCCATTTCAAAGGCACAGGGATGGAAAATAGATACCATGTGTGAGGAAGGGAAGAGTTGCTAGATCACACAATGTACAGAGGGAAATAAAGCATGAAAGTGGAAAGGTAGGAAATTGCAAGGTTGTAAAGGGCTTTGAATGTCAAAAAGAGCATTTTATATTTGATCCTGTAGACAATGGTGTGCTGCTGGAATTTATTGAATGGGGGGGTGACATGGCTTTATCTGCACATTAGGAAGATCACTTTGACAGTCAAATAGAAGATGGATTGGAGTAGGGAGAGATTTGAGGCAAGGAGAACAACCAGCAGGATATTGAAATAGTCCAGAAGAGAAGTGATAAGTGTCTATGTAAGGGTGGTAACTGTATGATTAGAGAGCCAGGAAGTATGTTGTAAGTGTTAAAAAAAAAAAAAAGGTTTTAGGGGCGAAGCCAAGATGGCAGCTGGAAAGTGAGCTCCCCACCAGGTCCATCCAAAAACCTACAAAAAACGGCTCTAAACAAATTCTAGAACTGCAGAACCCACAAAATAGCAGAGGGAAGCAGGGATCCAGGCCAGGACAGCCTGAATGGTCACTGGATGAGGTCTATCGTGCATAGAGCGGAGGGGAGTGGAGTTCCGCGTGGGCGGTAGCAGGACCAACCAGACCAGGAGCCGAGTGGTACAGGCCCTAGCGCCCTGAATCAGTGAGCTGTGGCAGTTACCAGACTTCTCAACCCACAAACACCAAAGACAACAGAGAAGGTTAGTGGGAAAAGCTGCAGGAGACAGAGTACATGGTTCGGCCACTGCCTCGGGGGCAGCAGGGGAGGTGCAGCTACAGAACTACAGCTGCAGTTACTTCCAGCCCCAGGCCCACCTGGTGGCAGGAATTAAGTGGCCGATTAGAGCAGGAGTGCAGAGCCTGCTTAAGATTTTCATCAGGTCTCGGTTGGCGGTTCTTGGGGAATGAGGAGTGCTGGTGTGGTAGAGCTGGCTGTATAGAAATAGCTCTGAAATCAACGGCGCATGCCCTCAAGCTTGTAACAAAGTACTCTTTGCTCTACAAGCAGTCATACCCCCACAAAAAACTCAAGGGTCAAGTAAGTTGGCTGGGAACATGGCCAGGCAGCAAAAACACACTCAGATTCAGTCTCAGACTTTGGAATCTTTCTTTGGTGACAAAGAAGACCAAAACATGCAGCCAGAAGAAGTCAATAAAGTCAAAGAGCCTACATCAAAAGCCTCCAAGAAAAACATGAACTGGTCTCAGGCCATGGAAGAACTCAAAAAGGAGCTGAAAAAGCAAGTTAGAGAAGTAGAGGAAAAATTGGGACTAGAAATGAGAATGATGCAAGAAAACCATGAAAATCAAGTCAATGACTTGCTAAAGGAGACTCAAAAAAATACTGAAAAAAATATTGAAGAAAACAACACCTTAAAAAAATAGACTAACTCAAATGGCAAAAGAGATCCAAAAAGCCAATGAGGAGAAAAATGTCTTGAAAGGCAGAATTAGCCAAATGGAAAAGGCAGCCCAAAAGACCACTGAAGAAAATACTACCTTAAAAATTAGATTGGAGCAAGTGGAAGCTGGTGACTTTATGAGAAATCAAGATATTATAAAACAGAATCAAAGGAATGAAAAAGTGGAAGACAATGTGAAATTTCTCATTGGAAAAACCACTGACCTGGAAAGTAGATCCAGGAGAGATAATTTAAAAATTATTGGACTACCTAAAAGCCATGATCAAAAAAAGAGCTTAGATATCATCTTTCAAGAAATTATCAAGGAGAACTGCTCTGATATTCTAGAGCCAGAGGGTAAAACAGAAATTGAAAGAATCCAACGATGCCCTCCTCAAAAAAAATCCCAAAAAGAAAACTCCTAGGAACATTGTTGCCAAATTCCAGAGCTTCCAGGTCAAGGAGAAAATACTGCAAGCAGCCAGAAAGAAACAATTTGAGTATTGTGGAAAAACAATCAGGATAAACACAGGATCTAGCAGCTTCCACATTAAGGGATTGAAGGGCTTGGAATACGATATTCTGGAGGTCAATGGAGCTAGGATTAAAACCAAGAATCACCTACCCAGCAAAATTGAGTATCATGCTCCAAGGCAAAATATGGATTTTCAATAAAATAGAGGACTTTCAAGCTTTCTCAGAGCTGAATAGAAAATTTTACTTTCAAACACAAGAATCAAGAGAAGCATGAAAAGGTTTCTCTCCCAGACCCTAGTGATCAAGTGATTTTATAAGTAAAATTGTTAACTGCTTCATCTGCTTCATCTTCAATCAGGAGTGAGTCATAAAATATTTTCTTTTACCTTTCAAAAAAGAAGGTTTTAAAAAATACTCCAAGGTGTGTCAACAGATGAGACATGTGGGAAGAGTGCAAATAAGGAATCACAGATGTCACCAAAGTTGTGACTGGCAAGATAATGGTACCCTATGGAGTAAAAGTGAAGTTAGGAAAAGAGAAGTATTTGAGGAAACATAATAAGTTCTGTTTTGGACATGTTGGTTATATCTACAAGACATCTAATGAGAGATGCCCAGTGGCTATTGCTGTGCAGGACTGGAGCTCAGGAGAGAGATTAGGGCTGGATATGTAAATCTGGGAATTATCTGCATTAGACATGATAATCAAATCCTGGGATCACCAAATGATACAATAAAGGGAGAAGAGAGAAGAGGAAAGGGCCCAGGATCGACCTTTGGGAAACACCTACATTTAGTCAGCATGATTTGGATAAAGATCCATCAAGAGAGACCGGGAAAGAGTAGTCATACACCTGCATGAGAATAACCTAGAGAAAGCAGTGTCATGAAAACTTAGAGTAGTGAGACTGTTTAGGAGTAAAATATGATCAAAAGTGTCAAAGGCTATAGAGAGGTCAAGAAGATTAAAGACAGAGAAAAAGTTAGTAGATTTAGCAACTAAGACATCTTTCATAGCTTTGGAGACAGCAGTTTCAGTTGGATGAACAGCAGTTCATCCAGTCAGATCAATAACAGTTCAGCAGTCAGATTGCAGTGGGTTTGGAGTAGGGGAGAAGTGAAGGATAGAAAGTACGGACACATATTGTAGAGAAATTTCTCAAGGACTTGAGCTAAGTAGAGGAAGAAAAATTTAGGGTGAGAGTTATCAAGGATTATTTTCATTTTTATTTTTTGAGGACAGAGGATGTGATCATGTTTGTAGGCACCAGGGAAGGAGTACTAATAGTATGTGGGCACTTCAAAAGAGTACAGAAATTTAAATAATAAAAGCCTACCTAAAAGCACTGTGCCCTTATAGAATGTTAGGCTTGAAGGGACCTCAGAACTTATCTACTCTAAACCTGAATCTCAAAGATGGATAATCTGTTCAAAATCTCTGACAAATTCAATTCAGTCTCTGATTGAACCCTCCTAGTGATTGAGAGCTCACTAACTCAGGAGGAAGCCCCCACTCTTGTGGGATGATTCAGATGATTGGAAAGTTCTCTCATACATTGGATAAAAATCTGCCTCCTTGTAACTTCTGCCCATGGTACTTCAGAGCTTCTTAAATTGTAGGTTGTGATGCCATTTTGACACAATCACTATAGTCTGCCAGTGACCAAGCCGAGAGTGACCATCTGGTTTCATAGAAATATCATTGTACTAAAAAGCCAAAAGACCTGGGTTGGAGTTCCAATTCTGATACTTAATGGCCAGTGACAGCACATTTCCCTCTTGGAGACTCAATTTTGGTATCGTAAAATGGGGAAGAGATCCCTTATACCACCTATCTCTGTGAAGACAATGCCTTATTGGGTTCCTCTCTGATTACACCTATCAATTAATCAACCAGCACCAATGAAACTCCTCTATTATGGTGAGAAAAGTGACTTGTAAAATTCTATAAGAAATTTTAGATAAGAGGTAAGATGTATATCCCACTTACAATCTAATATATCATACCTATCTCTTTCCAGCTAAAGACTGTTTAATTCTTTGTATTTGTATCCTCACTGATTAGGACAGTGCTTAGGAAATAGAAGGTGTTTAAATACATGACAGTTGATAGGTTGATGAGAGTAATTCAAAATAATCCGTGACATGAAAAAAATGCTCCAAAATCTCTACTGATTAGAGAAATGCAAATTAAAAGAACTTTGAGGTACCACCTCACACCTATCAGATTGGCTAATAAAAAAAGGAAAATAATAAATGTTGGTGGGAATGTGAAAAAAACTGGAACACTAATGTACTGTTGGTGAAGTTGTGAACTGATCCAGCCATTCTGGAGAGCAATTTGAAACTATGCCCAAAAGGCTAACAAACTGTGCATACTCTTTGAGCCAGCAATACTACTGCTAGGTCTATATTCCAAAGACATAAAAGGTAGGGGAGGGCCTGTTTGTACAAAATATTTATAGCAGTTGTCTTTGTGGTGGCTAAGAACAGGAAATTGAGAGGATGCCCAGCGGTTGGTGAATGGCTAAACAAGGTGAGGTATATGATTGTGATGGAAAATTATTTGCTATAAGAAATGGCAAGCAGGATGACTTCAGAAAAATTTGGAAAGACTTATATGAACTGATGCAAAGTGAAGTGAGTAGAACCAGGAGAACATTGTATAAAGGAACAGCAATATTGTACAATGAAAAAATGTGAATAACTTAGCTGTTCTCAGAAATACAATGATCCAAGACAATCCCAAAGGATTCATGATAAAGCTTGTTATCTGCCTCCAGAGAAGAAACTGATACTATCTGAATACAGACTAAAGCAGTGTTATTTTTCTTTCTTTCCTTCTTCCTTTTTCTTTCTTTCTCTTTCTTTCTTTCTTTCTTTCTTTCTTTCTTTCTTTCTTTCTTTCTTTCTTTCTTCCTTCCTTCCTTCCTTCTGAGTCTTCTTATACAAAATGACTGATATGGAAATGTATTGCATTATTGTACAAGTATAAAATATATCAGATTATTTATCATCTCAAGGAGGAGAGAGGAGAGAGAAGGATAGAATTTGGAACTCAAAGCTTTAAAAATTGTTTTGAAAAAGTTGTTTGAACATGTAATTAGGAAGAAAATAAAATATGTAAAAATAATTCCTGACAACAATCCTGGAATAGGGCAAATGTGTTATTCATCCAATGAACATTTATTAAGCATCTACAATGTACTAGGTGCTGAAGACACAAAGACAAAAATTAAGTAGTTCTTGCTCTCAAGAAGCTTATAATCTATTGGCAAAAAAAAAAATAAACAGAGAAGTAATTTATCTTACTTTACTTTAACACAGAGTACATGAGCAAGGCCAGAGTCCTCTAGGGTGGAAACAAGGGTAGCTGTCCAGCTGTAGTCTCACCAAAGGTCGCTTATATGCAAATTTTCCACCTCCCCACAGTCCCGGCTTTAGTCTTTGAGAAGCAGCTGTAGGCCATCAGCTCTCAGGGCCCTCTAGCAAAAAAACCAGCTGTTTTTCCCACGGCATCTGGCTTTTCTCAGCTCACTTTTTGTCTTCTCCCCCAGGATTCATAAAGGAAATTTCTAGGATTCAAATAATCTTTAATGTATTGATGATAAATTGTATAGTCTCTCACCCTCTCATTGATTTTAGCCAGCCCTGAGGGACAAAATAAACCAAACTTTTAAGGAACAATCTGCCCTCTCTGGTTGTCAAAGAACCAAGGAAGCTCAGTTTGATGGAGTGTTTTTGTAATAATGTTGAATAGCATAAAGAATAAAAGTAAGCAACCTGGAAAACAATGTACTCAAATGCTGCTTGCTTAGAGCCACATTGTCAAGGGACAAAAATCCTCTTTTCTCTTTTCCTCCTCCTGTCATAGAACCAAAAGGGAGGGGAAAGCTGAAAGTGAATATAGGACAGGTAAACAGTGTTCCCTGATTCTGGGTGGAGTAGGTTGAGATGGATGATAGAGATAGAGTCTATCTCACCAATCACCATCTCTCATGTCAACCTGATCATTTCTTTCCTTTACATCTGCTCAGCCAGTCAACCAGGCTCCTGATCTTCTCTTAAAGCAAGCTCAAAGAACACCCTCCTGAGTTCCTACCAGTCTCTCATTCTAATATCACTGCCACTGCCACTTATTCTCAGGCAACATGTAGACTGCTTCCTCACCAAATTCACACACATACACACACACACACACACACATACACACACACATATCTGGCAATATGGATATGTCCCCTGGCCTTTTTTCAGAAGTCTGTTCAAGGTCATGATCCCCAACAACAAGAACAACAAAAACAACAGCAACAACAACCACCACCAAAAATCCCCACAAAACTAGAGGAACCATGAGTTGAGTCAGCCTGGCTAACAGGCAAGGAGATACTTTGGCTTACCAAGTCTCCACAGTAATGTCATTGGAAGAAAGTTGAGCCTAGCGCTATACAAACTATCTCAAAAAAAGAGGAAAGCATTTTTTTGTTATTAAGATTTTTTTATTTTTAGTTTACAGCACTCAGTTCCGCATGATTTTGAGTTCCAGATTTTCTTCCCCGCCCCCCCACCTCGCCAAGATGGCATGGAATCCGATATATCTTCTACCTATAACTTCACATTGAACTTATTTACACAACAGTCAAGTTGTAAAGAATTATGACCAATGGAATGAATCATGAGAAAGAAGAAACAGGTATTTTTTGAGGGGAAGAGACATTAGGAATTTGGTAGATCAAGACTGTCTTCCTATAGGAAGTAGACCATGAGTTGTCCTTTGAAAAACTAGAGATTTTATAAGGTTAAGATGAGAATGAACCATGCTCCAGACATTGGGGTGCATGAGGTTTAAGGAGAAAAAAATGTGATAGATGAGAGACAGATATGTAGATGGATGTATAATAGATGGATGGACAGACAGACAGAGAGACAGGGAGTGAGAGAGAGGGGGAGAAAGAGAGAGATAGACAGACAGACAGACAATAACTGAGTCTTTGTTAAGTTCTTTTTGTGTCAGGCACTATACATGAGAGAAATCTTAATGGTGAGATTCTTGAGGGCAAGAATTCTATTTTGCCTCTTTTTCTATCCCTAGTATTTAATGTAGTTCTTAGAGCATAGTAAATGTTTATTGACTAACTGTTGACTGATAGTTAATGGGGCTTTGAGGTACAAAGAAATTGTAGAAGGAAAAAATGCGAAAGAGGATATTTCAAGCCTAAGGAAGAACTAGGGCAAAGAGAATTTAGGTGAGAAATATTGGCCATGTCAAGGGGCTATAGGTAGTCCAGCTTGATTGGACTATTGAATATGTGTCCAGAAATGATTTAAGATCAATTTTAAATGTAAAGTTGTACCATACAGTTTTTAAGGGGGGGGTGCTTAAAAATCAAACTAGGGAGATACTAATTACGGAGGACTTTAAATGTCAGGTTGAGTTTGAGATTTGCACCACTCAAAATTGTTCAGAAGTGAAGTGATGTGGTCAGATCTGTGCATACATTAAATTCATCTAGCAGCTGCATGAAAAATGTTTCAGAAGAGAAAGAGAGAAGAGATGAGAATGCTTAATCAGTAATGAATGTACTAGTTCATGTGGTTGATCATAAGAGTATTTTCTCATGCTCGAATGAAAACAGAAAAGGAGAGGATGGGAGTGAGCTCTCACATAATTCTAAGAGTTTATAGTCTCATGTTTTAAGATTCCACAATTTTAACTTGTATTTCTTCTTAAATATTTTAATTTTTCCAATTCTATATAAAAACCATTTTAACATTCACTTTTTTAAAGTTTGAGTTCCAAATTCTTTCCCTCCACACCTCTGTCATTGAGAAGGCAAGCAATTTGATATAGGTTACACATGTACAGTCATACAAAACATATTTCTATAGTAGTCATGTGAAAGAAAACACAGATTTAAAAATTAAAAAACAAGAAAAATGAAGAATGTGAAAGTAATATATTTTTATCTGCATTCAGATTCTGTAAGTCCTTTCTCTGGAGGTGATAAGCGTTCTTCATCCTAAGTCTTTCAAAATTGTCTTGGATCATTGTATTGCTGAGAGTAACTAAGTCATCTACAGTTGATCATTGTGCAACATTGCTGTTACTGTGTGCAATGTTTTCTCAGTTCTGCTCACTTTATTTTGCATCAGTTCGTGTAAGTCTTTCCAAGTTTTCCTTTAAGCATCTTGCTCATCATTTCTTAGGGCACAATAGTATTCCATCCCAATCTTATACCACAGTTTGTTCAGCTATGGTCCAATAGGTAGATACCCCTCCTTTCCAAGTCTTTGCCACCACAAAAATACTATAAATATTTTGTACAGATAGGTCCTCCCCACCTTTTTTAATTTCTTGGGATACAGACCTAGTAGTGGTATTGCTAAATCATGGGGTATACATAGTTTTATAACCCTTTGGACATAGTTCCAAATTGCTCTCCAGAATAGTTGAATCAGTTCACAATTGTACCACCAGCCCATCAGTGTCCCAATTTTTCCACATCCCCTCCAACATTTGTCATTTTCTTTTTCTGTCAAATTAGACAATCTGATAGGTGTGAGATGGTACCTTGGAAGGGTTTTAATTTGAACTTCTCTAATCAATAGTGACTTGGAGCATTTTTTCATGTAACTATAAATGGCTTTGATTTCTTCTTCTGAAAACTGTCCATTCATATCCTTTGACCACTTATCAATTGGAGAATAGCTTGTATTCTTATAAAGTTAATTAAGTTTTCTATATATTTGAGAAATAAGGCCTTCATCAGAGAAACTTGCTATAAAATTTTTTCACACTTATGACTGCTAACTGTGCATTTCCTTCCATCCTATCTTTCCCTGTTTAGCCTTCTCTCTCTCTTTTCACCCTGTCCCTTATCAGAAGTGTTTTGCTTACAACCACTAGCACCCCCCATCTACCTTCCCATCTATCACCTCCCCTTTATCTTATCCCTTTACTCTCCTATTTCCCCATAGGGTAAGATAGATTTCTATACCCCACTGAGCGTGTATGTTATTCTCTTTTTGAGCCAATTCTGAAGAGAGTAAGGTTCAAGCACTGCCCACCACCACTACCCTGTTTCCCTCCACTGTAAAAGCTCTTTCGTACCTCTTTTATAAGAGAAAATTTATCCCATTCTACCTGTTTATTTCCCCTCCTCCCAGTTCATCACTCTTTCTCACCCCTTAATTTTATACTTTTAGCTATCATTCCATCATAGTCAACTCACACCTGTGCCTTCTATGTATACTCCTTCTATCTTCGCAAACAGTGAGAAAATTCTTAGGAATTACAACTGTCATCTTCCCAGGTAGGAATGTAAACAGTTTAACCTTATTGAATCCCTTATGAAATCTCTTTCCTGTTTACCTTTTTATGCTTCTCTTGACTCTTGTATTTGAGAGTCAAATTTTCTGCTCAGCTCTGGTCTTTTCATCAAGAATGCTTGAAAGTCCTCTATTTCATTAAATATCCATTTTTTTTCCTGAAGGATTATACTCAGTCTTGCTGAGCAGGTGATTCTTGGTTGAAATCCAGCCTTCTTTGCCCTCCAGAATATCACATTCCAAGCCCTCTGATTCTTTAGTGAAGAAGCTGCTAAATCTTGTGTTATCCTGACTGTAGCTTCACAATATTTAAATTGTTTCTTTCTGGCTGCTTACAATATTTTCTTCTTTACCTGGGAGGTCTGGAATTTGCCTATAATACTCCTAGAAGTTTTTATTTTGGGATCTCTTTCAAGAGATGATGTGGATTCTTTCAATTTTTATTTTACCTTCTGGTTCTAAGATATCAAGGCAGTTTTCCTTCATTAACTTACATTTTAAAAAATTATTCATTGATTTCCTTGGTCAAAAATTTATCACCAAGTAGCCAGTCTATTTGCGATCAGAAAGCAGATGTAAACCCCTTCAGGAAAAACACTTTCATTTTGGGTTTTATACCCTCAGCACCTAGCACAATGTCTATGATAGGAACATTATAAAAGACTGATTGATTAATCTGTTGCTGTTTCAACTCTCAGAGCTTTTCCAACATGGTAGAGATTAAGAGCATTTATACTTTGCTTTCATAGTCTTTGGGAACACAATCTCCCTTCCTTCCTGTGATTAAGCAATGGAATAGAATCATTACATATTACAATTTTTTGATCTGGATCTTTGGTTTCATCATATAGGGAAATCTCATTGTCAAAACTTCCTCCAGTAATACAGGTGATCAACTCTTCTAAAATACAGTTTTACCTATTTGCCTGGGACACAGAAATGTTAAGTGGCTTGCCTAGAGTCACACAGGACTTGAACCCAGATTTTTCTGACTACAAATCTAGGCTTCTACCCATGAAGACATGTTTCCTCTTATCATTAAATATTATGATATAACAAATAAGTTGTTAATTCTAATCATACTCCAGAGACAAATCTGATACTGGCCATGGGCACGCATCTCACATATTCACATTTTCAAAGACTTACTTAAATCACAACTCAGAGAACAACATTTCTTAAATATAAGGAGTAAATCACTTGGGAATCTCTGCCTGTAAGATGATATAGTTTGCATGTGTGTGTGTGTGTGTGTGTGTGTGTGTGTGTGCACGCGCGCACGCGCTCACACATATAGGGAGACACACATAGAGAACCATTTGTGTATATATTTACTTAAGCCACCTTCCAAAGTATTTCACTCTCAGTTGTCTCATGGAAAGAATTTAACTGCAGTCATTACTCAGCTTGGCCTCGTATATAGCAAGGAGTTCTGCCCCTCCTTGATTCTAGACTGCTCATTAATACTTCAGCTTGTGGGCAAAATATGTCCGTTTGGCAGTTCCAGTTAACAGATGCCTCATTTGGACTTGGTTTCAAAGGCAGTGCCTTTATTCTCCCTAGTTTAAAGCTAAAGTGAAAAACCTTTCCATCAGCAACATTTCCAAAGCATCCACTGAGTATCAGGGGTTGGTTAGAGAACCACGGAAATTGTAAAAGGGAAAAAATCAACAACAATACCCTTTAAAAATATGTCCAAGTTAATGGGAGAGATGGGACAAAATAAAGTCATCATTCTTATTTTGATTGTTCCATGCTTTAAATGTTATATGAGATCTTCCTCACAACCACTATGAAGTATGGAGTACAAAATTTATCAACTTCCTTTTATAGGCAGGGAAACTGAGACTCAAAGAGGCTATGTGATTAGTCAAGAGCCAAAATCTGAACCCAAGTCTCCTGAAACAAGTCCAGCAGAAGTTTACCAGTCAGTCAGTTATTATTTACTGTTGCTGTTGTTCAGTTGTTTCTGTCAAGCCCAATTCTTTGGGACCATATCTGTGGTTTTCTTGGCAAAGATACTAGAGTGGTTTACCATTTCCTTCTCCAGCTCAATTTACAGATAAGGAAACTGAGGCAAACAGGGTTAAGTGACTCACCCAGGGTCACACAACTAATAAGTATCTGAGGCCAGATTTGAACTCAGGAAGATGAGTCTTCCTGACTCTAGGCCCAACACTCTATTCACTGTGCCACCTACTCAAGCACCTAAAATGTGTTAGGCATGTACTCAGCACTGTACTAGTGTAGCAAGCATTATTATACCATCTTGCCAAACATATGAGGACAAGATATAAGAATTCTTTTTTGTGTGTTTGTTTTGCTTCTCATGGAAAGTTAGAGATGTAAGGAAAATCAGAGTCCATCTAGTAAAAACACTGGTTTGTTTGGATGAGGAAATCATAGTCCACAGTGAGGAAGTAAGCATTGGACATGAAGCCAAGACACCTGGATTTGGATCATGACTGTATTCTGCTGGTGCATGATCATAAGCAAATTACTGCATTTCTCAGAGCCTCAGTTTTCCAATCTGTAAAAGAGGGATAAAATTTACTTCACAAGACAGTTTTGTGTAAAATGCTTTGTAAACTTTACAGAAATATATAGTTTATATAGATAGATGATAGAAATGAAAAAGTCTTAGGGAAGGAAATTATCAACACCTGCTCTGTAGCTGATAGTCTTGAAGAGTTGCCTCAAACTCTGAGACTCAAACAACTTGCTAAGGGCCACACATCCAGGATATGTCACATGTGAGGCTTAATTTTTGAGGTCACTTAACATGTGAGGTCATTTCCTAAGATAAAATGTCAATTTGATTCTCACTGATAAAAGTAATAACCAAAGAAAAAGAAAGGTTTAGAGGTAGAGAAAGAAGAAAAAAAGATAAAGAAAATAAAACAGAGAAAGAAAGAGGTAGAAAAAGAGAAAGTGAGGGAAGTATAGAAAGGAAGAGGTAGGGGAAAAGAAAGCAAAAGAGGCAGGGAAAGAAAAAATGGATAGAGAAAGTTAGGGAGATAAAGACAGAAATGAGAGAGAGAGAGAGAGAGAGAGAGAGAGAGAGAGAGAGAAGCAGAAGTAAAAGGAGAAATAGAGATGGGAATAACAGTAGAGATATAAACCTGAGACTTTATGATCGTTATGGCCTACAGTAACCTAACCAGTAAGAAAAAAGCCAGGACTAGAACCCAAGTCTCTTGACTGCTAGCCTAGCATTCTTTCTATTCTGTCATGTTAAAATCAAGGCAAAGCGAACTATGTAAGCACTAGATGACTTCATGTGGCAATGCTGTACAGGTGATAAACACTCAATATAAATATATTGATTACATGATTTGTTAATTAGCAGCTGGATGAATAGATATTTGGTTTAGCATTATAGTCTTTTAGAATATTGGAACTAGAAGAGATTTTCAATATCTAGTAAAATCATAGACTCCAGGCTGCCTAACCTCCTTTCCCCAACTGATTTCATAGATGATGAAAGTGAGACCCAGAGAGGGTAAGCAGCCTCTTCAAAGTCACACACATAATAAGTAGTAGAGCCAGTAAGTGAACCCAAGCTCTCTGGCTACACACGCAGTATTTTTTTTTCACAGGACCACAATATTCCAAAGGTCTGTGAGTTATGGAAAGGTCACAAAGTCATACAACAAATTAGCATAAAGCCAAAACTAGAATCCAGGTCTTCTGACTTAGGCCAATGCCCTTTGCACTGTATTAGGAGCATAAGATCCCTCAGCTATTAAAGTAGCTATAGGATAATAAGATTTAGAGGGGAGGTTACTATAAGATCACGGGAGTAGAGCTAGAAGGGATCTTAGAGATCACCCAGGTGACTATCCTGGTTTTATAAATGAACAAACTAAGGCCCACAGAGGTTAAATAATAAGCCCAAAATTATACTCATAGTATGTGGCGGGGATAGGATTTGAATCCTGGTCTTCTGACTTGAAATCCAATATTCTTTACATTATACCATGCATCAGATAAGGAAATTGAAACCCACAGATTTGAAGTGACTTGCCCAAAGTCAAGGATAAAGTCATTAACAGAACCAGGACTTGAATTCGTGCCCTGAATTCAGTCCCTGGAAGGCCACATGCAATGCTCTTTCTACTGCACAGTTAAGTGAGGGCTATTCCCTCGAGTGGAGCAGATGCCACCCAGAATGCTCCATCCGTCAGAGCTCTCTGTGGGTTCCGTAAGTTAAAGTGCTGCAGAGCATTCTGCTTTGTTGACACAAGAGACAGTGAATGGCACTTCTCAGCTCCATCTCCTGGCAACCAACATTGTTTTGTCCTTCAAGCATCAAAGTAAGGGCCATCCAAATAGTAACAACAGGTGTGAACAGTTTAAGGATGACAAATGTCACAGAGTCACAGAACAGGGATGGCCACTGATGTAAGCATTGTTAATTGCAGAGTCATTTTATTTACTAGGCCTTAGGCCATTTCCACTAGATCTTATACAAAAGGGCATAAATGAACCAAAGAGTCAAGTCAAATCTGGAATCCTGATGATAGTGGGCTTGTCCCCTCCAGGCTACCCATCTTGTGGGGCACACAACCTGATATGCCCTTAGAACCTCTGGTTTTTTCTTCTGCCCTGAATCTGGACCCACCTCTATGTTTGGTCTCTTTTAATTAAAGTATGAGTTACTTAAGAGTAGTCCTTCTTTTATTTCTTTGTCTTTTTCTGTTTCTATCTTTAGCTTTTTGCATGATGCTTGGCAGAAAGTAAGTGAAAAAATGCTTTTAAATTCATGACCAGAGGTCACTATTGAGATTGTGTGACAAATAAAAGTTCTCCCAAAGGAAAGCAATAATACTACTGTTTTATGTGGCTAGAGAGCTGACCTTGGAGCCAGTCAGACATGGTATAAAGTCTCAGCTCTGACACACACTGTCTGTGTACCCCTGGGCACTTCACTGAACTTCCCAGGGTACAGTAAACTCTCTAAGACTTAAGTTGCAAAGCAGGTGACAATTGGCATTGGTAAAGGAAGTTCCGTGCTGAGACTCTCCTCCACCAATAAAATCACAAGTTTAGACACAAACACAAATCAAGAGATTTGCTATTTCTTTTGATGTATCTGTTATTTCATCAGTGAGGTTACCAACTACAACACTTCCATATCTTCTTACCCTGTATGATTCTTCTTTACATTGTCTTTTCATCAATACTTCAAGGAACTCAATGAACTTTTTTTCAAGTATCAGGTGGTACAGTGCATAGACTGTTGGGCCTGGAGTCAGGAAAACCTGAAATAAAATTTAGCCTCAGATACTCACTAGCTAGGCACTTAACCTCTGCATTCCTCAGTTTCCCCATTTGTAAAATGGGATGATAATAATAGCATCTACCTCCCAGGGTTCTCATGAGGATCAAATGAGGTAGTATTTGTAAAGCACAGTGGCTGGCATATTAGTAGGCACTATATAAACATTACCTGTTATTATTACCCAAGCTACTCTTCGTTGTCTCTCATTCTCGTTACCTCATTTTCTAGGTTTAGATGTCCCTTACAGCCCAACTGGCATACAAGTCGTGATTTGAAATATGCTTAAGCCTAATTACATCAGTCATGCATCAGTGCATTGTCTTCTAACTTTCAATTTTGATCCTTACAAAAGCGTGGTACTCTGATTCACAACTATGTAGAAGTTTGAAACTAATGTGATGGGCTTTGTAGACAAAGGGAAATTTAGAATCATGGAAAGTTTCATTTCCCAAAGGGAGTTCAGCCTACTTCTGTCCTTCTATCCAATTCTTTACCTAGCTCATTGGGCATCCGAGACATGGATACTGATAGATGAATTCAGTGGAATGCACAACCAGCTACGTGTTATAATCTTTCACATGCGTTTTAATCATTTGGGTTTTTATACCCTATTGCAGATGCTTGGATTGATCTCTTATTGTATCTTATGGATTCCACTGAAGAAACCTTGTACTATACCTGGGCTTCATGTCATTACCACAGTGTCATGATTTACAAGGAGAACCATTTTGGGAAATGTACCATCTTTAGGGAATCTTTGTTTATTTGTTTTAATGGCTGCCTTGCATGGACTCTGCCTATTCCATCCCACTGGTACTTAGAATAATCATCATTAATTTCGAGGGGGGGGTGGGAAAAAAGATAAAATATGTGCTTAACAATTTAAAAAAAATTTAATTAAAAATACTTCAAACTCAATACTCTTTAATTAGAGACAGCTAGGCAGCATTGTAGAAAGAATACTAGGCCTAGAGACAGGAAGACCTGAGTTCAAATCCAAACTCAGATATTTACTAGCTATTTGACCCTGAATAAGTCATTAATTTTGGTTTGCCTTGGTTTCCTCAAGTCTAAAATGGGGATAATAACAACACTTGCTTCTCAGGATTGTTTTGAGGATCAAATGACATGATATTTATAAAGCGTATAGCATAGAACCTGAAGTGTGGCAGGTGAGACATGCGTGCGTGTGAGTGTGTGTGTGTGTGTGTGTGTGTGTGTGTGTGTGTGTACATGTAGCCAGGTAACACAGTGTATAGAGTTCCAGCCCTGGAGTTGGGAGGATCTGAGTTCAAATCTAGCCTAAGACCCTTGGCAAGTCATTTAAATGCTTGTTTCAGTTCTTCATCTATAAAATGAGCTTGAGAAGGAAATGGCAAACCACTCCAGTATCTTTGCCAAGAAAACCCCAAATGAGGTCAAGAAGAGTTGGGCATGACTGAAGGTATATGTACACACACATACATACATGAACATATGTATGTGTGTATACATGTGTGTATATGTATGTGTACATGTTTATATACATTTTTCTCCCCCCCCCATTCCATTTCACATTTAATTCAATTCAACAAGCATTTATTAATCACCAACTATATGCCTACCCCTGTGGATATGGACTGGACCTGAAATTTCATTAGTACAGGGAATCTTGCAGCAACTTCTCTATACCCCAAGAAATGATGTGATGAGATACTGTGGCAAAAAATATGCATCACTCTTTGAACAACCTCCTGGTGATGAGATGACCCAAATTTAGCTAGGCTTGTTCTCAGATGACTGACATGTGGTCTGTTGCCAGGCCACAGTTAAAGTCTTTCTAATTTCGGAAGACCTGCCAGAACTTGCATTCAACTGGCACAGACTGAGAGTTGAAGGTCACCTCTACACTTCAATGAGGTATCAAAGGAGGATGTTGGTAGAGGAATCATACAACAATGATTTAGTTTAATTCAATATACTTTTATTAAGCAGCTGGCATGTGCTAGGCACTTCATGAAATATCAGGAATACAAAGAAAACAAATTAGAGAGGCCCTAATCTTAAGTAGCTTACATTTTACTGGACAGTTACAACATATAAACAGATAAATTAGTGGAATATCATTAGATGCCAGAATTTTGGACCCAAATGTAAGACTTGGTATCTCCAGTGAGCTTCATCTCATTTGATCTAACCCAAAGTTCCAGCCTGTCAGCATCCTTTTGGATAATGACTTGGTCATTCTATGTGTTAGCTATCCTTCCAAACTTTGTGTAGTCTGGAAATTTGATAACCATGCTATCAATACCTTTATTTAAGTCATTGCTAAAAGCATAAAATAAATTCTTGAAGACCACCCAACATACTGACAATGTACCAATAATCCCTCTGAGATTATCTCCAATTTATTCTTTGTTGGTACATTTTTTTTGTTTATCTCTTGTTAGATGGCAAGTTCTTTGAAGGCAGATACTGTTTTGACCTTTTTTGTGTCCTCAGTGGGTAGCACAGGGTTTAATAAGCACAGGTACTTAATAAATGCTTATTGATTTGACTTGTTCACAAAAGAGAAGTAGCATAATGTAGAAGAAGGAGCTCTATGACAATGTAAAGAAAGTTACCATTTTTATTCTACCCCCTTCCACCACTTACCATTTATGTGACAGTAAGGTTAAATGCTGGTCATTAAGCTTTCAAGGACTCTGTTGCTTCATAAGGAAAAGTGATATATTGATATTGAAAACTGGGTGTCAGACAAATGATCTCTTGAGGCTCCTTCTGGCTTTCAGGTTAATGGTGACATTGAGCTAAATGCAGTTCAGACTTTGAAGCATCTATTGTCTCATCCATGTAAGTACTCCCTTCAGTGGGGCAGGTCTCAACCCATTCATAACTTCTTATCTTGTGTTGATCTTGTCTAAGTGCTCACCATACCTTCCAAGAGGGCTCACCCAGCATATGAAGGATCTTCCTCTAGACATCTTTACATTGCCAACAGAGCCCATGCACTGTCCAATAGGTATCTCTTACTGTAATGACATGACCTAGTTTTTACCCCATCATAAGTCTTTGGTGACTTCTTTTATGCTATAAGCTTTATGATCTAAATGCATTGCTAAAATGAGACTGATTTCAGAGGTATAGCTGCATGTACATTGCACACACATACACACACTCGCGCACACATGCCCATTGATTCATACCAATGATTATATTAGGTTAAGAAGTACCTATTGAGAAAACTACCATGTTCTGAAACATACTAGTAACTGATTTCCAATTTATAATAGTAGAGAACTGCCTAGGGCACTAGGCAATTAAGTGACTTTCTCCAGTCACCCAGCCAATGTATGTCAGATTTCTTGAACCCAAGTACTCCTGAATCTTGAACCATCTTTCTTTTCAAATGCCATGTATATACATACATGTATTATGAATATGTGTATGTATGTATGCACATATATAAACCTATCTATAGACATAGGTGTATAGATATACATATCTATGATATATATTTTATATGTATGTATGTAAACAATATAGAACCAAAATATATAGTACATGTATATATGTATGTATGTTTATATTTTATATGTACATGTATGTACATCAATTCACGTATACTATGTATATAAAACCAGTGAGATAACCCCTCAGGTTTTCTAGTTTGTTTTAGAAGAAAGATGCTGCTTGTATTTGGATTGTTAGTCAGTTCTCAGTAGATCATCTTTAGATTCAGGTAAGTTAGACACCCAATAATAATAGAACTGAAAGACATAATAACATAGTGGGATAAGTACTGGATTGTGAGCCAGAAGACCTAACTTCTAGTCCCTGCTCTGTCTCTATCTTATTGTATGGCCATGAACAATTCACTTGGCTGTGAACAATTCACTTCTACTTCTCTGGCCCCCAGTTTCCCTGTCTGTAAAATTAGGGGGTTGACCTCGATGAACTTAACTATCCTGTCACCCCCTCAACATTCTATGAGGTTACAAACCACAACCACCCCATCGTGGGAGGTCTACACCATGGAATAATTTGCAATCTTATATCCCTTCCAGAACAACCTACTAGTCAAGATAAGAGAATAGTAAGTGCCACTATTCCAACTTTCTTTGAAAGAAGTATTCAACCCACCTCTTCCTTGATGAAGCCCAACTTTATGACCATGGCTGGAGGCTTAATACTACCTTTTCACAGGAGAAAACCACAAAGTATGTGAGAACGAGGTCACCAGTCTGTGTGAGCAACAGAGAAAGAGAGAGCTATTGAGATGGAGAGCAAGCCAGACAAAATATCTTCTGTGCTTTGCCTTGCCCCAGCAATAATAAGCAGACGCTAAGCATAGAATCTTTTATTGGTTGTCTCTAGCCACAGAGCCCCATGACCAGTTTTCTCATGGCCCAGAGACAGGAAAGGGACATAATTTCTTCTCGTGAGCCAATGAGGGTTGGGGAAAATTTGTCTTAAATTTCAAAAAAGACATGGCAGCTAGTAAAAGGGAGATTAATTGTGTCCCTTCCTTGCCCCCTTCCCAACTTCACTCAGTCCAGTAGGTGCCTGTGGAATGGAAAAAAGCCCACAGTCAACTGGAAAAGACAACAGACTAGATGTTCGTAGAAATGACTTCTGTTCTAGGTGCTGCCACTGACTTACAGTTTGACCCTGGGAAAATCATTTAACTTCTGAGTGCCTAGGATTCTGCCATCTCTAACACAGGGTACATCATAAAATACATAGTTAGAAATATGGCTATACCTAGCTTGAGATTTACCAGCACCACCACCACCACCATCTCATGGTGTGTTGGGAAGTATATTGGCTCTGAAGTCTAAAGTCCTGGGTTGGAATCCTGACTCAAATATCTGCTACACGTGTGGTCCATTAACACTCTGAGCCTGTTTTCTCACCTGTTATAGAAACAGTAATTGGGGACTAGACCTGTGATTTGATCTGTATTGGGAACTCTTAGTAATGAAACTCTCTACCCATGAACATGCGCAACTGCTTTGCAATTTATAGACTTCGAGAGCTCCCAAGGGGCATTGAGAGGTTAAGTGATTTGTCTGGGGTCATAATACTAGGATTCATCATAAGTGGGACTTGAACCTGAGTCTTCCTAACTTCACAGCTCACTCCCTACTACCATGGCACACTATGGAGCATGATAGTAAACAACAATTATAAAGTACTTAAAGGTTTATAAAGCACTTTAAATATCATTTCTTTTAAGCCTTTCGACAACCTACTGAGGTAGGTACTACATATATCATTATTCTGCTTTTACAGATGAAGAAACCGAGGATCAGAGCATTTAACTTCCTTACTTGTAGTTATATAGCAAACATCAGAGGCAAGATTTGAATCTGTAAAATAACAGGTTTGACCAGAATGTTTTCTAAGGATTTTTCTAGCTCAAAATCATCTCTTAGGCTAGAGGTTAGAGGGGCTGTGATATCAGTGAACTATAATGACACCCAACTCATATATCTTTCTTTTTGGCAAGAATAGGGGAGGGGAAGTCTGGAATTGTGATGTTTGCACAATGAGATTTCCTGACATGGAAAATCCCTCTAGCAATGTAGATAAGCAGCTCATCCACTATAACTTAAAATTTTAGGGCTGCTTGGAAGATTAAGTAACCTATCCATAGTAAAAAAAAAAGTGTTAGGATGTTTCAAAGTTGGGGCTTGAACCTAGATCTTCTTGACTCCAAGATTGGCCTTCTATCCACTAGCAAAGCTGGCACTCAATTCATTTATATGAAATGGAATTTGCTTTGACCATTTGAAATTAGAAACTAGTCTGTTTCAGAGGAATATAGAGCATTTAGTAACTTGAAAGGAATATTGTACCTCCTACATACATAACACAAAGCAGTCAGACATACAAATAAATAAAGGCCGAGAAAATGTATTATCTCTTAAAGAGTAGTTTTGTGTTCAACTGATGTTTATCCTCAAATTTTCATTCCCTATTTAAACCTTTATTGTTGAAAATAATGCATATATGTACTGTTGTATTTTCCTGTGTTAGAAAGTAGAAAATAGTAAATATAATTTCATCTTTCATTAAAAATTGAAGCTCTTACTCAGCCCTAGCCATTTTTCAAAGCATCAGTTCAGAAGGTATAAAGCCCTAGGGAGATTGGTGGCACATAGTACGTCTTTAATAAATGTGTATTGAATGAATGAATATATTTTGAACCTGAGTCCTATCCTAGAAGACATTGTGCATTTATTTTAGGAAGGCAGAATTTATGATTTCAAAGAGAATCTCATATGTGCCTGAAAGGTTCGGAACCGCAGGATATAAGGAATTCTCTAGGCAGAAGGCAGGAGAACTAAAGCATGTATTTACACTCCACAGTAACAGGCCCTCAAACCAGCATCCCCATTTTCATATTTTGATCAAAAGCTTCCAGGCCCAATAAATCCGCCTCACAAGAGTAACCAGGAGGCCACAGAGAAGTGAGATGGTATAAGGCAAAATCGTATACATGCTTCCCCTCTACGGTAAGAAGATTACCCACTGGCCTCCAGTTCTTGCTCAGCACTCCTGGCTCCACGGGTCAGCTCTGCTACTGGCAACTCAGCTTCGGCTGTAGGCATCTCTGGCTCCAACCGGAAAAGGAAAAGGGGTCTTCAAGCTGTCCTCTCCCCTCTTATAGAGTTTTCAATATCCTCAAGCGCCACTGCCTGAATGACCAGGGCCGATTGGTTCTTGAGTTGGCCCCTCACCCTAGTAGACCAGGTTAACACCCAATAGGGCGTGGCTCTGGAGTTAACACCTCCCCTTAGCCAGCCCCATGACTCATCACATAGGAAGTTGTCCGCTTTCCGAAAGAGAAGCAGCAGCAACCAGCAGGCTCAATGAGGTAAGCTGAGTCACTCAAGGAAAACAAAGGCCACTCTGGCTACAGCATTTAATCCCTAAAATCAATGTGAATGATACATATATGTTTGTGTAAGTGTGTGTGTGTGTGTGTGTGTATGTATTATATGTGTGTATACACATATATCAGCTAGATGGCTCAGTAGATAGAATACCAAGCCTAGAGTAAAGGAGATTCATTTTCCTGAGTTCAAATCTGGACTTAGACATTACTTCCTATGTGACCCTGGGTAAGTCATTTAACCCTGTTTGCCTCAGTTTCTTCATCTATGAAATGAGCTAAAATAGAAATGGCAAACCACATCAGTACCTTTGGCAAGAGGTCCCCAAAAAGGACACAAAGAGTCAGACACGACTGAAAAACAACTAAACAACAACAACATATATAAGTGTGTATACATATATGTGTATGTGTATGTACATGTGTATGTGACTGTATATGTGTACAGCAAGAAAGACCTTTGGATGTCACCTACTCTAACTTCTTCATTTATAAATTAGAAAACAATTGCTTGATTTTTTAATATTTAAATAAATTGTGCTATGTGAATGTAATGGAACATTACTAAGCTTCAAGAAAGGACCAATACAAGATTCCAGAATACATGAGAAGACATATGAATCGATGCAGACTGAATTAATCAGAAATAGAAAAAACTTATGCCCAATGACTATAACAGTGTAAATAAGAAGAATAAAATAAAACTGAAGGAATTCACAGAAAAATGGGAAGACCTATGATCTGACAAATCAGAGTGAAATAAACAGAATCAGTAAAACAACATAACTATAAAATAACTATGGAAATTTAAAGCAGAGCAACAAAAAAATGAAACTGAACAGTATATAATTATCATACCAAACTGTCATTGTTATTCAGTGTTTCAGTAGTGTCTGACTCTTCATGATCCCATTTAGTGTTTTCTTGGCAAAGATACTGGACTGATTTGCCATTTTCTTCTCCAGCTCATTGTATGGATGAGGACACTTAAGGAAACAGGGTTAAGTGACTTGCCCATAGTCACACAGCTATGAAGTGTCTGAAGCCAGATTTGAACTTAGGAAAATGAGTTTTCCTTACTCCGGGCCCAGCACTCTATCAACTGTGCTACCTAGCCAATCCATAATTACCAAGTTTGGACCCCCCAAAGAACTTGAAAAAAATGCACATCTCCTCTTTTGATTCCAGTAGTGGTGAAATATAGGTAATGAATACTCCTTATTTTGCTATACATGGTTTGTCAGGGCATCACTTCAATATAGCATAGTTGCGAAGTTGGTGGAATTTGCCTTCATGGTAACCAGAACACACACGATATAAGATATATACAGAGTAGATGGAAGATAATTTGAAAACTGAAGGCACTAGACACTGGAGAAACTAAGAAAGGTCTCCTGTGGAAGATAGGATTTGAGCTGAGCTTTGAAGGTGATGAAGGAGAGCATTCCAGACACAGAAAATAGCCCATACAAAAGCACAGAGACTTATGATGGCATATTCTCTGGGAGGAACAATAAGTAAGACAATGTAGATGGATCATAGAGTGGGTGGAGGGGAAGAAAGGGTAAGCCTAGAAAGTGAAAAAGCATCCAGGTCATGAAAATATTTAAATGCCAGTGAAATTAATATTTGATACTGATGTATCATAAAGGGAGAAGGACATGCATAGACCTCTTCTTTAGGAAAATCACTTTGGTAGCTATGTGAAGGATTAAAGAGAGAAAGGAGAGAAGGAGGCCAATTAGAAGGCTATCACAATAGTTCCTGAAAAGCAGATAAGGACCTGAACTAAAGATGGCACTGTTTGAGTAGTGAAAGGAGTACTACATGCAAAAAAAAATGGTATGAAGGTAGAAACAAAAAGATTTTTTCAAAGAAACCTAGCATCTAGGAGAAATAGATTGAAAAAAATGAAAAAATTATTAGATTTGACACTTAACAAACCTTTGGTAACTTTGGAGATAACAGTTTCAGATGAATTGTTACATTTGAAGACAGATTACAGAAGTCTTATAAAAGAGTTCAGAAAGTATAGGCACCTAGTGTAGATGGCTTTTTCCAAATTCGGCTAAGAAAGGGAGGAGAACAATAGAACAATAGATAATAAGGATGGTCAGATGATGTTAAGTTTGTTTTTATTTTTAAAGGATGGGAATATGACTGTTTTTGTAGGCAGCAAGGAAGGAAAAAGGAGATTTGGATGGAAAGAATATTAGAAAGAAGGTGGAAATGATGGATTAACCTCCTGGAGAAAATGAAAAGGCATAGAATCAAGTATACATGTAGAAGGGCTAGTCTTGGTGAGGAATAAATCACAGTTTTCCAGTTAAAAAGTTATGTCCATAGAATGTTCCTATGCCACTAGTCTCAAATTGGACAAGAATACTTTTGACATCTGTCCTCTTCAGATGCTAAGTCTAGATATGAATTAACACTAAGGGAAGAGGGGAACTTGTAGCATACAGTATGTTTCAGCTTATGGACATTGGCTACAACCAATTAATTAAATACATCTCCCAACCCCTACCCCCCCCCACAACAAATGAATCATTTTCTATGAAGACTAAATTATCTTAATATCCTGATTGACTGTCTCCATTAATCTAACAAATTGCCAGTTCTCCTCCTCACTTTGTTATGTAGACATAATCAAAAGGGGAAAATTAGTGCCAGTTGTGGAAGCAGTATGGCACAACATTATCAGTGACTTCCCTCTCAGCTCTTTAGTTATGTCACGACAGTTTAACAAAAGCAAACAATGGGTCTTGTTAAACACATTGTTAAAGATTATTAGGATTTCTGTACCATTTGCCTTCAGAATAGGGATCATCAAAGTGCCTCCCTTCTCCTTTTCCTCCTCCTCATCTCACCTTTTATGTCTTCCTCCCTATCCATCACCATTTTCTTCTTTCTCTATTCATTCTTTACTCTTCTTCCTCTTCCTCATCTTCCTTTCCTTCTTAGCATCATCTTGTCTCTTCTTCTTCCTTCTCCTTCTGTTCCTCCTGCTCCTGCTCCTTTTCTTCCTCTTCTTTTTTCTTCTTCCATTTCTTCTTCTTTTTCCTTCTCCTTCCTCCTCTTCCTCCTCTTCCTCCTCCTCTTCTTCTTCTTCTTCTTCTTCTTCTTCTTCCTCCTCCTGCTCCTCCTCTTTCTTCTCATTCTCCTCTTTCCCTTTTCCCCCACCTCTTTATCCTCCTCTGCCTCCTTTTCACCTCTTATTTGTCCTTCCTCCCCCTCCTCACTTCCTCCCTTTCCAAAGAGAGTAGGCCAGCAATGGCCATCTCCTTTTCAGTTCAATGATCATAATCAAATGAATATTTGACTCTTTAGCAATGCCCCATTGTTGCCCTCACAATCATCTAGTTTGCTTTTATGCATGAGATCAATGGCAATGGTGCTCACAAAGGCTAACACTACTATTGTAGAAAGGAACCTTGAGTTCCAAGGAACCTCTTGTTAGTTAATAATAAAACCACTAAGTCCTTCTGGCTTATCTCTTGTACTTGGATCAATAGTACTTGGCTTTGAGCTCTTGTAGTCAAGTTGATAACCAGTGTTAACCTGAATTTATATTGCAGAATGATAAAGCTGCTGCTAGGAGCCTCACTTTTGACAAGGAATTAGCAAGAACTTAAATATCACACCTCCCATTCTGCACAAAGTGCTGAGTAAGAAGAATATGAAATCAGAAAAGGCCAAAAATGATAACTTTTATGGTCCTTTGAGAGCCATTTCAATTTCTTGAACCTTAAACAATTCAAACACTATCAATCACACTTCTAGAGATTTGTTATCTCCCTTTATTCTCAGAAAATAATTACAGTAAAACATGGTTCAACATCAAAGCTGACTCTAGGCAAAATGGTGGGATTGGCCATGTTTGTTTCCAGTGCCAGCCTTCCCTTTTGTACTTTTTCAAACCTCGTTGACCCCTTATTCTCAAACTCCCTCTGCCCCCAGTACTCTCCTTTGTTTTTTACTGTAGTGTAATACAAAATGTTCTGAACTCAGAGTCAAAATACCTGGATCCCAATGCCAACTCTGCCACTTATTATCTCTTTGACCTTGGGTAAGTCAATCACTAGAAGTTAAGCAACCCAGTTTTCTCATCTATAAAACCAGGCTATTGTTTAGATCAAATGAGATGAGATATACCATGTGAAAGGGCTTTTAAAATTGCTATGAAATATTATTATTATAATTGATAAATCAAATGAGCAATATGTATTAAATGCTGAGTATGTGCTGGGCACTGTGTTTGGTGCTAATTATAGAAAGACAGAAATAAAATCCTTAAGAAACCTTGTATTCTTCTTACCCTTCCAGATAGGTGATAAAGTGGATAGGCCAATGACCCTGAAGTTAGAAAGACTCGATTTCAAATGCACCTCAGATACTACCTAGCTATGTGATCCTGGGCAAGTTACTTAATCTCTGTCTACCTCAGTTTCCTAAACTGTAAAATCAGGGATAATAATTACACCTACCTCACAGGGTTGTCGTAAGGATCAAATGAAGTGATACTTATAAAGTACTTACTTAGTACAGTGCCTGGCACATAGTAGGCACTTAATAAATATCAATTACCTTATCAAAACCTGCTCTCATATTTCTCTTTCATAGTGAGAACTTGATAACAGATAGCTAGAAGTGTTTCTCCTTCCAATAAAACCTGTTCTTTCATAAGTGCAAAGAACTGAAGTGCTAACAGTAGAATTTCAGCATCCAAGCAACAGGATTTAAGGTAGGAAAGAAGCTTAGAAATCATTTGGCCCAACCTCTTCCATTTTACAGATGTTGAAACTGAGGTTCAGAAATATAAAGTCATTTACGTAGACAACTTCCTATAGTGTGAGGAAGTGGGACATTCACATCATTCCATCATCTACTGCCAATGTCAGCCCTATGGCATCCTATGGCAGCAATTATGTTCTAAGGCACAAATCCAGAGCTAAAGATTCGACCACAGAAATGGCCTACAGGAAGCTAGGTTGATAGAAGGCACTCTGTAAAGAATGGGAAACTGGCAAAGTGCATCATTTGTCCTCTTCCCTTTCCTGTGACATTTCCTTCCCTTTGGACATGCTTTCACCTTTACTCCCCTGCTCCCTACTCTTTTCTCACAATCACCCAAAACTCTCATAGTGCTGGATCTCACTGTCATAGGAGAAAGCAACTGAAAACCTCAGTCACACTGAAGTATTCTGGACTTACTGTGGTGATATCCTCCAGTGAACACTCATGCTATAAAAGAGGCAGATGGAATTTAGTGCAAAGAGCTCTAAAGAGCCCTAAGAACAGGGTTCTAATCCCAACTCTGCCACTCTCTAGCTGTAGAAACTCAGTAGAGTCAATTAGCCTCACTGAGTCTCAATTTCCTCATTGGTAAAATAAAGTAGGGGGAAGATTGGACTAGATGACCTCAAAAGGATCCTGTTATCCTGTGATCTATATCATCCCTTACCAAAGTGACAGATTATATAAAGCAGGGAGAGACAGTTAATACATTTGAGGAAAGATTCAGTACTGAAGGACTATTGGTTTCCAGTGACATGATCTGATTTAAATGTTTGTATTTCTAAAATTCATCAAATAATGGTTCAAATCTTCTTTCTTCTTGTTCTTCTTCTTGTTCTCCTCTTCCTCCTCCTCCTCCTGCTCTTTATCTTTTTCTTCCTATCTAGAGCCCCATCTCATTTTAAACTAGCTTACATATATGCTAAGAACTTTTCCATCCAAACCTTCAACTTAAAAATGGTCTTCACATTCATTCATTGCTTTGCCATGACATCACCCATCCTCTTTACACTGTTTATAATAAATTAAATCTAGGCTTCCCATTAAGAATACCTCGCACGCAACCCTCCCAGTGACTCCTACAATTGCTCCTCAATGCTTATAAAAAGCAAAAATAAAAACTATATAACACACAACCTCAGCTGGTCATTTGGGCTCTTGCTCAGTTCTTGCCAAATGACTCAGCGCAGTTATGAATCTGTCTAAGTATCAAAAGATTTATTCAAGATCTAGCCTACCAAAATGACCCAGAAATAATCCTTACCAACCACTACCACCTACCAGTGAGTAAGCTCTGTGAGGACAGGAGTTAGGTGTTGTTCCTGATAATATGCTTTATCATACCTAGGAGTAGTTCTTAAATCCCTATGGTAGGCCCTCATTGGATATGTGCTGAGTGAATGAGTAAACCACTAAGTGCCTCACCAGATTTTGGTTTTCCTCTTCATAAAACATATAATTCCAATGTGAGTCATTACCATCTGATCAAATGCTCTGAATTCCATTCTAACCATAGGAGGAGAGGAGGCTCGTTCGCTTCCTTTCCCTACTTTCCCTCCAGCTCTGTCCTTTCTCATCTCTCCCCTACTGTTTCTCTCAGCTGCTACTAAAAGGACTCATTTCTTGGTCTACTTTTCCTGTTAGAAAATTTAGCAGGGTAATGAATGCCTTCCAACTGAGAGGACTAGGAAAGACAATATGAACAAAATTTTTCTCTACTGAGCTCCAGTCCTACATCAACAACTATCAGACATTTCAAACTGAATGCCCATTAAACATTTCCAAACTCAATTTTTTCCAAAACAAGACTCATTATTTTTTATCCTAAAATTCATCCTTCTTCTCAACTTCCCTATCACTCTTTCAGACACCAGCATCTTTCCAGTCACCAGCATTTGTAATTTTGGTGTCATCCTCAATTCCTAACTCTCACTGACCTCCGATATCTAACCAGGCACTAAAGCTTACCTCTTCTTTCTTCCATAATATCTCTCAAATAAGGCTCCTCTTCTCTAAATAACTTACTATCACCCTACTTCAGGTCCCCATTGCTTCTTGCCTGAACTTCACAATAGCCTCCTAATTTCTCTCCCTTCCTCAGATCTCTCCCCATTCCTATCTATCCTCCACAGTTTCCAGAGCAATTTTTCTCTAATGCATAGGTCTAACCCCATTGGACGAGATGGCCTTTAAGGACCCTTCTATCTCTAATGACAGACATGGCAAGCCATTCCAGGATCTTTGCCAAGAAAATCCCAGACAGGGTCAAGAAGACTTGGACACAAGTGAAATAAATAAACAACAACAACACAAAAATATCACCACATCCCATTCAATAAATTCCAGGAATTTCCTGTTACATATGGTATAAAATATAAACTGCTCTGGAGTTTAAAATATTTTACAACCTGGGCACTTCGTTATCTTTCCAGTCCCTTAACACATTATTCTTCTTCATGGTCTCTATGATCCAGCTATACTGACCTACTTTCCTCTTCCTTATATATAACACTTCATCTCCTATATCCATGCATTGATATTACAAGCCTCCTACACCTGAAATACTGTCCCTCATCCACCTAATAGAACTCCTCTGACTTCCTCCAAGATGCAACAGAAAATTCCACCATCATCACAAAGGCTATCCTAGTCCCTTCATCTGCTTTTCCTTCCTTTCTGAAGTTGTCTTCCATTGAATTTGAGTGTTTCTTCTGCATGTATGTATGTATGTATGTATGTATGTATATGTATATAAATGTGTAAAATTACTCCATCATATTAATGTAAGCTCTTAGAGGGTAGAATATGCACAGTGCCTATTGGTTGGTCAACCACAATGGTTTCTTTTAGCCCTAATCTTGTAAACCTGTAATTCAGATCAGACCTGGGTTCAAATCTCAAGTTCTATTAATTGCTACCTGTACAACCTTGGGCAAGTGAGTCATTTGGCATCCTTGATTCTTATTTTTTCTCATGAGGAAAATGAGATGGTTGTAGGAAAGGGTCTCAGTGGTCCCTTCCAGCTTCTATTACTTCTGTTGAAGTTTGAAGAAATGACTCAGACTGCCTTGCTAAAGAGGGAAGAGTTAGGAACATTGGATGGATGTTGGAGGGAGGCAGAATCATTCTCAATAAAAAGAAAACTTAACAATTTGAGAAAATGTAGGCTCATTCAGAGGAGGGTCTGCCTATTACGCATCTTTGTGTTCCCAATATTTAGGATGGTGCTTGGCATATAGGAAGAATTAGATAAATACCTCTTCATTCTTTCATATGGGATTTCTATACTAGTTTGGAACCAGGGAAACCTGGGTTCAGATCCTGTTTCTGACACCAGCTGTGTAATCCAGATAAATCTTGTAACCTATGGTTGCTTAAGGCAAATAACCCAGAATTTAACTAGGTTGCCAAAGACAAGCTGTAATCTGCTTTGATGGGGGAAGTTCTTCACAAATTCCTCTGAATTCATGCAAAGATTTCTAATATCAGGGATAGAGCCAAGATGGCAGACTGAAAACAGGAACTTCCTTCAGCTCTCCCCCAAATACCTCCAAACACCTATAAAATTGACTCTAAGCAAATTCTAGAGCTACAGAACCCATGAAATGACAAAGTAAACAAGTCTCCAGCCTAAGAAATCATGAAATTATAAAACAGAACCAAAAAATGAAAAAAATAGAAGACAATGTGAAATATCTCATTGGAAAAACCACTTACCTATAAAATAGATCCAGGAGACCTAATTTAAAATTATTGGACTACCTGAAAGCCATGATCAAAAAAGAGCCTACACATCATCTTTCAAGAAATTATCAAATTGCCCTGATATTCTAGAACCACAAGGTAAAATAGAAATTGAAAGAATTCACCGATCGTCTCTTGAAAAAGATCGCAAAAGGAAAATTCCTAGGAATATTGTCACCAAATTTCAGAGTTTCTAGGTCAAGGAGAAAATATTGCAAGCAGCCAGAAAGAAACAATTTGAGTACTGTGGAAACACAATCAGTATAATACAAGATCTAGCAGTTTCTACATTACGGGATCGAAGGGTTTGGAATATGATTTTCTGGAGGCCAAAGGAGCTAGAATTAAAACCAAGAATCACCTACCCAGCAAAACTGAATATAATACTTCAGGGCAAAAAATGGATTGTCAGTGAAACAGAGGATATTCAAGCATTCTTGATGAAAAGACCAGAGCTGAATAAAAAACTTGACTTTCAAATACAAGAATCAAGAGAAGCATGAAAAGGTAAACAGGAAAGAGAAATCATAAGGGACTTACTAAATTAGAACAGAGAGAGAGAGCATACACAATCTGAGTTGAATATGAAAGGATGATATTTGTAAAAATAAAATTAAGGGGTGAGAGAGGAATACATTGGGAGAAGGAGAAAGGGAGAGATAGAATGAGGTAAGTTATCTCACATAAAAGAGGAAAGAAAATGCTGTTATAATGAAAGGGAAGAAGAGGTAGGTGAAAGGGAATAAGTAAATCTTACTCTCATCAGATTTGGCTTAAGGAGGGCATAACACATACACCCAATTGGGCATCTTACCTACAGGAAAGTAGGTGGGAAGGGGACAAGGCAGGGGGTGATAGAAGGGAGGGCAGATTGGGGGAAGGGGTAGTTAAAAGCAAACACTTTTGAAAAGAGACAGGGTCAAAAGAGAAAATTGAATAAATGGGGACAGGATAGGATGGAGGGAAGTATAATTAGTCTTTCACAACATGACTATTATGGAAGTGTTTTGCATAATGATACATGTATAGCCTATATTGAATTGCTTGCATTATCAAGGAGTATGGGTTGGGAGGGAAGAAAAGAGAGAATTTGGAACTCAAAGTCCTAAAAACAAATGTTGAAAATTGTTTTTACATGCAACTGGGAAATAAGATATACAGGCAATGGGTATAGAAATCTATCTGGCCATACAAGAAAGTAAGGGGGAAGGGGACAAGGGGGACAGGAGAGTGGGGTGATAGAAGGGAGGGCAGACTGGGGAAAGGGACAATCAGAATACATGCTATCTTGGGGTGGGGGAATGGTAGAGATAGGGAGAAAATTTGTAACTCAAAATCTTGTGGAAATGAATGTTGAAAACTAAAAATAAATAAATTAATTTTTTTAAAAGATTGCTAATCTTCTTTTAAGACTGGGTATCCTTGACTCTCCTTGGCTGGAAGTTCTATCAAGTCTTCTGATGGAGAAAGGAAGAGAAAAAAGAGAAGGAGGAGGAAGATAAGGAAAAGAAAAACCTGAGACAGCAACAAAGAAGTCCAGCATCAGAAGAGGCTGTGAAATTGGTGGGAGGCAAGGGACAAGAAAGTTGGAAAATAAATGTTAATAAACTTTGTTCACTGAATGATCACTTTTTTTAGCCTGAACACAGGAGTGTGACCAATATGTGACCACAATCATCCAGGGAGTAAATATGGTTTAAAAACAAGTTCCAATCATATGCTGCCATATTGGTGTTCACTCAGTCAACTCTTAAAAATTTGAGAGAGGGTTTTTTCTTCTCACAGAGTAAGTAGGCTTAGGATGCAGAATTACCACATGAGCTGGGCCCTTCCCCCTCCTCATGCACTACCCTTTCCAGGACAAGCTGTGTCCCACCCAAAATCAGAAAATGATATTGCGAAATAGACTTAATCAACAGGAACCCCTTGGCCAAGAAAAATGTTCCTGTATAACTCAATGCACTGCAGGCCTAGGACATTATGTCCCATTTCCTTCCCAGGCCCTTTAGTGAAGCATAGCACAGAAGTGAAGGAGCATAGGATTGGATATGATATCCTTATAGGATTTGGAGCTCGAAGGGACCTTAGAGATAATCTAGCTCAGCTTCCTTAATTTGTAAATGAGGAACCTAGGTCACATAGGTCCTATGAAACAGAACTAGGACCTGGATTCAAGTCCTCTATCACCAGATCATGTTCTTCCCATCATGCCACGGTCTGCCTCAAGGATGTTAAATCAGTCATAGGTTCATAGATGTGGAGCTCTAGCTCCACACTAGAGGTCCTTAAGTCCAACTCCCTAATATAACAGATATCAAAAACAAAGTGCTCCACCAAATTAAATGATTTGCCCAAAAGCACACAGCTAGTAGGTGCCCAAGATTAAATTATAAACTCAAGTCTTTCTTATTCCAGGGTCTTTATATCGTGCTGCCTGTCTGTCCCCCAGGGGCCACTAACCTTACCAATCTCATCAACGACTGGAAAGGTTAAGTTGGGTTTCACTTATAACAGCCTGATAGTCACATGTCAAATTCTCTGTGTTCCCCTGAGAACTCTTTTCCTATGAAATGGATGACTGAAAACATTAGGCAGTATTTCCTGTTTGGATGAGGTCAAGCATTCAAAGTCCAGCTACTCCAAGAAGCCTTCTCTTGATCCTTCACAATACAGTTGAGCTAAAATTGATAACCACTCTCTTAATCTCACTGGATAATTATGCTGAATCATTTCCTGGCTTTTATTATAGTAACTTATTTGCCTTCTCTCCCCACTAGATTGTAGTAGATCCTCCCCTAGAAGTAAGTACTAGGTCATTTTCCAGCTTTATATCTCTACCACCTAGCACAAGGTGGGGAACCTGAGGCCTTGGGGCCATTGGACTCTCTAGATCCTTGGGTGTGGATTTTGACTGAGTCCAAGTTTTACTAAACAAATCCTTTTATTAAGGGGATTTGTTCTGTGAAGTTTGGATTCAGTCAAAGGGCCCCACTTGAGGACCTAGAAGGCCACATGTGGCTTCAAGGCTGCAGGTTCCCTATCTCTGACTAGCATGACATCTTGTACATAGTAGGTTCTTTGAAACATTGGTTGGGCAGAATTGAATCAAATAATTTAAATTCACTTGGGAGACTTGTGCCCCCTCATTCAAGGTCTTCAAGCTAAAGTTGGATAACCACTATTTGGGGATGCTGTAGAGAAAATTCTTCTATAGGCATCAATTATACTAGATGACTTCTAAGGTTCCTTCCAAACCAGACTTGTAGAGTCTGTCAATTCAACTGAATTAGATTATTCACTAACAATTCCATGCCATCAGAAATACAATTATCCAATGAGGAGGCAGTATTCTGTGTTAGGAAAAGTACCACGAAACAGTGCCAGAAGACTGTAAGTTCAAATACCAGGTCTGAAACTTACTTGCTGGGCGTCAAGTAACTTTACCTCTTTGAAACTCAGTTTCCTCATTTCAAAAATGTTGATAGTAACACTTGTACTGTGTACCCTTCAGGATTATAGTCAGAAAAGGGATTTGCAAGCATTTAAGTGTGATATAAATGGTAGCTATCATCACCATTATCATGAGTCTCACAAGAAGATGTTAATTCTCCACAGATCTTAGGCAAGTAATTATTTATGAGAAAAAAGTCTGGAACATTTTCATTTATTTTATTCTACCACTTATGTGTTTCCCAAGTACAAGAAAATCCTGGCAAAAATTCTTATGGGCTAAACTGGAATGTGTTATGTAAGAGCATATAAGTAGAGACCTAGAGAGAAAAAGAGAGGGGGGGGGAGGAGAAGGAGAGATTCACACTGAGTAAAATTTGTATATATCTTAAATAGCAACTTGACTTCCTCTTCTTCCTCAGTCATATTTCTCTGCCTCTTTCTCTTTCCTTAGCAGGCTCGATCTCAGAAACTACAAATATTTAATATTAGGCTAATCAAAACATAATAGAGTTCAGCAAAGGCACCTTAGTGGAAGCTACAATTAGCCAGTGTGCATAAGAGGTGAGAAACAATGAGATGTTGCTTGTATTTCCTTTAAACTAGCCCCATAATTCTGCCCAACTGAGTAATTGAATAGAAGAGAATCAGAGAAGCCGCAAAATGGGGTTTTCTTAACAGCAAGACATCACAGCCTGAGCCCTAAAGGTAGCTTCCCTTGTACATGTGTCTTTTTGTTTTTCTAGGTTGCCTCCAACCCAGGAAAAGGAATCAGGAAGGTTTGTCCTGTGTGTTTTTCCCTGGATACATCTTGTATCTTTATGCCAACAATACGCAGGATATTTCTCCAGTTGCCTCATCTAAAAATCAGGATACAAAGATCCTCCATACCTGTTCCACAAGTTTATTGTGAAGCTCTAATGTGACAATAAGATACTTATGTGAATGGCTTGATGAAAAAGTGGACTTCAATCACAGCCGTTGCTGCCTGCCTGCCTGCCTGCCTGCCTGCCTGCCTGATTGGGCCTTCTGAGATCATTCCCTTTCCCTCAGGAAAGGGTTCAGAAACCTTGTCAATAGGAAAATAGTTCTGGGGAACATCATATCATTTGGTCTAAAATTAAATATAGATGACTTCTGAATTATGACTATTTATGAGAGACACCACTTGATATAGTAGAAAGAATGTGGGACCAAAGCCAAGTGACTTGGCCTCCAGTTACAAATTACTTACTATAGAAATCATGATATCCCTAAGGCAGTCCTTACAGGATTTTTTTTTTGAGTAAGTGCTCTGTAATTCATAAAATGTTATTAAGAATAAACAATTTGGAATTACATATACTACTGTTTCCCTCAATTCATATGGATGCCCAAGAGTTGAGCACATTTATATTAACAAACAAGATAAAATATATATTTTATCTCTAAAAATGCATATTTATTACATTGTATACCAAGATAAGGCCAAAATGGGTACATGATTTAAACATAAAGGGTGATACCAGAGATTAGGAGAGCAAGAAATAGTTTACCTGTCAGATATATGGAGAAAGGAAGAATTTATGAACAAACAAGAAACAGAGAGAGCATGTAAGATGTAAAATAGATAATTTTGATTATATTAAATTAAAAAGGTTTTGCTCAAGTAAAACTAAGGCAACCAAGATTAGAAGGAAAGCAGAAAACTGGGAAACAATTTTTACAGCAAATACCTCTGATAAAAGCCTCGTTTTTTCAACTATATAGAGAATTGAGTCAAATTTTAAGAATACAAGTCATTCTCCAATTGATAAATGGTCAAAGGATATGAACAGGCAGTTTTCAGATGAAGAAATCAAAGTTATCTATAGCTATCTTTAAAAAGTGCTCTAAATCACTACTGAGTGGAGAAATACAAATTAAAACCCTTTTGAGGTACCATCTCACACCTATCAGATTGGCTAATATGACGGAAAGGGAAATGACAAATGTCGAAGGGGATGTGGGAAAATTGGGACACTAATGGACTGGTGGTACAGTTGTGAACTGATTCAACTATCCTGGAGAACAATTTGGAACTAAGCCCAAAGGACTATAAAACTGGGCATACCCTTTGATTCGGCAATACACTACTAGGTCAGTATCCCAAGGAATTTATAAAATGGATGGGGACCTATCTGTACAAAAATATTTATAGTATTTTTGAGGTGGCAAAGATTTGGAAATGAGGCGTTTCCATCAATTGGAAAATAGCTGAACAAGTTGTGGTATATGATTATGATGGAATACTATTGCACTGTAAGAAATGATGAGCAAGATGCTTAAAGAAAAACCTGGAAATACTTACATGAACTGATACAAAGTGAAGTGAGCCAAACCAGGAGAACGTTGTACGCAGTAACAGCAATATTGAATGATGAAAAATTGTTAATGACTTAGCTATTCTCAGCAATGCAACGATCAAAGACAATTTTGAAGGACTTCTGATGAAAAATGCTATCCACCTCCAGAGGAAGAACTAATGGAGTCTGAATGCAAACTAAAGCATATTATTTTTCAATTTATTTTTTTCATGTTTTCTTCTTTTTTTGTTCTGTCTCCTTTCACAACATGACTAATATGGAAGTATGTTTTGTATGATTGCACATGTATAACCTATATCAAATTGCTTACCATATTGGGGAGGGGTAAAGAGAGGGAGGAACAAAGAGAATTTGGACCTCCAAATTTTTTAAATGAATGTTAAAAATTGTTTTTACATGTAATTTGGAATGTGATACTTAGGTATAAGATGTGAGCAATAGGAGCTATTGTAGACATAACCTAGTCTAACCTCCTTATTTTACACATGAGTAAATTGAGCTTTCAGGACAGAGTCATACAATTTCATCATTGGAAGGGAGATCAGAGATAATACTGAACAAGAATGCCCTCTGAAACTTATCCAACAAATTTTCATCCTATTTTTTTAATACTCCAATGAGGTGGAACCAGGAGTGTATTGGTAAATGTTTAATTACCAGATCTTCAGGGAGGAATAAAGGTACTCATTACATACCTTTCAATTTCATCTGCATTATTAACATTTTCTCCAGCATTTCTTAAATCTAGAAATCAAGAATATAATGAATCATCGACTGGTTTGTTGCATTTATTCATTTCTAAGGTGTAAATTCACATACTAAAAAAAATAGCAATAGGCTCTCATGAGCCTTTGTGAGTTGGCTCCAGCACACTCCACACTCCACATTCCAATACCACCTACAATAGCCAATTCCGCTTTGGAACTTCTCTAGTTGTGAGGAAATCTTTTCTTTACCTCAACTCTAAATGCTTTTTATTCCAACTTGGATTAATTTGTCCTGACTTTACTCTGAGGGACCAAAAAATAAACTCAAATTCAGTTGCCTCTTCTCTATGACAGGCTTTGAAGTCCTTGAAAACAATAATCAAGTCTCCTCTACGTCTCCTTTTCCCTGGGCTAATCATCTCCATCTCTTTCAACCAATCCATGTATGGAATGAAATCAAGTCCCATCACAATCCTGCTCAATTTCCTCTGGCCACTCTCTATTTTATCAATGTCCTTTCTAGATCACACAATATGTTAGTGATCAACATAGAGCTATAATCTAGGCTATTTTCTACCAAGGCATAGGATCAAAGATTTAGAACTTGAGGAACTTTGTAAAGTCAACCAGTTCATTTTATAGATGAAAACACTCAGAGGTTATGTGACAACAAAAAACATAGACAGTAAGTGGCAGAACCAGGACTTGAACTCAGGGCATCTGAGCCAAGATACAGAGCACTACTTTTTCTCTTATTGAGTAAATGTAAAGTTATAGGTTATTGAGAAGAAAGTACCTTGGAAATGATCTTGTCCAACTCCCTCACTTCCTGAGGAAGGCAATCAAGGCTGAAGAAGGTAGCTAAATAGTACAGCTAGATACCCAAATGGATAGAACACTTGATCTGGACTCCAGAAGATCTGAGTTGAACTCCAGCCCCAATACTCACAAGCTGTCTGTCTCAGGTTTTTTTTTAATCTGCAAGTTGCAGACAAAAAATAATAGCACCTATATCCCAGGTTTGCTGGGATATATATGAGATAATACTTGTAAGGCACTTTGTACATCCTAAAAGCATATATAAATGCTAGGGATGCTGCTGCTTCTGAGGATGATGGTGATGATGATGATGATGATGATGAAGGGACTTTCCAAGATAAAGAATAATGATTTGTCTGGGTTGATAAAAAGGTCACATTACTCTCAATTATGAAGGGACTAATGTCTCTATCACCCATTCCTTTATTGTCTCTCATCTGACAGAATGTGACTTTCTTGAGGGCAAGGGCTGTTTCATGTTTGTCTTTCTATCCCCAGTGAATAGCACAGTAACCTGGTACAAGTAGCACTGTAGGCACTGAATAAAGAGCTCTTTCTTGATTATTTAATTGGCAGCTCCTATACTGACATATTGGCTATCTTCATATTTGACAGTTGAAGTTCATCATTTTTAACAGGAAGATAATTTCTGAGTTTTTATTTCTCAACAGTAAAAAAAAAAGCAGATCTCATCCAGACTGAAAACAGGAGAAATCCCTCCACATATTTGGTACAAATTATGTTTCCAAAAGTACTCCTTGTTCATAAGTAAATTGGTGATGATGGCTCATTCTTGGAAGCATGACTTCATTGTCTTACATGGTGTTTCATGGGTGAATCTGTCTTGTGGGTTGTGGGAACATTTTTTAATTCCTCTCAAAAGTCATAATTAGAAAGAAAAAGCTGCCTGATGCAACATTACCCCGCCTTTTACAAGATTATGACAAATCGGATTGTATTGCAGAAGTCCTCTCTCTCTCTCTCTCTCTCTCTCTCTCTCTCTCTCTCTCTCTCTCTCTCTCTCTCTCTTTCTCTCTCTCTCTCTCTCTCTCTCTCTCTCTCTCTCTCTCTCTCTCTCTCTTCCAATTTCTCAAAGCACTGAGCCTCTGCCTCTTTATTCAATTAGATTCAACAAACACATATTGAATACCTACTTTGTGCGAGGCACTTATGTTACAAAAATAAAAATGAAGAAGAGTCCCTTACTTCAAGGAGCTAACATTCTATTTTGGATTGGAGGATCATATAGCTAGAGTTAGAAGGGATTTCAGAGGCTATCTACTACAATCCTCTAACTCAGGGCTGTCCAAAATGGGCCACACATGGCCCACAGTGAGATTTTATACAGCCCACCTGTGAGTTTTAATTTTCACGAGTGAAAAATTAAAATAATAATTTGCATGGAATGTGTATTAAATTTTTTAAATTCCATCACTAATAAATAATCTCATTGATGTTAATTTTCTTTGGTGTTTTTAAGCAGTATTAGGACAGAACATATTGCACAGAATTTTCAAACGATCCGTGGGATACATTCCATCCGTATGATGCAGGCTAGTCAGTATGCACCTACCTTTATATGGTTGTGTTGTCACTTTGTTGTTTTGTGTTTGCTTTCGTGCTTCGCGCCTTCACTTGTCGTATTGATGTTGTGCATTCCCCCACTTTCTATTAGTGTACTGTATTTTTTATTCTGGGTGTGGCCCTTAAGTAATCATTTTATTTTTATATGTCTCCAAGATAACCCAAGGTTGGACAGCCCTGCTCTAACTTTAAAGTTGAGAAAACTAAGATCTGATGACTTGTCTGAAGTTGCATAGTCAATAAGTATTAGAGGCAGCATTTGAACTCAGATCCTCCAAAGCCAGTGCTCCTTCCATCCTACCATAAGACCTTGGAATATAACACATGGGTAAATGTAAGATAATTTGAAGATGGGTTCTCTAAATGGCAGAGAGGAGGAAGAAGTCCCTTCCAAGTATGAGAGCAAGGGAGGGAGGGAGGGCTATTATAGGGAACAACCTATGGAAAAGCATGAAGGTGGGAGATGGAATGCCAAGTTTGGTAAGCAGCAATGGCTCAGTTAGGCTAGAATGCAGATGTGTAAAGAGGAGCTATGAGAAACATCTAGAAAAGCGATAATAATACCAACAGCAACATGAGTAGCAACAACTAGAATTTAGATAGAGCTGGCAAAGGGCTTTCCATGTGTACTAGGTTAGAGCTAGATTGTAAAGAGTTTTAAAGGTAATGGTGAAATATTGTGTTTTGCCAAGGAAACAATAAAGAGCCACTGAATGGCTTTGAGCAATGGAGTAGGATGGACAGTTGTGTGCTTTGCAAAGATCACTTTGGTAGCTGTGTGGAGTAGGATTGGAAATAGAGCCTCAAGGAGGGAAAAGCAATTAGGAAATTACTGCAATAGTCTACGTGGATAAGTAATAAGAGATGCCAGAAAAGTCTGAACCAAGGTGATGACCTTGTATGTAGAAAAGAGAAAACAGATTGAGACAAATTGTGAAGGTAGAATTGACAAGGTTTGACAACCTACTGGATATAGGTGATAAAGAAGAAAGAGAAAGTCAAAAAGAACTCCAAGAAAGGATATAGGAGGTGAGGAAGAAGCATGGGAAAGTCAAAAGGAATTTCAAGAAGGGATATAGGAAGTGAGAAAGAAGAAAGGGAAAGTTAAAAACAATGCCAAGAAAGGACATGAGGTGAGGAAGAAGAAAGGGAAAGTCAAAAAGAACTCCAAGAAGGGATATAGAAGATGAGGAAGAAGAAAGGGAAAGTCAAAAAGAACATCAATAAAGGATATGAGGTGAGGAAGGAGAAAGGGAAAGTCAAAAAGAACTCCAAGATTTCAAATCTAAGTAACTTGGAGGATAAAAAGAGATAAGTTGATAAAAGGGTAGCTATTAGAAAGAGAGGGAGGAGATAATGAATTCTAGTTTGGGATAGCCTCCTTTGTATTATATTCATTTGAGTGTCATATCATTTTGATTCTTGTTGGATTATAAGCTCTTGGAGAACAGGTTCTATGTGACTATTGAGTGTAAACTCTTGACACTGCTGGAGAATTACTGAATCAGGTAGATTTAATATATGTAAGAATATAAATTGGCATGTAACCTATGTTTGCACCATGTCCTCATCTCTTTCAAGTTATTATTTACCTTTAGGCCAAATGTTATAATGTTTTGGGGAGAAAGAGAGGGCAGGGTATAACTAGGTGGGGGAATACGCCTCTGGGACCTAACCCAGGAGTTCTCTTCTCCTTTCTCCTACAGACAGCCTCCAGCATAATCCTGATACCTGAGGATCCCTGATCTTTCCCCTTGACTCTCAGTCTAGAGCACTTGTGAAACCTTCTTTCCTTATTCCAGATCAGACAAGGCCAGAACTAGAAATCTAGAAAGCTAAGAGAATTAAGATGAAACAAGCTAGAACACAGGGCTTTATTGTCAAATTTACAAAGGGACAGTTAAAAACCCTTTGTACTAATAAGCATGTATTGAGCACTCACTATTTGCCAATCACTGTGCTAGTATACATATAAAGGATGAAATAATCCCTAGTCTGAAGTGGTATAGAGATGGCATTCCTTAAACCCTATACTTCTCTCTACTCCTCTCATAGGCTGAGCCATAGAGTCCTCCAAAACTAAAAACTCCCTGATGCTGTAGGAGCAGAAAAGCTGCAAGCAGAAAGTCTCCACTCAAGGAGAAGCCTGAAGCATCAGATTGATCATGCAAAGCTAGCCTAATTATTAGAGTCAAGGGACCAGAAGATGTGTCTTCCAGAATCATGAATAGATACCAGAATCAAAATGTAAGGATCCATTAAAAGGATATGACCCAAGGGTAGACTTAAAAGGCTCCCTACCAAGTGAACAGAGAGAATCTGAATTCTACTCATACACAAAAGGTCAGAGATTTAGTACTAGAAAGAATCGCAGAGGCCATCTAGTACAACTCCTTGTAACAACAATTTGGCTAGCAGTTGTTGTGGGGTGTAAGACCCAAAAAAAACAGCAACAAGAGCTGCCAGCACAGGTTCTCTTGATCTGATTTACTAAGGAAAGTAACTTTAAGGGGCTAACAATCTCACTTTAATCACACATATAACTCAATTAGTTCAGGAGGAAAAGCTCAGCCCTCTGAACTTCAAGGCAAATACAAACAGAAATTACAAACGTCAACAGACAGACCTTTTCTGATCAAATCACAATACATAATTACCAGAGAAGAACCAATGGGTCTGGGTAGGCAACACCAGGGGCAGTTACGGCTTTCCCAGAGCCTCAACATTTCACCCATGAGTGTGCCCCCAAACAAAACATCTGGGTTTCTTCAAAGCCAGGGGGCTCTTAACAACAGCTGCCCAGAGTCTCCACATCAACACTCCTCCAGTGAGTGACAGCCCCAGACAAAATGCTAACCTTTGAGTTTTTATACTCTGTTAAGGGCCTGAAGGATTCATACCTAATCAGCAAAAGGGTGTGAGCCTGCGGCTTAACACCTAGTTAGCAAAAGGGTGTGTACCTGGAGCTTTGCACCTAGTAAGACTTAATCAAAGGCACTTAATTCATTTAGCATTCTAAAAGAGAAAACAGTAAAAAAAAAAAAAAAGTCCCACCTTAATTACCAAACAGCCCTTCATTTTATATATGGGGAAACTAAAGTTCAAATAATTTTTCCATGGTCACAGTATTTGAATTCAGATCTTCCTGACTCCAAGTTCAGCACATTGTGCTACACTGTCTTTTGAGATCATAGAATTATGATCTAACATTCTTGTTAGGCTGCAGTCAAATCTAAACCTTTTGAAAATTAGTCTTCCAGCTACCATCATGTGTGAACTGGAGATCTGTGGTTTGCAGAATAAGCCAAAGGGGTGATAGCTTAGAAAGAAAGACTAGGGTGGAATTGGAAAAAAATATGGAAAGACTTGGATTGATGAGGAAAGAAATTATCCATTCTCAGAGAAACAGAGGACAAATATGCATAGCATTATCTTATATAGATTCATATGAAAGTGTATGTTTATGTATGAATATGATTATAGATATCTAAGTATATGTGTGGGTAAGTATATGTGTGTATAGGTATATGTATGAATATGTATGTATATGTCTATATGTCTATATATGTATGAATGTGCATATGTTTATATGTGTGCATGCATACACACATATATGTATAAATCTGTGCTTAATTGTAGCCTTCTGAGGGACAGGAGAAAAGGAGGGAAAAAGAACAAAGTAAAAAATGCACAGCAGAGAACAAAAGAAAACTTACAAGGAGGGAAAGAAAAGGTGGGCAGCTCTCAACACAATGCATAGTATTTATTATATAGACTTTCTTGAAATGGAAATTTATTGCTGTATATTTTGAATCTTTTCTCATGTTCTACTGGGCACATGGCAATGTTTTCTTTTTCTTATTTTGTATTATTTTAGTTTTAGTATTAAAGTTTGTTTCTTTTTTCTTATTTAAGTTTAAATTTTTTTAAATTTACAAAAAGGAAGAAAGACTAGGTACTCTGGAAAGCAATACATACAAGTTAAGGTAAGCAAGCACAGTCAGACACAGGAGTCATGTCAATATCTCCACATGACAATGGTTCACAGGGTCAGAATAGTCTAACTTCCTGGAAGGTAGAGGTCCAGGTAGTCAGATGACTAGCATCAATGCCATATATCAAAAAGTACTAGGATACCAATCCCAATAAATCAGGTCCATGAACAGGATTTCAGTCTCCAGGTAGATTGTGGGGAAGCAAGGAAAAGATCCTTATCTAAAGACATTGAAAAAGGACTCCATGAAGGAATGGAACAAGAACCCAGTAATTAGAAGTAGGGTATCTCCCAAGTTAGCATTCAGTTAGCAGAAATAGCAAGCCCAGTTACTAGAACAGGGATGAAATGTTAGAGTGGGACCCAAAAATAGGATGATTAATAAGCCATAATATATGAATCCAGTGATTCTTGGATCTGCCCAAATTGGCCCTTAAGCTAAAGGTTTTGGAAGGTAGAGAATAAGTAAAGCCTTGAGAGGATCTGAAGTAATGCAGAGACACAATACCATGCAAGTTATGATGGGAGTATGGAGCAGTGGAAGCATCTAGGTGGTACAATGGATAGAATGATGGCCTTGGAATAAAGGAGACTAATCTTTCTGAATTCAAATCTGCCCTCAGACGTTTACTAGTTCTGTGACGCTGGGCAAGTCACTTAACAGCATTTGCCTCAGTTTCCTCATCTGTAAAAAGAGCTGAAGAAGGAAATATGAAATCACTCCAGTATCTTTGTCACGTAAACCCCAAAGTGGGTCGTGAAGAGTTGGACATGACTAAACGAAAACATGGAGCACTAGATTTAGGGTCAGAAGAGGTGGGTTCTGATTCTAACACTATTACTACCGGAATCACCTTAGAAAAGTCACTTAACTACTTCTTATGATCTGAGAACTGGGGGGTGCTATGGGGATTAGTCTAGAATTCAGGGCTTCTTAAACTGTGGGTCATGACACCATGCACAATTTGGCAACAGCAAAAGGTTTCTGAACATGCAAAGACCAAATATTAAAGATCAAACACTGAATGAATCCAATGTGTTTCTGGCAGTGCCTGCCCATATTGCATCATACAACTTGACTATAGCCTTGGTTCTGAACACAAATCATGTGCACTTTGCACTGTGCATGCCCTCAGGCCACACAAAACAGCAAAGAACTCTGTCAAAATGTGTAAAAGGGTTACTAGTGGAAAAAAGTTTAAAAAGTCCTCGTCTAGATGGCCTTTAACATCCCCTTTAGTTCCAAGAGTATAATTATATAATAGTTCAAATTTCATACGACTGGATAATCAGGTAATACGAAAATCCCCTTTTAACTGGGCACATAAAGGAAGACAAAATACACACACACACACACACACACACACACACACACACTACTGGCAGGCCCTATAATAGTTAAATTTTACTGTACCTAATTATTTCTAAGACACAGGGCAGCAATTTAGCTGCAGCTACCAGGGAAATATAATGAAATATAGTAGTAAAATGACAGGTTTAAAAATGAGAAGACATGGGTTCTAGGTCCAGCTCTGTCACTAACAAATTCTGCCATCTTGGACAAGTCATTTCATCTTGATGATCTCAAATTCTAATCCATAAATTAAGAGTATTCACATAAATAATCTCTATGGTCTCTTCTAACCAATAAGACAAAACAAACTTCCCAATAAGAGTAGGATGTCATCAAGCATAGGTTGAATCAATTTTAGGGCAGAGTATTATTCGGGCAGGGGTTGGACTAGATGATATCTGAGGGCCCTTCCACCATTGGTATTTTGTGATATACAAAGTGGCACAGTGGAAAGAGTGTTGACCTTAGAATCAGGCTGACCTGGATTCAATTTCTGTCTCTGACACTTACCAGCTAGGGGACACTGGGCAAGTGACTTAGCCCCTCAAATAACTCTCTGAGACTATAATTTGCAAAACGGTTACTGATTAGCATGGAATCCTTAAGCTGTGGTTTCCCTACATAATTGAAGTCACAAGTATATACACATACGTGCACACACCCACACACACACACCCCGCATATATGTGAAGGTACATCTCAATGGCTGAAAGCTGCTTCCTTAATTTCATGTTTACTTGCTAGATCTCTTTCTCAAACACCAAGCCTTAAACCCAATTCACGCTGGAGCTCATAGGTAGGACAATAGGTCCCCGCCCTCCTAGCACAGAGTGAATGTAAATACTAAATAGTAACTGTTTCTCTTTTGGCCAAGAACCATGTGGGTCTTTCCCTCTCAGCTGGATTTTTTTTTCAGTTTTAATTAAAGAGGCCATCCCTTGATTAACTTCTTTAAGGGACCTATTCATTGAATGGGTGTTACTTCACTCAAAGTGAGAACCTGAAAAGACCTTAGCCTAAAAGGGACAGGGTCCCCCAATGCATCCTGGGTCATCTCCAGTCATCCTGGTGAACATCAGGCCACTGGACCCAGATGGCTCTGGAGGAGAAAGTGAGGCTGGTGACCTTGTACAGCCCTCCCTCACTCAAATCAAAGTCAACTGCAAGTCATGTCATCATTTCCCTGATGTCATGGTTCTTCATGGTTCTCTTCAAAAATGAAGGACAAACACAACAATTTTATATATGTATATGTGTATATATATACATATATGTTGTAATCTGTTCATTTTCTATAGATAATTATCTTTAAAATATTCCTCCCAAAATGTGGGCCAGAGAACTGTGCTTAGTTCTCCAGATGTCATCTGAGCATGGCACAGTGTGAATATCATCAGGGGTCTCTAAATTTGTGACCTAAGACAAACCTTCCGGCTGAGCCAAGTCAGTGCATTTCCGCTGATCTTGGTGATCACTAACAATTGAGCATGAACCCAGAATTGAGTGTTAGCCAGAGTGTTATCACTCTTTTCTGAAACAGGAAAACAAAGCTCTGGTTGGCTTTCACTCAAATGAAAGGGTTTTCTGACTCACTAGCATAGCCCTTCCTCTATCTGGTAAATAAGATTCTGCTGGCAGCTCCCGGTAGAATATCACACAAGAAAAGCAGGAAGCACTCAGCCCTGCTAATTGTGCATCTTAATGTGGCATAAGGACATTTGTCACTCTCACTGCTCTTCACAGGGCTACATAGCCCAGATGTTTCAGGAAGTCCAGTGACTCTTATGGGAAATTAAGCAGCAATAAGATTCTGTAGCCATCCTGGTCTAGACTCTGATATTGATCATGGAACAGACAAATTGGAAGGACAAGGAGTGGCCTTTTTGTGTCTAAAGATGTAAGTGCAAATACTCAATAGAAAATGACCTTTAACTAATGTAAATTGGCATTAGAAGGCATAGCATCTGTGATGCTTCTCAAAATACATGATAACGGCTAGTTAGTCATCCTCATTCAGCTTACTCCTATTCATGTATTTTAAATACACACACACAAACACACACACACATAACTGTGAGTCCACCAAAGACTTTGTGTTTCATTGATTGTAATCGTTTATGTTTTTGTTTTTCCCCTGCAAATGCTTGGCAACTTGTGGTTTTCTGATTTTAATCTTGTACTGATTTAGCATGAGAAAAAACAGGGAGCAAGGGTGAATTAGGACTAATTGATCAAAGGAAGAAATTGAACTATGAAGTCATATGATTTTAGAGCTGGTAAGAAATCTTAGAGATCATAGATCATAGGATTTAGTACTGGAAGTGACCCTAAAATTATCTTTTCTACCTTTTCACTTTACAGATGAGGAAATTAATAATGCTTAGAGAGGTTAAGTAATTGGCCCCAGATCACACAAGTAATACTGGGATTTTACTCCAAATTCATCCTTTTTCTTTTTCTTTCTTTTTTCCTTCCTTTTATTCTTTCTTCTTTCCTTCCTTTCTTTATTCCTTCCTTCCTTCTTTCTTTCTTTCTTCCTCCCTCCCTTCTTTCCTTTCCTTCCTTCCTTCCCTCCTTCCTTCCTTTCTTTTTCTTTCTTTCTTTCTTTCTTTCTTTCTTTCTTTCTTTCTTTCTTTCTTTCTCTTTCTTTCTTCCTTCCTTCCTTCTTTCCTTTCTTCCTTCCTTCTTTCTTTCTTTCTTCCTCCCTCCCTTCCTTCCTTTCCTTCATTCCTTCCCTCCTTCCTTTCCTTCATTCCTTCCCTCCTTCCTTCCTTCCTTTCTTTTTCTTTCTTTCTTTCTTCCTTCCTTCTTTCCTTCATTTCTTTCTTTCTTCCTTCCTTCTTTCCTTCATTTCTTTCTTTCTTTCTTTCTTTCTTTCTTTCTTTCTTTCTTTCTTTCTTTCTTTCTTTCTTTCTTTCTTTCTTTCTTTTTCCCCCATTATGTCATGTTGCTTCCTATTACTCATTTTACAAATGGGGATTCTGAGCATCACTGAGATGAATGGACCCGCACATTCCAGATAAAGTTCACACATAATCTGGTTCATGCTCCCAATACAGAAAAACAGGAGAATTAAGAACTTGACTCAACAATTCACATAAGTAGAACAAACAGGTGAAGAATCACTATTGTCCAAACTATGATATTAGTTTGGATAACCAATAGGCTTCATCTGTTGATACACGCATCTGGGATAGACTGGAAATGCACTGAGCACAGAGTACACCAAGGAAAAAAGAATACATTAGTCTGCTTTTGGGAAACTGCACAGTATTTTTAATGAACCAAACCTTCTTCTTGAAATAAAATATCATTTACCTAATTTTTATCCACCAGGGAAGCTCCTGAAAATTTGGGAGGAGCTCATGACTTTTACAACATTCAGAGCAGATTTGTTAATCTGGGGTTAGTCTAAGCAGAGATGGAAATGGTTAATATCTAATGGGAAAGGTGCTTGATACCACCTAACCATTGGTTCCTTTGGAGCAGCTACATGGCATCGTAGATAGAGTACCTGACCTGGAGTCAGTAAAACCTAAGTTCAAATCTGACCTCAGACACTTAGCAGTCGTGTGACCCTGGAGAAGTTACTTAACCTAGTTTGCCTCAGTTCCTTCATCTGTAGAATGAATTAGAGAAGGAAACGGCAAGCCATTCTAGTATCTTTGCCTAGAAAGCCCCAAATGGGGTCAAGAAGAGTTGAACATGACTGAAAGGACTGAACAACATTGATTTGTTTGACCCTCATAACTATAGAGACACTCTGTAATTGATGTTTTGTCTAATGTATTTAATAAGCCCTTTTATAAAAAGCAGCACTGTGTAAAGGAAAGAGAACTGGATCTAAAATCAGAGGATTGGGACTCAAATCTTATCTTTGCTCTTCATTATTATGTGACTGTGACCTAGGACAAATTGGCATAGGGATAGAGATTGGACCTAAGATTTTATTGGTAAAAAGAACTCATTGGTGGGGAAACTACCTCTGCCAATCCACTTTCTCTTCTAGGAGAGAGATTGCCTAGAAGAGTTGTCTAGAGAACTAAAAGGTTAAGTGACTTGCCCAAGGTCACACAGAAAGTATGTATATGAGGCAAAACTTGATCTTAGCTCTTCAAGCCCTAACCTAGCTTTCTACTCAGTACATCATATGTCCTTAGATGTACATAAAATCTATAAAATGAAGAATTTGCATTACGTGATCTCTGAAGTCCCTTCTATCTCTAAATTCTATAAAATAGCTATTTTTAAAAGGAATAATTGAGTAGAGAGGTACAAGATATTCTCATTCTCTCTCTAGCCCATGAATCCAGTCACAATATCCCACTTAATATCAGTGTATTCTAATTGTCAACAAAGTAGCCTGTGAGAAAGGAATAACCTCCAGACTGCTAGCCTTGCAAAGCCAAATCTATAAAATGATGGCAAATCTCAGCGGGACAGTAATTCCTGTCCTTCCTCTTAGACTGGAATACAGAGAAGATAAATGAGATGTATGTAAACTCTTTAAACTCTTCAGAGAAAAGGTGCTGTAAAAATCCAAGCTACCATGAATATTATTATTCAGCCCAAATTGAACCTTCAATGCCTTTGAGAATGTTTCATTGCTAATTTCACTGTCAGGACTTGATAAACTTGACATTTGGTTTTAATGACATCAGCTAATAAGCTGTCAGAAGGTTTCACAACCTTATCAAGTAATGTATTGCATTACAAATATTAAAAATTACTGTTGAAATTAACATAATCTACTTTGGACACTCTACTGAATTAATCTGATGGGATGTGCCATGTTTCACTCTTTTTATAACTCATGCCTGGGAGACTTTTATTTATCTTTTAGATATCTGATTGCAGTCTTCCATTTGTTTATTTGTGTGCATTTGTAAGTATACATGCTTGCTGTGTATATTTTTTGTGGATGTCCCTAAAATATTTAGTGGGACCAGGTGTAGGGAGTTGACTAAATGATTTCCAAGGTCCCTTCCAGTTCTATCATTCTATGAGTCTATGATCTTATGTATCTGAATCTTTCCTGTCTCCCATGTGCTACCACAGTGTTGGGCATAGAGTTACTTAATGAATGTAACTTGATTTGATTTGACTTTATTAGAGTAAAGAGCTTTCTCTACATCCATACAAATACATATAGCCTAATAGACAGAATGGATATAGGAAGCTTTGTTTTCACATATTACATTTCTATGAAATTTAGGCCTCTAAGCATTGTGAAATTCAACTAGTCACTCTGAACTTTACCTTCTTAAATTGTAAATGGAGATGAAACTATTGTAATCACAGTTTTACCAAAAAAGTACTTAGTAAACCTTAAAGCACAATTTTAAAAAATTGTTTACTTTATTATCATCATTCTTCTTTAGTGAACTGTAACTTTTATTTTGGATATTTATCATCTTTGCTGAACCTTGCCATGGAAATATTAAGCTCCTTGAGGGCAAGGTCTCCGCCCTGTATGGTCATCTTTAGGCTCTTAATGTTTACCATGGTGTTGATTCCTTAGTGTGGCTTGAATTGAACTGAACTGAGTAAACTAAAACATAGAGATATTGGTTAAACTCAGTTGACACTGAACTTGTACCAGTTGTTTCTGATTTATCATAGCTGGGACTAGGCACAGGCGAGAGAAGCAGCTTCCAGGGTGCCACATGGAATAGGGAAATGTGGGTGGAGTGAGGGTAGAAGCAATTAGCAAAACTTTTAATATGATTTTTATTAACATGTATATGTTTGATGCAAAAAAACTCCATTCTTCAAAGTACATTGACATGCTTTTTATACTATTAGGTCACTTGTATTATAAAGAAGATTCTAAATATTAGGTGGATAGAGAAGCTGATCTCTTGTGCTTGCCTAGAATCCAACACCTTGTCTGGACTCTCTTGACTGGCTTTTCTCTTGTTATAATCTTTGAACCACCCTTAACAATTGATCTGTGACAAACTCTTTATGCTTTAGGAAATAGGGGGTGAAAGCAAATGGAGAAGTCAGAAAGCATGAGTTAGAGCTGGGCTAGGGGGGCTGGACCTAGAGACACTGATAGGAATCCACCATCCATTGGAACCTTTATCGGGCATGATTCAAAGTTTCTTCCTTTGGCAGCCCTATCCCAGAGGACAAATTTTGACTTATGTGAAAGGATTTCAACTTTTCAAAGTGAGCCTTTGACTATCCCTTTAACTAAATTCAAAGGCCCTTGAGTCAAGGGCCACCCCTAACCTCTAAGATGTGCATGTCAGCGATAGGTACAGGGATAGAAGGAAACAACTGCACATGAATACTACAGGTGACTTTCAAATACTCCACTCACCAATGAGGTGGAGGAAAGGAGATATTTAGGCTAGATTCACATTTTATTTAGTGTTTACATACAATTCTTGAAAATAATTTCAATCCATCTTTTGTTAGGGTCACAGGGCAGGGTATAGGAGAATATAGGGGAGATTTGCCCTATAAATCTCTGAAAAGTTAGCAAAGGCTAGGCTGAAGTGATCCAGAGTTTCCTCACATTTTTTTTTTCTGTGCTTTGCCTAGTCCTAGACTTCTGGGAAGTCATTCAGGTGCTAATATGATGTGTCTGTGTTCCCCAGCTTTCTGTACGTGATCCAGGAAGTATTGTCTTGCTCTTAACCAAGACCACTCAGTACAAACATTCAACACAGGGGTGGGGGGAGGTAAGGGGGGTATAAATGTGATTTCCAGAGTTCTGGAGGAATATATTTGATCTTCCAAAACTGAGCTCAGACTTTCATTATATGTTACATAGTAGTGGACATATTATATACTTACTGTTCAGACTTCTAATGCCCAACACTACTTTTCAGCTTCCTTTTATGTGCTGCCTATCTCCCCACCACCAGAATGTAAGCTCCTTAAGGGCTAGATTTGATTTGTGTTTGTATTCCCAGCACTAAGCACCTGGCATATAGTAAGCACTTAATAAATGCTGGTTGACTTTGTAGTATAAAAGAAGACAAAAAGTTCAGATCCAAATATTCCCTATGGGCTGTACTCTTGATTCTCCAGACTTTTCCACCTAGACCCCAGAATCTTTTTTGCCCTAGAGCCACCTTCACCCTTCATTCCCCCTCCTCCCATTGATAAGTTCCTTCTCAGAACCACCATTTAAGGAAATGTCCAAGTCTTCCATGTTAACTTCTTTACTGCCTCTGCTCTTGACTCTTCAGATCAGATCCCATCCCCATCCCCATCCCCAGCAGCTTTTGAGGTCTCTTGTTTGTAACACACACCCCCAGTAGAATGTAAGCTCCTTGAGAGTGCAAACTTTTTTCTCTTTCCTTTTCTTTGTATTATCAGCACTTAGCAAAGTGGCTGGCACATAGCAAGTGCTTAATAAATGTACTATCTATCTATCTTTAGCTATCTGCCTCTGTCCGTCTTTCTGTCTCTATCTGTCTATCTGTTTTATATCTAGGATGAGACTTCACATTCTGCTTTAAACACCCTGACCTAGCAGGCTCTTAGTACTTGATTGGTTTGACCTTCAAGATTTACCTGGTCTCTGACTTCCTGGACTTGGCCCATTGCTTGAGCTGACCTCCACCCAAATGATCCAGACTAAGATCTAAGGTCTCTGACCTCAGGTACCAGCTAGCAAGCAAAAGGACATCTGCATCATTTTTGGAACAGATTCTCCTCTAAAGTTTAAATGCCTTCTTAATTTCTGTGAATGAATTCTCTCTTTGGAAGAACATTGTGAATATGTGCCTGTCACTGTATCATTCAGCTCATGAAAATAGATGTTCTTTCCATTTCTCTTCTCCATTGAAACAAAGTTATAAAAATATATGTATTTAGTGCTTGGGGGAAACAATTGTTCCCATCAATCAATACATGCATTTCAAAGAATAAAGGAGATTAAAAGTCTCAAAACTTTTCTTAATGAGTCTGTAACTAGGGAACATTTTTCTTCATATTACCTAATTGGCAACTGCTGAATATTCATCTTCCACTTGATATGTCTCCAACAGTAGAGTACTGGCCAATGACCTTAGTTAGCTGGTCCTCCTAACCAGTCAGCAACATAGTTGCCCAGCAATATATGTAGGTATGTGTGAGAGAGAGGGTATCTCACAACTGTACAACACAATTGCACAAAACACTTTCAAATATATTATATCATTAGATGAGTAACACATATAGAGCTTTTCCAACTCCTAGACAAATATTCTTTTTATTCCATCACTAAGCCTCTATTTGTCTGATATTACTTTGCATTCCTCACAGTTCAAAGCACTGTGCCTTACACATAGTAGTTGCTCAATAAATGTCTATTAATTGTTTGATTGATAAATCTGAGATCAAGTGAGGGAAAGGGAATAAATGAAGAAGGAAAATGGAGCGTTATAGGAAAGGAACTAAAGTAGTGATTAAAAGCCTGAGATGGGCCTTCAACATTTGACACTGGCAGCAAGATCACATTTAGGAGCATCTCACTTTGATTTAATACCTCTCAAAGAGATTTGGGCCTTTTATTAATTTTTTTCAGAGACAGATTACTGACAATTAGAAAATTGTAATAAACATCATTTCAAGTGTCATTTTTTCCATTCAAATTGGTTTTCACAATAGTGCCTCTCTAGTCTTTCTCTTCTTCCATACTTATTCATAGAACCTTTATTCATAATGATATCTCATTTATCTCATATCACAAGGTTTGCGCACAAACTAAATGTTTTAGATAACTAAAAGTAACTGTTCTACTTGTCACTTTTTAACATTAACTATTTCACAAAATGCAATCGGATGAACAGACATCAATATATAAGCATTGGCAATTAGAAAAAGGATCTGGGATTTCATCTGCATAGGGAGCTTCCAGTATAGGAATCAAATATAAAATCCCAAATTAAACACAACATTCTGGGTATGGCTGGATCAAGTTAGGAGCACTATGATCACCTCCATATTCGTGGGCACTCTGGCTCTTTACACAGCCTAAGGAGGTTGCATTAGATTTTTACATTCCATATGACTACATTAATAGCATAGAATTCATACCAAGCTTTCAATTTACTAAAATACCCAGGTCTCCTTCAGGGGAATGTCTATCTTGCCAGGCTTCACCTATCTTGTATTGATGAAGTTGATTTTATGAAGTCAAATGTAAACAAATACATATATAAGTATATATAAACAAACACATTTATATGTGTGTATATACATATATGTATAGTATATATACATATATTGCTCTTCAATTTCATGTTATTAGATTTGACCCAAATCTCTACCCTATTAAAATTTTTTTCTATCCTGATTCTTTCAAACTGGTGTGCTAGCTCTAATGATAGGCCATATTTATACAATTCTTCAGAGTTTACAAAGCACAATAACCCTATGAGTCAGGAAGATGTGTGTTGTTTTACATATCAGAGGAACATCAGGTGATTTGTGTATGATCTCATAACTACTAAGTGAGAGAGCTGATACTCAATTGAGAAACCCTATTATGAAATTTAGTGTTCTTTCTGCTATAGCATGGTGTCTTTGATACAAATTTCCTATATCTTCAGATTGATAGAAAATTATCACCTTAACCTACCTGGATCACTAAGAGTTTACATATGTAACAAAATACATGTGATACAAAAATTAAAATATGCATAATTTCATCTTTAAATTATATTAAATTTTATATGGGTCATATCCCAACGCTAGAATGTAATCTTTATGAGGCAGTGTTTTATCAAATTTTTATGTGTATACAAGTATTCAGTGCTCTGTATACAAGAGAAAGCTGATAAATAACCATTGAATATCTAATGAACATTCTCTCTCCATACATATTATATAAGTATGTACATCTATCTATGTATATGTGTATATGTATGCATATATACACACATATGTATGTATATATACACACATATGTATGTATATATGTGTGTATATTCATCAATGTGTCAACCTTTCTTCCCTTTTTCCCAAGTATTTCGAGACCACATGTACAAGAAGAATATGTTTTCAGACATAATAGCTAATGTATGGACTATGGAAATGGAGATAATAAAAATACATAAGATTTGTATAGTATTTTAAGGTTTGCAAAGAGTTTTGCATATATCAAATCATTTGCAAGTTTTTCTTAAGTGTCTGCTATGCACTATATATGTCCCTATGCTAGGGACACAAATGACAAAAACACATTTCTTGACTACTAAGAGCTCACATTCTAATGGGAGAGAAAACATATAAACAACTAGATACAAATCAGATATATTCAGGGCAAATTGAAAGTAATCTCTGAGGGAAGGCACTAGCATTGTTGGGGATTTGGAGAGGCCTTTAGCACAAAAGTAGGATTTGAGCTGAGACTTGAAGGGAGCCAGGACTCCAGGAGATAGGATTGAGGAGAGAGCACATTCCAGGAATGAGGGGACAGCCAGAGTGAGTGCAGGTAGTTGGGAAAAGGAGTCATGTGTGAGGACAAATGTTATCTCATTTGATCCTCACATTCTTTGAATTATGAAATTATGGGTTCCCAAAAAAGGTAGGACTCACCAGAGTGAGCTTCTTTTTTTATTATTATTATTTATTTTTATTGTTACTTTACAACAGACAGTTCTACATAATTTTGAGTTCCGGATTTTCTACCCTCCCTCCCTCCTCCCTCCCCAAGACAGCATGGAATATCATATAACTACCACAAATAACTTCGCATTGAATTAATTTATACACTAGTCAAGTTGCAGAGAAGAATTATGACCAATGGAATGAATCATGAGAGCTTCTTAATTCCCTCTGAGGGAAAGAGGAGAGTTTTCTCTATGATCAAGAGCTCATCTATAAGAATGTTTGGGGCTGGGGGGCGGAGCCAAGATGGCGGCTGGTAAGCACGGACTAGAGTGAGCTCCCTACCCAAGTCCCTCCAAAAACCTATAAAAAATGGCTCTGAACCAATTCTAGAATGGCAGAACCCACAGAACAGCAGAGGGAAGCAGGGCTCCAGCCCAGGACAGCCTGGATCGTCTCTGGGTGAGGTCTATTCCACACGGAGCTGGGAGCTGGGAACGGAGTGGAGCAGAGCCCAGCCTGAGCGGCGTGGACGATCCAGACCAGAAGCCGGGCGGAGGGGGCCCTAGCGCCCTGAATATGTGAGCTGCGGCAGTTACCAGACCCCCTCGACCCACAAACACCAAAGACTGCGGAGAAGGTTAGTGGGAAAAACTGCGGGAGTGGAAGGAGTTCGCTGTTCGGCTTCCAGCCCCGGGGGCAGCGGAGGTGGGGCAGCTACGGCTGCTGCTGCTTCTGGCTCCAGGCCCACCTGGTGGGAGGAATTAAGTGGTGGATCAGAGCAGGAGTGCAACAGCCTGCTGAAGATCTAAGTCCAGCCTGGACTGGGGGTTCTTGGGGAAGGAGGAGTGCGGCTCGGACAGAGCTGGCACCTCCCCCCCAAACGTAGAACATAGAACTCGTTAGTCTACAAGCAGTCATACCCCACTGAAAAATTCAAGGGTCAAGTTAGTTGGTTGGGAATATGGCCAGGCAGCGAAAACGCACCCAGATTCAGTCTCAGACTTTGGATTCTTTCTTTGGTGACAAAGAAGACCAAAACATACAGCCTAAAGAAGACAACAAAGTCATAGAGCCTACAACCAAAGCCTCCAAGAAAAACATGAACTGGCTCCAGGCCATAGAAGAACTCAAAAAGGATTTGGAAAAGCAAGTTAGAGAAGTAGAGGAAAAATTGGGAAGAGAAATGAGAAGGATGCGAGAAAACCATGAAAAACAAGTCAATAACTTGCTAAAGGAGACCCAAAAAAAATACTGAAAAATACACTGAAGAAAACAACACCTTAAAAAACAGACTAACTCAAATGGCAAAAGAGCTCCAAAAAGCCAATGAGGAGAAGAATGCCTTGAAAGGCAGAATTAGCCAAATGGAAAAGGAGGTCCAAAAGACCACTGAAGAAAATACTACTTTAAAAATTAGATTGGAGCAAGTGGAAGCTAGTGACTTTATGAGAAACCAGGATATTATAAAACAGAACCAGAGGAATGAAAAAATGGAAGACAATGTGAAATATCTCCTTGGAAAAACCACTGATCTGGAAAATAGATCCAGGAGAGATAATTTAAAAATTATTGGACTACCTGAAAGCCATGATCAAAAAAAGAGCCTAGATACCATCTTTCAGGAAATTATCAAGGAGAACTGCCCTGATATTCTAGAGCCACAGGGCAAAATAGAAATTGAAAGAATCCATCGATCGCCTCCTCAAATAGATCCCAAAAAGAAATCTCCTAGGAATATTGTTGCCAAATTCCAGAGCTCCCAGATCAAGGAGAAAATACTGCAAGCAGCCAGAAAGAAACAATTTGAGTATTGTGGAAACCCAATCAGAATAACCCAAGATCTGGCAGCTTCTACATTAAGAGATCGAAGGGCTTGGAATGCGATATTCCGGAGGTCAACGGAGCTAGGATTAAAACCTAGAATCACCTACCCAGCAAAACTGAGTATCATGTTCCAAAGCAAAATATGGATTTTCAATAAAATAGAGGACTTTCAAGCTTTCTCAGTGAAAAGACCAGAACTGAATAGAAAATTTGACTTTCAAACACAAGAATCAAGAGAAGCATGAAAAGGTAATCAAGAAACGGAAATTGCAAGGGACTTACTAAAGTTGAACTGTTTTGTTTACATTCCTACATGGAAAGATGATGAGTATGATTCATGAGACCTCAGTATTAGGGTAGTTGAAGGGAATATGCATATGTATATATATATGTTTATGTATATATATATATATATATATATAAGTGAATGTGTATGTATGTATGTATCTATGTGTATATGTATGTATGTGTATGTATGTGTATATATATGTGTTTATATATATATATATATATATGTAAAAGAGAGAGAGCAGACACAGGGTGAGTTGAAGATGAAGGGAAGATATCTAAAAGAAATAAAATGAAATTAAGGGATGAGAGAGTAAAATACTGAGAGAGGGAGATAGGGAGAGATAGAATGGGGTGGATTATCTCGCATAAAGGTGGCAAGAGGAAGCAGTTCTATGGGAGGAGGGGAGAGGGCAGGTGAGGGGGGAATGAGTGAACCTTGCTCTCATCAGATTTGGCCTGAGGGGGAATACCATACATACTCAGTTGGGTATCTTACCCCACAGGAAAGAAGAGGGAGGAAGATAAAAAAAAAATAAAATAAAAGGCGGGGGGTGATGGAGGGGAGGGCAGATGGGGGTGGAGGTAATCAAAACAAACACTTTGGAAAGGGGACAGGGTCAAGGGAGAAAATTCAATAAAGCGGGATGGGTTGGGAAGGAGCAAAATGTAGTTAGCCTTTCACAACATGAGTATTGTGGAAGGATTATACATAATAATACATGTGTGGCCTAGGTTGAATTGCTCAACTTCTTAGGGAGGGTGGGTGGGAAGGGAAGAGGGAAGAGAATTTGGAACTCAAAGTTTTAAAATCAGATGTTCAAAAACAAAAAAAGTTTTGTATGCAACTAAAAAATAAGATACACAGGCAATGGGGCGTAGAAATTTATCTTGCCCTACAAGAAAGGAAGGGAAAAGGGGATGAGAGGGGAGGGGAGTGATAGAGGGGAGGGCTGACTGGGGAACGGGGCAACCAGAATATAAGCCATCTTGGAGTGGGGGGGAGGGTAGAAATGGGGAGAAAATTTGTAATTCAAACTGTTGTGAAAATCAATGCTGAAAACCAAATATGTTAAATAAATAAATTGCATTTAAAAAAAAATAAAAAAAATAAAAAGAAAAAAAAAATAAAAAAAAAAAAAAGAATGTTTGGGGCTGGGGCAAACCCAGTGAAGTAAAACCTGTTTTGTTAGAATGGGTGTTTGCAGGCTACTAGTAGAATAATAGAATTGCAGAATGACAAAATTGGAAGGAACCTCAACGACTGTCTAATCAAACCATCCTTGAATATGAATCCTCTCCACAGCATACCCACAAAGAAGTCATGTAGCCTTTGCTTAAGGACCTCTGATGAGGGGGATCCTACTACCTTACATTGCATTTATTGTTGTTGAATCATTTTTCAGTCAAGTCCAACTTTTCATGGCCCCATTTGGGGGTTTCTTTGCAAGGATACTGGAGTGGTTTGTCATTTCCTTCTCTAATTCATTTTACAGATGAGGAAGTGATACAAATAGGGTCAAGTGACTTGCCCAGGGTCACACAGTTAGTAAGTGTTTGAGGCTAGATTTGAACTCACAAAATGTCTTCCTGACTCAAAGGCCAGTACCCTATCCACCACACCACCTATCTGTCTCTCTACCTCCCTTTACATACCATCCCACTTTAGGGTAGCTCTCAGTCTTTCTTTATATCAAGTCTTTTTTTTCTTTGAAATTTCCAACTATCATTCACAGTTTTGCCCTCTGGAGCCAAATAGAATGTTATCCTTTTCTAGGTGATAGTTTGGTTTCTTTCTCATTCTTGAAGACAACTATCATATCTTCCTGAGTCTTCTCTTCTGCTGGTTAGATAGTGCACATAACTTTAAACAGTCCTCAACTGGAATAATCTTGAGGTATTTCATCAACTTGGTTGCTCTCTATCCTATCAAATAGCCCTCCTCATATACAGCACTCAAAGTTAATACATGCTTCAAGTGTTATCTGACCAAAGCACAGTATCGCCCCCTTAATCCTAATCCTATACCTTCTATACAACAACATAAGATTGCATTAACTTTATTGCTCACCATGTCAAGCTGTTGACTCATATTGAACTGTCAGTACATTAAGCCCTCAGATATGACTAACTGTACTTTCTCCCATCTTGTACTTTGGGAGGTGAAAAGAAACCAGCCACAGACACTATCCCTAGCCCCAGGTTTCTCCAGGGCAGGGCAGGATTCAAAGAGATTTTGTGAGAGACTCCTTCCAAATTATCCCCTAGGTCCATCAGATCAGGGACCAAGGGCCTAGTTGACATATGGTTTATAGTTCCACACAGGATATTTGTGCTCATTATGTTGTTAACAACTTTTGTATAGTGGTGGAAATTCCAAATTCTAATCCTGTATCACTTCCCTATTCATTAAATGGACTGGGCTCCCAGAGACCGCTTCTAATCACTCATGTTACGTATCTATAAAATGTGAACAATACTGTTCCCTGACTCATAGGAATAAGTGAGTAAGCATATGGAAAGTACAAAATGCTATACAAATATTGGAGCTTCTATTTCTAAATCTGTCACTGGCTAGGCTAATAATCCTTCCTCTCTCTCTCTCTCTCTCTCTCTCTCTCTCTCTCTCTCTCTCACACACACACACACACACACACACACACAGAAACACACACTTAACAAAGCTCCAGCTAATAGAGAACTTTGACAAAAATAGTTTGAGGATGAAATGTCATTATTTTCTTTGTGTGGGCTGAAGAAAATAAAATATTCCCAGCCTTAATCGGAAGTTATCATTTGGAATTCTCAGATAATATTTCTTCACTGAACACTCAAGACATATGTAAAGCAATGTACTAGACACATAGCTAGTTCTTTGCATGAAAAATAGAGGAGAAAAGAAGATAAAACAGGAACTTTCGAAAGGAAGTTTTTATATGCTCACTCCATTCTCAGAAACCAAAGATCCATCTCACACTGCTGGATCTTTACAGAAGCTGTTTTCTTCTCTGAAGTTGAACTCCCCTCTCATATGTATCTCTGAGAACTCCTAGCTTCATTCAAAGTTGGTTCATATTTACTTAAATCAAAATATATGTTAATATTTGGCAACATCAATGCAAAAGTTGAGACTAGGTAAAAATGGTGAAAAGTACATAAAAATGGAACAGGAAGGATTGAGAAAGGTAAAATATTTGTAGACAATAAAAGAGCCTCATGTCTCTACTTCATAAATACTTTCTTCCATGGAACACCTGGAAGTTGCTGAATATGGTGAGCATGTAGTAGCATCATAAAAATAAATTGATATTAGTTTAATAGGCAGCACCTGACTAATTGCTGATGCGGAAATCATTCCTGAATCAGCTGCTGTGATGTTATCAGAAAAAAAAAACAACATTAGAACAAAGATCAAAATTAAAATAAAGATGTGAAAAAATGACACAATTAAATCAACTCCATGATATATTTAAATGAGTTATTGAAGAAAATAGGACATAAATGGAATAAAGATATAGGCAGAGGGACTGAAATAATTTCATACAGAAATTTAACCAATATGGTCAATTACCATAACAAGGATACCAAAAGAGCTTTAAAAAGTACTTCAACCAGAAAATATTTTATGGTGAGATATTGTGAGCAACATCAGCTTATAAACAGAAAAAAAAGCAATATAGAGTAAAACCAATTTTTAAAAAGCTTAACAAGAGGCTCAACTAGCAAATTCACTGATGGAATCCTTGAACTTCTTCAAGTTGTCTAAAGAAGAGGAAGAAAACAAAGCCATGGTTGGGGGTATGTTGTATATTATTGTAAATTGTTATTAGCATTGTATGTTATTACTAGCAGAACAACAATAACAACAAATGAGAAAATACCAATAACTCTAAGTCTATATTCTTACTTTCCCATTAAATAATTTTTATGAAAGTATTCTAAATATTCATCAAGACCATGCTTGATAAAGATACTAATAGAGAAGAAGCCAGTGCAATATTACATAGCAGATATTTTCACCATATAACAATTGACTGAAAGATGTGGAAAATACATGTTTATTGTATGATGATTTTTAAAAGAATTTGATTCAGTAAAGCAAAAAATCCCCTTAAAGATTAAAATCCAACAAGGCATCGACATAATTATGCAACTATGAACTTAAAAATCAAAATGAGGGGTGGAGCCAAGATGGCACTGTGAAAGGAAGGAACTACCGGAGCTCTCTCACAAATCCTGTCAGATGTCTAAAAAAGTGAATCTGAGCAGATTTGAGAGAGTTAGAAGCCACTAGTAGACTGAGAGGGGTGGGAGTGCCAGGCACACGGATTGGCACCAGACAAAACAAACTGGGAACAGCAGAGGAATCCAGCCAGCCTGCAGATCTGGGAGAGTACTAGGTGAGCGAAACTCCAGAGCAGGAACAGGCTCAGGGTGAAAGTACTGAATACTGCTCCGATTGAGCCCCAGGCTTCTCAGTCCAAGACTGGAATCTGTTGGAGCGCAGAGCCTGCGGCCACTGGAGCAACTAGCCCAGAAGCCTCCAGCCCCAGGCAAATGCAAGGGCACCAGAACAAACCAGCCGTGAACAGCAGAGGAATCCAGCCAGCATGCCTGTCTGGGAGAGCACTGGGTGAGCAAAACTCCAGAGCAGGAACAGGTCCAGGGTGGAAGTACTAGCTACAGCTGTGGTTGAGCCCCAGGCCTCTCAGCCCAGGACAGAAGTCTGTTGGAATGCAGAGCCTGCAGCTGCAGGAGCAGCTAGTCCAGAGGCCTCCAACCCATGATTTAAAGGTTTGAAACTCACCTTCTTTAACTTCTGGGAGCCATGATGGCCAGCTAAAATGGCTCACATCCCTTCTTTGAATAAACCAAGAGAATAAAACCTCAGGAGAAACAGAAGCCAGAAGCGGGGCTTCAGTAGCAAGAGAAGGGGGGTAGAGGGACCTTCCTGTGGTGGTGGAAGGAGAATAGTGCAGGAAGAGAGGTGTCCCAGAAGCCCTCACCTCAGCAGAACAATGAGAGTAACTGAGCCCCAGGGGATGGAGCTAACTAATGTTAATGCCAGGACCCCAGACTTGCCTTTGCACAGCCAGGGGAAGTGGCAGACACCAGCACAGACAAGAGCTGAGACCACCCATTCTGTAGAACAGTCCTGGGGAAGAGGAGACCCCAAGTAGCCAGACCACCCCTCTCCCACACCTCATAAAACCAGAGGCCATAGCACATAAAGCTAGATCCCAACACAAGAAACTAGAGACAGAGCCCATTGAGCCCCAGAAGCAGAAATCCACTTCAGAAACCAGAAGGAAAAAAACACACTATGAAAAAGAATAGCAAGAAGCTTTCAAAAGACAATAGATTCATATTATGGAGACAGGGAAGTTCAAAATACCAATTCAGAAGAGGACAGCATGGACACTACACCCACATCTGAAATCACAAATGAGAAAGTGAACTGATCTCCAGACCTAAAAGCATTCCTGAAAGAACTCAAGAAGGACTTTAAAAACCAAATTAGAGAGGTAAAAGAAAAAATAGAAAAAAAATTAAATGAGGAAAACAAATCTTTAAAGGTAAAATCAGGGAATTGGTTAAGGAAAATCAGAATATAATTGGAGAAAATGTCTCATTGAAAAGTAAAATCAACCAAATGAAAAAGGAGATAGAGAAGATAAAGGAAGAAAACAAAACATTAAAAATTAACATTGGCAAGTAGAAGCTAATGACTCTATGAGACATCAAGAATCAGTCAAACAAAATCTAAAAAATGAAAAAAAATAGAAGAAAACATGAAATATTTGATTGGAAAAACAACCAAACTGGAAAATAGATCCAAGAGAGACAATCTAAGAATTATTGGTCTACCTGAAAGCGATGATAAAAAAAAAGAGCCTGGAAAGTATCTTCCATGAAATCCTTAAGGAAAATTGCCCAGAGGTCCTAGAACCAGAGGGTAAAATTGTCATCAAAAGAATTCATCTATCACCCCCTGAAAAAGATCCTGAATTGAAAACTCCAAGAAATATTATAGCCAAATTCCAGAACTACCAGGTCAAGGAGAAAATCCTGCAAGCAGCTAGAAAGAAACAATTCAAATATCGTGGAACTACAGTCAGGATCACGCAGGATCTTTCAGTTTATACCTTAAAAGACAGGAGAAATTGGAATATGACATTCCAAATGGCAAAGGAGATTGGACTACAACCAAGGATCAACTACCCAGCAAAATTGAGCATGATAGGCAAGGAGATGGACATTCAATGAAATAAGGGAATTGCAGACCTTCTTGATGAAAAGGCCAGAGCTCAACAGAAAATTTGATCTCCAAATACAAAACTCAAGAGAGACATAAAAAGGTAAATGGGTAAATGGGTGGGTGGGTGGGGGGGGACTCCTAGTTAATCAATAAGGCTAATTAATTACATCCCTATATGGGATTATTTTGTTTTATGTAATATATATATATACATATACATATACATATACATATATATACATATATGTCATTCTTGAGGACAATAGAAAGGGATATTCATAGATTGTGGATATTAGTACAAAATAACCGACATAATGATGAAAAATATGAGGGGATGGTTCTGGGAGAAGAGGTAAGGAGGTAATAGAAAAGGGTAAATAATATCAAATGAAGAGGCTCAAAAACAAATTGCAGTAGAGGGAAAGAAGGGAGGGAAAAGAGCAGTATTTGAGCTTTACTCTCATCAGATTTGGTTAAAGAAGGGAATAACATACCCTGATAAGTATAGAAATCTTGTCCTACAGGCGATAGGAGGGGAAAGGGGAAAAGAGGGAGGGGGGTGGTCAGAAGGGAGGGAAGAAGTAGCAAATGGAAAATGGTGAAATAAGGGAGGGGAATCAAGGAGGAAGGTGGCAGTAAAGAGCAAAACTTTGTTGAGGAGTGGAAGGGGAAAGGAAGAAATAAAAGCATAAACAAGGGGGAAATAGGATGGAGAAAAAGACACAAATAGTAATCATAACTGTGAATGTGAATGGGATGAACTCTCCTGTAAAACAGAAGCAGATAGCAGAATGGATTAAAAACCATAATCCTACAATATGCTGTTTACAAGAAACATATTAAAAAGAGGGGGATACACACAGGGTAAAGGTAAAAGGCTGGAGTAGAATATATTGTGCTTCAGCTAAAGTAAAAAAAGCAGGGGTAGCAATCCTAATCTCAGACAAAGCAAAAGCAAAAATAGATCTAATTAAAAGAGATAAGGAAGGACACTACATCCTGCTAAAAGGCACCATAAACACTGACGCAATATCATTATTTAACATATATGCACCAAGTTGTATGGCATGCAAATTCTTAGAGGAGAGGTTAAGGGAGTTACAGGAAGAAATAGACAGCAAAACTATAATAATGGAGACCTCAACCTCCCCCTCTCTGAACTTGATAAATCTAACCACAAAAAAAAAAACAAGAAAGAAGTTAAGGAGGTGAACAGAATTATAGAAAAGGCAGATATGATAGACATCTGGAGAAAACTGAATGGGGATTAAAAGGAATATACGTTTTTCTCAGTGGTACATGGCACATACTCAAAAACTGACCATATACTAGGGCATGAAAACCTCACAATCCAGTGCAGAAAGGTAGAAGTAGTCAAAGCATCCTTTTCAGATCATGATGCAATAAAAATTATTTGTAATAAAGAACTATGGAAAAATAAGCTAAAAATTAATTGGAAACTAAATAATCTAATTCTAAAGAATGAATGGGCCACAGAACAAATCATAGAAACAATTAAAAACTTCATTCAAGAGAATGACAATAATGAGACAACATACCAAAACTTATGGGATGTAGCAAAAGCAGTTCTTAGAGGAAGTTTTATATCTCTAAATGCTTACATGAATAAAATAGAGAAACAGGAGATCAATGAATTGGGCATGCAACTGAAAAAGCTAGAAAAGGAACAAATTGAAGATCCCCAATTAAATACCAAATTAGAAATACTGAAAATCAAAGGAGAGATTAATAAAATTGAAATCAAGAAAACTATTGAATTAATAAATAAAACCAAGAGCTGGCTTTATGAAAAACCAATAAAATTGATAAACCTTTGGTCAATTTGACTTAAAAAAAGAAGAAAATCAAATCACCAGTATAAAAAATGAAAAGGGTAAATTTACCTCCAATGAAGAAGAAATTAAAACAATAATCAGGAATTATTTTGCCCAATTGTATGCCCATAAATTTGACAACCTTAGGGATATGGATAAATATCTATGAAAACATAAATTGCCCAGGTTAACAGAAGAGGAAGTAAAATTTCTAAATAGCCCCATCTCAGAAAAATAAATTGAGCAAGCCATCAACGAACTCCCTAGGAAAAAATCTCCAGGGCCAGATGGCTTTACATGTGAATCTTATCAAACATTTAAAGAACAATTAACTCCTATACTTTATAGACTATTTGGGAAAATAGGTGAAGAAGGAGTCCTACCAAATTCTTTTTATGACACAAATATGTTACTAATACCCAAACCAGGAAGAGTCAAAACAGAGAAAGAAAATTATGGACCAATTTCCCTAATGAATATTGATGCAAAAAAATTAAATAAAATATTAGCAAAAAGATTTCAGCAACTTATCATGAGAATAATACACTAGGACCAAGTAGGATTTATTCCAGGAAGTTGTATTCTGAGTTGGTTCAATATTAGGAAAACTAACAGCATAATTGAACATATCAACAACAAAATTAGCAGAAACCATATGATCATCTCAATAGATTCAGAAAAACCCTTTGACAAAATACAACACTCATTCCTATTAAAAATGCTAGAAAGCATAGAAATAAATGGAGCCTTCCTTAAAATTATAAATAGCATCTACCTAAAACCATCAACAAGCATTATTTGTAATGGGGATGAGCTAGATGCATTCCCAATAAGATCAGGGGTGAAACACGGATGTCAACTATCACCCTTACTATTCAGTTTGGTACTAGAAATGTTGGCTGTAGCAATAAAAGAAGAAAAAGAAATTGAAGGAATTAGAATAGGCAAAGAAGAAACTAAATTATCACTTTTTGCAGATGATATGATGATTTACTTAGAGAATCCTAGAGAATCAAGTGAAAAACTACTTGAAATAATAAACAACTTTAGCAAAGTTGCAGGATATAAAATAAACCCACATAAATCTTTGGCATTTGTATACATTGCTAACAAAGCCCAAGAGCAAGAGATAGAAAGAGAAATCCCATTCAAAGTTACTATGGACACTATAAAATATTTGGGAGTCTATCTGCCAAGACAAACCCAGGGCCTATATGAACATAATTATGAAATGCTTTTCACACAAATAAAGTCAGATCTAAATAAATGGAAAAATATCAATTGCTCATGGTTAGGCTGAGCTAATATAATAAAAATGACAATTTTACCTCAATTAATTTATTTATTCAGTGCCATACCAATCGAACTACCAAAAAATTACTTTACAGAGCTGGATAAAATAATAACGAAATTCATCTGGAAGAAAAAGAGGTCTAAAATATCTAGGGAATTAATGAAAAGAAATGCTAGGGAAGATGGCCTAGCCATACCAGATATTAAACTGTACTATAAAGCAGCAGTTGTCAGAACTACCTGGTACTGGCTAAGATACAGAGTCATGGATCAGTGGAATAGGATAGGTACACAAGAAGCAGTAGTCAACAACTATAGCAATCTACTCTTTGATAAACCCAAAAAATCCAGATTCTGGGCTAAGAATTCACTGTTTCACAAAAACTGCTGGGAAAACTGGAAAATAGATGGCAGAAAGTGGGCATAGACCAATATCTTAAACCATATATCAAAATAAAGTCAAAATGCATTCATGATTTAGGAATAAAGGCTGATACTATAAGCAATTTTGGAAAGCAAGGAATAGTTTACCTATCAGATTTATTTAAAGCAAAGAATTCATGACACAAGAGATAGAGAGTATTACAAAATGCAAAATAGATAATTTTGATTATGTTAAATTGAAATGTTTTTGTATTAAAAAAAGCCAATGCAACAAAGATTAGGAGGGAAGCAGAAAATTGGGAGAAAATCTTTACAACTAGCGTCATTGATAAAGGCCTCATCTCTAAAATATACAGGGAACTGAGCCAAATTCACAGGAATACAAGTCATTCCCCAATTGAGAAATGGTCAAAGGATATGAACAAGCAGTTTTCAGAGGAAGAAATTAAAGATATCTATAGGCATATAAAAAATGCTCTAAATCACTACTGATCAGGGAAATGCAAATCAAAACAACTCTTAGGTACCACATCTCTCCTGTCAGATTGGCCAAAATGACAAAACAGGAAAATGATAAATGCTGGAGAGGATGTGGGAAAATTGGAACATTGTTACATTGCTGGTGGAGTTCTGAACTGATCCAGCCATTCTAGAGAGCAATTTGGAACTGTGCCCAAAGGGCTATAAAAATGTTCATACATACCCTTTGATCCAGCAATACCACTTCTGGGGTTGTATCCCAAATAGATCACACAAGTGGGAAAAGGACCCACATGTACAAAAATATTCATAGCAGCTCTTTTTGTAGTAGCAAAGAATTGGAAATCAAGAGGATGCCCATCAATTGGGGAATAGCTAAACAAGTTGTGGTATATGAAGGTAATGGAATACTATTGTACTATAAGAAATGGGGAAGATACGGACTTCATAATAACCTGGAAAAACCTACACGATATCATGCTGAGTAAGCAGAGGAGAACAGGAGAACATTATACACACCCACAGATATATGGTTTCTGTGATGACTAACCCTGATAGACTTCGCTCTTCTCAGCAATACAAGGTTCAAAGACAACTCCAAAGGACTCATGATGGAGAGAGCTATCTACATTCAGAGAAAGAACTATGGAGTCTGAATGCAGATTGAGGCACACTGTATGCTCTCCATTTTTCCCTTTGTTTTTTTTTCCTCTTTTGTTTTTGTTCTTATTTTTGTTTTTGTTTTGTTTTTTTGTTTTGTTTTGTTTCTCCTTTCTCATGGTTCATTCCGTTGTTCATAATTCTTCACAACTTGACTATTGTGTAAATAAGTTCAATGCGAAGTTATATGTAAAAGATATATCAGATTCCATGCCGTCTTGGGGAGGGAAGGGGCAGGGGCAAGAAAATCTGGAACTCAAAATTATGTGGAACTGAGTGTTGTAAACTAAAAATAAAAAATCTTAATTACAAAAAAAAATCAAAATGAGACAGAGGAGAGCAGTTGAACTAGATCCATCTAAGATACCTTCCAATTCTATGTCTTATAATCCTACCATGCCTCCTATAGCATACTCTCTCCAATTAGCTTTAGAAGCATCATAGAAGTAGAAGATGATGTGGCTAAAAAGTTATTCATCTGAAAAAGACTTGAGAATTTTAATGGGGTGTGAACTCAACATTACTTAATAATGTGACATTACAGAATCACTTAATATAGCCTAAGATCACACGACCTTTTTTTGTCTGGCATACCATATTGTTAGAGGCAACACAGCATAATGAACAAATAATCAGTCTTAAAGCCGGGAAGAACTAGATTCAAGTCCTGTTTCGGATACATACTGTGTGATCCTGGATAAATTATTTAACTTCTCAATACTTTTTAAGGCAGTCTTTTCAGATTATATGTTGCAGGAGGAGACCATAGGTAAAGGGGGTTTTCTAACCTGGAGTTCCCTGTATCAAGCCCAGTTTTAATTCATATCCTTTCATAAACCTTCTAAATTAATCTGAAACTGTAAATACTACTCTTTGGCTTTTTATAGCTACTTCCTGACTTTCCAGTGTAGGGACTTTGTCAAAAACGGAAATGAAGTCAGTCCAACGTGATCTGCTCTTGATGAAGCCATTCTGGCACTTTGTGATTTTTACTGCCATTTCTAGATATTCACTAGCTAACTCTTCTTTAGGATTTGATTAGTTTCCAACTGAGGGCCATCTCCAGTCATTCTGATCTATATCTTGTCACTGGACCTAAATGGCTCCAGAGGAGAAAGTGAAGCTGGTGACTTTGCACAACACTCCCTCACTTAAATCTAATTCATTTTTTTAAGTCATGGCATCACCTTCCTGATATCATGGTCCTCTTTGAGAACAAAGGACAAAAAGCAACAATAGCAACATTTAACAATAAATTATAGAATATTGCCAGAAATCAAAGTCATGATCTTTGGCCTATACGTATCACACTCCATTCTCTTCTGTTTTTTTGAAAATCAGGACATTTGTCCTTCTCCAATCCAGCAGCCTCTTTCTCATCCTCCACAACCTGGAAGTAATGGCCTCTCCCCTCACTGAAAATCTTTAAATGAAGACTAGATTGCCACTTGATGGTGATGTTGTAGAAGGAATACTTCTTCAGGTATAGGTTGGACTAGATAAGCTCTAAGGTCTCATCTAAGTTTGGAATCCTGTGATTCTGATTCACTAACAAGGACTCAATGATCCCAGTAATCTGAGATATAGGTCTAATGAACCTGGTGCCTTGAACTCACCAAGTGCAGCAAGTTGCTTTCTTATTATCTCCCTACTTACCTTGGGTTTGAACTCTGTGAGTTTCTCTTCTTCCTTTCCAGTTCAAATATTGCTGTCTTTGGTTAGGGAAAATATTCAGCAATTGCTCCCTTGACCTTCTTTTGAAAAGTTGTCTCCTTACAGAGTCATAATCCACTCATAGACTCAATCCCATTGAGTCTCTGTGATAATATAGTCACTCAACCATATGGTCAATAAACATTTACTAAACACGTTTATGTGCCCAACACTGTTATAAGCACAGAGGAAACAAAAACGTGGAAAAGATAGGCCCTTCTCTCAAGGAGCTCAAAGTCAAACAGGAGAAACAACATGCAAGCAATTATGTATGAATTATAGACAGGATAAACTGGAGATATTCAACAAAGAGAAGATATTTATTAGACTCTTTAGCTTATTTTGCTTCCTACCTATATATTATCCATTAGTGTATAGATAGCTGAGAACTTAAGTTTTATTGTCTTATAAATAAATATTTTATTTTGTAAGTATAATTTTTATGAACAATTTAACAAATAAAATATATTTAACAATAAGTATGCATAATGTGTTATATATTATATAACAAATACATAAACAAATAAAATAATTTTATAAATATTTATTTTCAGGACACAGTTTCTTTTTTTTTTTTGCATTTTATTTGCCGACTCCCAGAACAGTGTCTATAACATGTTAGGCACTTAATAGATACTTGTTAAGAGACTTCATCAGAAATTATGGAGCTTGTGCTATTTTGTGCATCTAAGCACTTCAGTTTTTCCAGTAACATCATAATTGTGTCAGAGAGCACAGTTTTAAAATATGTTGCTCTACATTGCAGAAATTTGCTTTGCTTTGTTATATATATTTATTACAAGGATTTTGTTTTTATGGGGGAGGGGAGGAGTAGAGAGATATAAGATAGATTTTTATTAGCTAAAATTAATTTATTAGTCAAAAATTCTAATTAAAAATAAAACTTATGGTTAACACTTTAAAAAAGTAAAGAAGTTCAGAGCCAAAGTGACAGAGTAAATGCAGGGATTCACCAGAACTCTCCCAAATTCCTCTCTAAACAACTTAAAATAATATATCAAAATGAATTTGGAGTGGCAGAACCAACAAAAGGATGGGATAAAGCAAATTTCTAACCCAAGATGTCTTACAAGGTCAACGGAAAAAACTTGTCTCACTGGAGTGAGGGTGAAGCACAGTCCAGTGCAAGCCACTCTCCAGCAAGCCCATAGCAGGTCTTGGAGGTGGCTGAATTGGCAGCAACAGCTTCCTAAGCTCTCATTCCACCGACTGTAAGGGGATTGAAAAACTGGTCAGAAGGAGATTACAAGGGACCCTTTGCTGGCCCTTTGTGCAGGACTCTGTTGAATTGCCCAAACATGGTTTCCCATCACAGTCGCAGGGAGAGAAGGACAAATAGCAAACCAGAGCATGTAGATGTAGTGGAACAGGGATGATGGTCACAGTTCCAGGGCAGAAAAGAATGTTTATGGTCATTATAGATGAGAGCACAAGCCAGGAGAGTGGTGACCACACCTCTCCTTAGATGACAACACCTTGGAAAAACTAAAAACTTATACACTCCCAGTACTAGCTTTGAACACAGCAGCATGAAAAGAAAAGAAAAGAAAAGATAGGGAAAGAAAAGAAAAGAAAAGAAAAGAAAAGAAAAGAAAAGAAAAGAAAAGAAAGGAAAAGAAAAGAAAAGAAAAGAAAAGAAAAGAAGAAGAAAGAAAGAAGGAAGAAGAAAGAAGAGAAGAAGAAGGAAGAGAAGAAGAAAGGAGAGAAGAGAAGAGAAGAGAAGAGAAGAGAAGAGAAGAGAGAGAAGAGAGAAAGAAAGAAAGACCCTGAAGTTTGGGACTGTACCCTCTCCACAGCAGAAGCAGAGTCAACTTTTAAGTTAAAAGTCAAGAAATAAGAAACAACAAAAATGAGCCAAAAAACCCCCTAACCATAGAATATTTCTATGGTGACATGGAAGATCAAAACACAAACTTAAAAGAAGACCAAAAAGTCAAAACAGCTACATCTAAAGCCTCAAAGAAAATATGAATTGGTCTCAGGCCCCCAAAAGAATTCCTGGAAGTGCCCAAAAATGATTTAATAAAATTAAATAAGAGAGGTAGAGAAAAATGAGAGGAAAGTGAGAGTGTGTAAGAAAATAATGAAAAAAAAAGGTCAACAACTTGGTAAAGGAGGCACAAAAATACTGAAGAAAGTAACACCATAAAAAGAAAAATAGTATAGACCAAATGGTTAAAGAGACACAAAAATCCATTGACTAGAACAATTTCATAAAAAGTAAAATTGGCCAAATGAAAAAAGATGTAAAAAATTTCAGGGAAGCAAATAACTCCTTAAAAAGTAGAATTGGCCAAATGGAAGAAGAGGTACAAAAGCTCAATGAAGAAAATAATTCCTTAACAATTAGAATAGGGCAAGTAGAAGCTAATGATTCCATGAGACATCAAAAAACAATAAAACAGAGTCAAAAGCATGACAAATAGAAGAAAATGAGAATACCTCATCACAAAAATAACTTACCTGGAGAATAGATTGAGGAGAGATAATTTAAGAATTATTAGACTACCTGAAAGCCTAGACATATCTTTCAAAATATTATCATGGAAAATTACCTTAGAAGCAGAGAATAAAATAGAAATTGAAAAAAAATCCACCTATCCAGAGACCCCAGGTCAAAAAGAAAACATTGCAAACAGTTAGAAAGAAACAATTCAAATATAGTGGAGCCACTGTCAGGATAACCAAGATTTAGCAGCTTCTACATTGAAGGATCAGAGGGCTTAGAATATGATAGTCCAGAGAGTAGATGAGCTAAGATAACAACCAAGAATCACCTACTCAGGGAAACTGAATATAATCCTTCAGGAGAAAAAATGGGCACTTAATGAAATAGTGGACTTTCAAGCATTCTTAACAAGAAGGCCAGAGCTGAACAGAAAATTTTATTTTCAAACACAAAGCTCAAGAGAAGTATAAAAAGGCAAACAAGAAAGCAAAAACATAAGGGATTCGATAAAGTTTAATGATTTACATTCCTATATTGGAAGATTATAGTTATTAAAACCTAAGACCTTTATCATTTTCAGAGCTGTTGGAAGGAGTATACACATACAGAAGGCACAGATATGAGTTTACTATGATGGGATAGCTAAAAAAATAAAATTAAGGGGTCAGAAAGAGAGATGCACTGGAAAACAATAGAAAGGAGAAGGAGAATGGGGTAAAAGGCAGTGGAGGGGAAGACAGGAAGTGGCAGGCAGAGCTTAAACTTTACTCTCAGAGGGAATAACAGTCAGTTGGGCATAAAAGTTTCTTACCCTATAGGGAAATAGGAAGGGAGGGAAATGAAAGAAATGGGAGTGCTGATAGAAGGGAGGGCAAATGAGGGAGGCACTGGTCATAAGAAAAATACGTTGGAGGAGGGACAAAGTGAAAGGAGAGAAAGAAAAGTTTACCCTATCCAGGGAAAAAATAGGTTGTAAGGAAATACACAACTGTGAAAAAAATTACAGCAAGTATCTCTGATAAAGGCCTCATTTCTCAAACACATAGAGAACTGAGTCAAATTTATAAGAATACACATCATTCCCCAATTAATAAATAGTCAAAGGATATGAGCAGGCAGTTTTCAGAAGAAGAAATCAAAGCTATCTATAGTCACATAAAATGTTCTAAATCACTGATAATCAGAGAATTGCAATTAAAACCCCTCAGAGATACTACTTCACACCTATCAAATTGGCTAATGTGACAGAAAAGGAAAATGACAAATGTTGGAGGGTATGTGAGAAAATTAGGACTCTAAAGTACTGTTGGTGGAGTTGTGAACTGATCCAACCATTCTGGAGAGCAATTTGGAACTATGCCCAAAGGGCTACAAAGCTGTATAAACCCTTTGACCCAGCAACACCATTACTAGGTCTATATCCTAAAGAGACCCCAAAAAATAGAAAAGGAAAAGGAAAAATGACCTATATGTACAAAAATATTTATAGCAGCTTTTTTGTGGTAGCAAAGAATTGAAAATTAAGAGGATGCTCATCAATTGGGGCATGACTAAACAAGTTGTGGTTTATGATTATGATGGAATACTTTGTGCTATGAAAAATGATAAGCAGGATGGTTTCAGAAAAAAACTGGAAAGATTTACATAAAATGATGCAAAGTAAAGTGAGCAGAACCAGGAGAACAGTGTACACAGTAACAGCAAAATTGTACAGTGATCAATTGTGAATGGTTTAGTTATTCTCAGCAATACAATGATCCAAGACAATTTCAAAGGACTTATGATGAAAATGCTATCCATTGGATGGAGTCTAAATACATATCAAAGTATACTTTTTTTAACTTTCTTTTTTCTTTTTTTTTGGGGGGGGGAGTGGAATTCAGTGGTTTTTTTACAACATGGCTAATCTGGAAATATATTCTGAATGACTACATATGTATAACCTATATCAAATTGTTTGCCTTCTCAATGAGGGATTAGGAGAAGGCAGGAAGAAGAGAACTTGGAAGTCAAAAGTCTGAAAAAAATGAATGTTAAAATTGTTTTTATTGATAATTGGAAAAAATAAAATATTTTTTAAAAAGTAAACACTGGCCATACTAATACCAACTTATCTAAATAAAAAAAAGATTGCATGGAGGAGGAAACATTCTATCTTTTTAAATAGATGCTTGTTAATTAAGTGCAAAAGGAATTAATTGTACAGAGATTGTTCATCTTAGGTTACTTTCTACATCAAAGCCTTTCACATGATGTGTTCAGTCTGTCCAACAGGCTCATAATTGTGTCAAAGAGAGAAAAGCATTTTAAAAAAACACTATCTTTCATTAGATGAACCTCTCTAGAAAAAAGGGCAGGGGCAGTCTACCCGAACTCTAGGCTTATCTTCCATGAGACCAAACATCCAAGTAATGTATTTAATTTTTCAATTTTACTCCAGATGTTTAGAGCTGTGCAGTCACAGCTGTCTAGTCTGTGGCCTTGACAGTAGAATTGGGAGCAGGAACTGGGCAAGTAGCACTGAACTGTGCCAGAGGTTGACTTTTTGAACTTCCAGTGGTTCACCAAGATGATACAGAGCCGCCCAATTGTAGCCTGGCCCTCCCAGCCCTGTAATCGTGCCCTTTGATTACTACTGCATGAAGTGATTCTAACCAGACTCCCTTTCCTTTGGTAATGTAAGCCATGTTTTTCTTCTATCTCTATTTCCACCCCAGTAAAATTACTGGGAGGGGGCATTCAATCCTGAAGAAGAAAATATTTATTCCTAGTATGGCCATTAATTTCTCTATGGAGAGGTAGAAGAGGGATGAAAGGAATGCCCAGGGAAATAAGTACTGAAGTTTGTGGAGAAAGGCTATCTAAACAAAGATCACAGATCCTGGATTCATATATTCAAATGTGTTATTTTCCTTGAGAAGGAAGCCAGGTCTTTAGGGTGTGATAAGGATTGGAAGTGAGCTGCCCCTTGTATTGTAAAAAAAACTTTCTTAAAACAGCTTATGATAAGAAATAGAAGAGAGAGAGAGAGAGAGAGAGAGAGAGAGAGAGAGAGAGAGAGAGAGAGAGGAGAGGAAGGAAGGAAGGAAGGAAGGAAGGAAGGAAGGAAGGAAAGAAGGAAGGAAGGAAGGAAGGAAGGAAGGAAGGAAGGAAGGAAGGAAGGAAGGAAGGAAGGAAGAAAGGAAGGAAGGAAGGAAGGGAGGGAAAGAAAGGAAGGAAGGAAAAAAGAAAGAAAGAAGGGAGGGAGGGAAAGAAGGAAGGGAGGGAGGGAAGGAGAAAGGGAGGGAATGAGGGGGGGAGGAAGGAAGGATGGAAGGAAGGAAAAAAGAACATGAACATGAACATGAACATGGCTATGGGATCTATTAATTGTTCCCATTTACCTCCAAGGATAGGGTCAAGGCAAAGAATTCCATTTCCTCCTGCTGATTCTTGACTTCCAAGGTGCACCATGTTACAGAGTTTTCTCCATTCAATTCAAAAAGAATTTATTAAGTATCTACTTCTTGGTCAATAGGCCATTCTAGACAACAAGAATTTATTAAGTTCTTACTCTGTGCCAGGCAAAAGCACTCCTTGATTCCAGGGAGCTTACATTCTCATAGGAGAAGCAATCTATAAATAAATAAATAGGTACACACATGTATATCCTGAGTAGATAGAAAAGAGAAGGCTCTTGAATCTGGGGAGAGTAGGAAAGGCCAAACTCTACAGTAAATCCTAGGAATACAAAGACAAAAGCAAAACAGATCCTGCCCTCAGGGAGTTTATATTCTACTACCCTATTTTCCTCTGAGAACTCACCCAATCTCATGACTTGGGTAATAAACTAATGTTCTTATAGAAGTTATGGGATTATTACAATCCTGTAAAATACTGCAAGTAAATAGTATTATTATTAATATCATTTGTAACAATTTTACAGAAGATGAACCTGAGGTTCTAAAGAGCAAAGTAACTGAAATCACACAGCTATTTGGTGATTAAACCTAAATATAAACCTAAATGTCCTGACTCGAAGTGCTTTTGCTACCCATTCTGATTCTCTGAGGCAGCTAAGTGCCATAGTGGAGAGAGGACTGGGCTTGAAGTCAGGAAGACTCATCTTCCTGAATTCAAATCTGGACTCAGACACTTACTAGCAATGTGACCCTGGACTGAAGAATTAAATGGCATATCATACCAATATCTTTGCCAAGCAAACCCCTAATTGTATCATGAAGAGTTGAACATGACTGAACAACATGGAACAGTGGATTTGGGGTTAAAAGAGCTGGGTTCTAATCCTAATACTATTACTGCCAGTAGTAAGTAATACTATTACTTAGAAAAGTCACTTTACTTCTTCTGATCTGATAAATGGGGGGGGGAGGGTTAGGGGGTTTAGTCTAGATGGCCTTGAAGGGCCACTTTTAGCTCAAAATGCATAATTATATAATAGCTCAAATTTCGTATGACTGGATAATCAAATAATGCAAAAATCTCCTTTTAACTGGACATATAAAAGGAGGCAAAATACATACATACACACAGACACAGACACACACACAGACACACACACACACACACACACACACACACACGCACACACACACACTACTGGCAGGCTCTATAATAGCCAAGTTTTACCATACCTAATTTTTGGACAAGTCATTTCATCCTGATGATCTCAATTTCTAATCCATAAGAGTATTCAAGTACATAATTTCTATGATCTCTTCTAGCCAACAAAACAAAACAAACTTCCTAATAAGAGCTGAATGTCATCAAGCATAGGTTGAATGAATTTTAGAGCAGAGTATTATTCAGGCAGGAGCTGGACTAGATGACATGATGATCCTGGGCAAGTTACTTAAGCCTGTTTGCCTCAGTTTCTTCATCTGTAAAATGGGCTGGAGAAGGAAATGGCAAACCACTCTAGTATCTGCCAAGAAAATTACAAATGGGGTCACAAAGAGTCAGACATGACTGGAACAGCTGAATAACAAAAATATCAGATTCTCATGGTATAATGATCAAATATTTATTAAGTACTTACTACTTGATAGAAAATTTGCTAAGTGCTAGGGATACAAAGATTAAGCAGAAATAACAACTGCCCTCCTCCAATAGAGGAGACAACATGTTATATAACTAGGTTTAGACAAGCTACACGTAGAGTAGATATCAGGTGACTTTAGAGCGGAAAGCACTATCTACTGGAGAGGACTGGGAGAGGTCTCCTGCAGAAGGTGTTTGAAAGAAGCCAGGAATTGTAAGAGGAGGTGAAGATGAAGAGCATCCCAGTCACAGGGTGCAGTCAAAACAAGACACAAAAAAGGGAGATGAAGTACTGTGTGTGAGCAAGAGCAAATGGGCAGACCAATAGCTATCACTTCTTCATGGGTGACCCCCGAATCTAGATCTCCAATGAAGATATCTCTCTGAGGAACAGTTCAAACTGCTGAAGATCACTTCTCCCTATACTTTTACTCCTTGCCATTTCTCAAACACGACACTCCATCTCCTGACTCCAGGTGTTTGGAATATTTGGAAGGTTCTCCCTCCTCTCCTCCATCTACATCTCCTCCAGGGAAGCCAGATCCCCTGGCTTTCTTTAAGTTTTAGTTAAAGTCTTACCTTCTGCAACAATGAGGACTTTTCCTGTACTCAATAATCTTAACACCTCCTATCTGACACTACCCCCAATTTTTCTGCTTCTGTCATATTTCAACATGTTATCTTCCCCGTTGGACTATGAGCTCCTTGAAAGCAGGAACTGTCTTTTGAAATGTCTTTGTATCCCCAGGGCTTAGGATAGTGCATGTCACAAAATAGGTGCTTAATAAATGCCAAGTGACCGCAATGAACTCAAATCTAAAATTGACTAACCCTTCTTTCCTTCTCTCCACAGCTCTACTTCCTGACTTCCCTTTATATATCAGTCACCCAAGTTAAAGATCTGTCATTTTTGCCTCATCTTCCTCTTTTGATTCCCTATTCAGTCTATCACCAGGTTGTAGAAATTCATCTTCCTGCATAATGACCTTCACATCCATTTCCTCTTCTTAGTTGCTACCACTGCCAAATTCATGCCTGAATGGTCTATGATCTCATCAATGGGTACTCCCACCACAGTTTCTAATACTATACAATTCTTGTCCATATCTTTTTGAAAATCTTCCATTGGAAAGAGTTCTAACACTTTTAGGATTAAGTCTAAACTCCTAGCATGGTATCCATCTGCACCCATCACTGTTTCTCATACACTGTAGGCTGTTCTTATGTTCTTATATGTGTGTGTGTTTATGAATGTACATGTACATATGTATGTATGTGTGTATATATACATATGTGTATAAATGTGTATGTGTGTGTTTACGTATGTATCACATGGTTCCTCTTACCTGAAATCACTGTATCCCTCTAACTATTGAAGTCCTATTCATCCTTCAGGGACAGCTAGGTGGCTAAGTGGATAGAGTGCCAGGCCTGGAGTCTGGAAGACTCATCTTCAGGAATTAAAATCTGACCTCAGACACTTACTAGCTATGTGACCTTGAGCAAGTCACTTAACCCTGTTTGCTTCAATTTCTCATCTGTAAAATAAGCTGGAAAAGATATGGCAAACTGCTCCAGGATCTTTACCAAGAAAACCCCAAATGGGGTTATAAAGAGTCAGACATGACTGAAAAAATGACAGCAACAATAAATTCATTCTTCGAGGGTACATCTGAGGCCCCATTTATTCTGCCAATCATCCTGTATAATCACCAGGCCCTAAGGTCCTTAGTTTCCTCATTTGTAAAATGTGACAGTTGGACTAGATCATCAATAACTTTAATATTCCATGTTCTGTATTCAAATATTCCAATAGAATTTGGAACATTCTATGTTTTAAGACCCCTTCCAGTAGTTTTTTTTCAATTGGGCATTATAGTGATCTTATTTCTGAAGTCTCTTCCAAATCTAATGCCCTATATTTTAAATTTTTTTAAGTTTTGATCTTATATAATTTTAAGATACATAGTAACACTTAATGATCAACCAACAAACGTTTATTAAGCACCTATTATATAGCAGGGAGGAATGTACAATAGGCAGTCAGTAATGTAGAATTGGAGCTCTAGCAAAATAACTAGAATTGAATATGTAGACATTGTAGTCACCTTCAAAGATATGACAACTGAATCATGGGAGCTTGAGATACAACCCACAAGACAGTATAGAGAGAGATCAGGGAATACAACAAAGCCTCCAGGAAAGAAGACTCATGGAATAGCCAGAAAGAAGGAGCAGTCAGACACTTAGGAGAAATAAGAGAGAGCAAGGTTACAAAAACCCCAAAGAAGAAAAAGTATAGGGAGAGAAAATTACATCAAATGCTGCAGAGAGGTCAAGAAAGGTGAGGCCTGAGAAAAGGTCGTTGGATGTGCAATTAAGATGCCATAGGTAACTTTGGAGAAATCAATTTCACCTAAGTGATGAAGTCAGAAGCAAGACTATAATGAGAAATTGAGAAATTAGTGAAAGGAGAAAAGGAATAAAGTAGAAGCCATGAATTTAGACTATTACTTTTTCCAGTTTGTGAAAAGAAGAGATTTGTGGCAATAATTTGAAGGGATGGTAGGGATAAATGTGGGTTCATTTTTTTGTCTGCTTGTTTTAGGATGAAGAAAATCTGGATGTATATAGGGATCAAGGAAGAACCAGTAGATAAGCAGAGATTAAAGATTATAGAAAAATCTGGAATGACCGAAGGAGCAATCAGATGGAAGAGACAGGAAGGAGCAAAATGGTAAAAATTGAAGGCTGGTTATGGCAGAAAAGAAGGGTGACCTCTTCATCAGAGACTGGAGTATAGATAGAAAGAATGGGAAATGATGAGAGGATGAGTAGAGGAGAATATGGAGATCATGTTGAATGGACTCTCTTTTTTCAGTAATGTATGAGTCAAGATGCACCTTTGAAAGCATTAAATTGGAAGAGACAAGGCAAATTTTGGAACAAACTCTGTGGAAAGTATGATAGAAAGTCAATTGTAAAAGAGTCCCAAAAATTGGCTGGTTGGAATGAGTATTCAGTTGAGATTAGATAACATAAATTTCTAGTGAACTCAGCAGAATCACATGACTTCTTCCAGGACCATTCACCAATATAGTGAGAGAGAACAGACAAGGCAGATGCTGGAGGTAATCTAATATTGGTATTTGACAAGTGTTGAACGGCAACAGGACAACATGGCAAAGAATGTCAAACTAGAGGGCAGTAGAATTTGGACTGGTTAGTTGTAGGGTCGAGATTTGGAAAAGAGAGAAGTGAAACCATATCAGGGACAATAGCCTGAAAGAATACAGAGGAGTGGAGGGATTAGAAGTCATATAGAAGATAAAGGATAAGTTCAGGAGGACTGAGGCACAGGGGGAAATATAATGATAAAAAGTTAAGGTCTGATGGAGAAATTTCCGGGTTCTTAATAAGTGAAACTTATCTTGTAGGTGATAGTGAGATCATGGGTGTGACCTTCCCTATGTGAGGCAGAGGTAGATTGGAGGTCGTGGAAGCTGAAGAGAGTGATGAGCTGGTAGGGCGAAGGTTTGAGAAAACATCAATATTCCTGTTGTGGTTCCTTGGAATAAACAAGGTCAGGGATTGTTGTTGTTGTTCATCGTTCATTTTTGAAGAGGTGATATTTTGTCTTGCGCATGAATTAGATTTAAGTAAGGCAGAGTTGTCCAAAGGTGTCAGACTCACTCTTTCTTCCAAGTCACTGAAGTTCAGTGGCAGGTCAAAAGTCAAAAGGACTGGTTCATGGCCCAGGAAGCAGTGAATTACCTTAGCATCTTCAGTGTCTGACTAAACTCTACACATTCCACAGTGCCTGCTTCAGCTGCCTTCATTGCTGTTGGACCAAATTTTTCTCTTCTAACCATTCCACTGAGTCAGGGATTAGAATAGAGAGGAAGACTCTCACCAGGTACTGAAATCTTTGAGAAAGGAGGGAAGATGAATGGGGAAGGTAAGTCATTTATCTGTTAGTAGACAAATGCCACCAGGATCTGGAGGGGTAATAAATTTGGACCTTCTAAGGGGAAAAAAACTTTAATGGGGACAAAAAAATAGGGTATAGAAGAAGAAATGGGGAACAAGGAATACATCTATTCCTCTTCCTAGTTCATTGTATGTGGGGGCATGAAATGATGTGTATCCTGTACTAGAGAAGATAGCCAAAGATGCAGTGTCTTCTAGGGGGGACCAGATCTCTGTGAATGCCAGAAGATGGGAACATGAAAGGAAAATATCTAAGATTAAGGGAAGTTTGTTAACAGTACACAGAAATTCCAAGGTGGCACAAGGGAAGTCAGACATAGCTGATTTGGAACTTAGTAAGTCAAGCACTGAAATAGATAGTGATGACAAGAGGAATAGCTGGGGAGGGGATTGGTTTTGAGTTAGGCAGCCAGGGATTCTGCATCACTACTATAATAACTGAAACATGTGTAAGTCTATGAACCATAGGATAGGAATGCCTATTACCTAGGATTCTCATCCTTGAGAATTCTATGAATGGCAGAAGGTTTAGTCATTAAACACTATAATAGGCAGTTGGATGGGCAGCCCACAGAGTCGGACCATTGGTACATATATCTTATATAGACTCAGTGGATAGATGATCAATTGGGCTTAGAAGAGAATAATAGAAAGAGAAAAGAAGAAGAAGAAGAAGAAGAAGAAGAAGAAGAAGAAGAAGAAGAAGAAGAAGAAGAAGAAGAAGAAGAAGAAGAAGAAGAAGAAGAAGAAGAAAAAGAAGAAAAAGAAGAAAAAGATGATGATGATGAAAGTATTTATATAGCATTGTAAAGTTTGTGCCATCTCATTTTAGCTCCACAAAAACCCTGAAAGGTGCTATTATTATCTTCATTTTTTGCAGATGAGGAAAGCGAGGTAGAAAGAAACTGCCACTTGTCCATGGTCACATAGCCAGTAAGTGTCTGAAGCCAGGTTTGAACTCATGTCTTCCTAATTCTAGATCCAGTACTCTATACACTGCACCACCTAGCTACCTCTAGGTTGCCTTTGGAAAACTTTGACTTTTAATGATCATGCATTCTTGTCCCTGCCCAAGCTTCTCTCTGAAATATAGGCCCATTTTTTAAATGCCACAGTTTTTTCAATGATGTGTTATGACTCCAAATCATAGGTACTACAACACCTGAAAAACTTCATTTATAGGTCACTCAAAAAGGCAATAGAGAGGTGCATAGATGCTATATATAGGCTGCAGCAAATTTCCAAATGAATGACTGAACACCAGAAGTCACCTTAAAAATCACATCTTAGGATCATAGATTTAGAGTAAACAGGGACTAGTCTAGTTCAGTCTAGTTTAGTCCCTTCATTTTGTAGATCGGGAAACTGAAGAACAGACTGGGGGAGTGGCCTGCCAGGGTCACACAGGTAGTAAGTGGCACAATTGATACCACAGATTAGCTCAGAGAGATATATAAGTATAAAGGGATTTGGACTTATCACATATGAAGAGCAAGGAATAGCAGATGGGCTGCCCACATGCCCCACTGGGATCTACTCAAAGGCAAAAAATCTTGAAGAAGTATGTTTTATGGACAGCTCCCCCTCCTTCCACATTCCACTTCATGGAGGATTTATGGAAGGACAAGGACAGGAGTTATATGGGAATCAAAGGTGCTTGCTGGTAAGTTGCAATCTGCACTATTGGAGGGAGTTTCTATGCCACTTATGGTATGGATACATCAAAGTACTCCATCTTCTCAATTCAACCGCAAACTTTCCAAGGGTAAAGATGTTTCCATTTATCCCCCACAGCAACTAGCATGGTGCACATATAGGCAAAAGTCAATATTTTGACAAAATATTCTTTTGTTAAATTCTATCCTAACATGTTAGATTCCTTTATTATACTTTGTATTTTTATAAAAATAATTCACTGTATGTAAATATATATGTAACTTTATTAAAAGTTCTTCCTCGTGCATACTGCCTTTGAGTAGGCTTTTATTGTCTCTCACTTGGACTATTACAACAGCCTCCTAATCAATTTCCCTATCCCTAAATCTCTCCCCTTCAATCCATCCTTCATACCAGAAGTTACCTTAAAACTCAGATCTTAGGATCACAGATTTAGAGTTAGCAGGGACTAGTCTATTCTGAGGAGTAGACTGAGGGAGTGGCCTGGTGGGGCTACACAAGTAGTAAGTGGCACAATTGATACTACAGATCAGATCAGAGAGACATATGATTATAAAGGGATTTGGACTTATCACATATGAAGAGCAAGGAATAGCAGATTGCCAGAGCAACCTTCCTAGTGTAGAATTCTGATCACAACTCTAGTGCTCCAAAATGTTCCCTTGCTCCTCACTACCTACTGTAAAAAGTATAAACTTCATTGCCTATCCTTAATTGTCCTCCTCAGTCTGACTCCTCTTTTAGGAGCTGTCTTCCTCCATTGGGATGTAAGCTCCTTAAGGGCAGGGACCATCTTTCTCTTTGACTATATTCGTATCTCCCGTGCTTAAGACAGTCCCTAGTAAGTACATAATATTGCTTGTTGTCGGCCCCGCACTTACCTGTCCAGCCTTCTCTCATACTAGTTTCCCCCAAGTACTCTGCTGGGCTAGCTGCTGGGTCTCTAAATAAGTTCTCCACTTTTTCCATTCTGTATCATTTGTCATCTCTTCTATATGCCCAGAATTCCCATCCCCCACCTCACCTCTGCTTCTTGACATCATACCTATCTTTCAAGGCCAAATTACTTCTCCCCCTAATGAAGCCTGAGGTATATCACTTCCCCTCTCTGGGGCTCAGTTTTCTCACCTGTAAATGAGGGAGTTAAACCAGATAACTTTTGAAGTTCTCCTTCAACTCTTAACCTCTGATTGTGTGATCCTTCCCCGATCCTCCAAAGCAGAAGTGATCTCTTACTTATCTGCATCTCATAGCACAGTCCTCCTTAATTTTGGTGCCTTCCCTCAAAGACTATCCCCAATATGTCCTGCCTATGTCTTGTTTATATGTAGGTGTTTGTACGTTGTCTCTCCCATTAGATTGTGAGCTCCTTGAAAGCATGGACTATTTCTGTTTTGTTTTCCTTTGCCTTTCTTTGTATCCCCAGCACTTAACACAGTCCATGGCACATAGTAGGTACTTATTAAATGCTGGTTGACTGACTTATGAAGCTTTCATTTGAATTATACTTATCTGTGTGGGGAGACAGTGTGGAGCAATGAATATAGTGCCTGACTGGGAGTCAGGAGGCCCTCTCACCACCACTCTCAAACTCTGTGACGTTGGGCAAATCACTTAACACCTCAGAGGGTCAGTTTCCTCTTCTACAGAATGGAGGTAATAATACTTGCACTTCCTACTCACCAGGTTGTTGCAAGGAAAATATTTTGTAAACATTAAAGTACCATAAGATTGGGAGATATTTTTCTCCCTCCCTATGATAATAATAAGGTAGTAATAATTAAAAAATAATAGGCAGCATTTACATAGAACTTTAAGGTTTGCAACATACTTCATATATGTTATTTCATTTTAACATCACAACAATCCTGTGAGGTAGGTGCTATAATTACCCCCATTTTCCAGATGGTGAAGCTGAGGCAAACAGAAGTTAAGTTACTGCGTCACTTTAAAGAGAAAGCATATGAAGCTGTATTTGAGTCAGATCTGCCTGACTGCAGGTCTGGAATTCTATTTATTGCAATACCAACTACCTCAAGATGTCGGATCCATGACAGTAGATTTTCTGTCTGTGCATCTCTGTCACCATCTGGTATAGCATGTATCACATAGAACAGGGGTGGGGAACCTGCAGCCTCAAGGCCACATGTGGTCTTCTAGGTCCATGAGTACAGTCTTTTGACTAAGTTTCACAGAACAAATCCTTTTATTAAGGGGATTTGTTCTGTGAGGTTTGGACTCAATCAAATAGCCAGCCTTGAGGACTTAGAGGGCCACATGTAGCCTCAAGGCCACAGGTTCCCCACCCCTGACATAGAAGAGAATTAATAAATGTTTATAGAATAAATTAATGAACTTATTTCATTAATGAAGCTCATTTGATCCACAATCCCTCTGTGACATAGATGGAATCAATATTATTATGAAATAGTGATTTAAAGAGCATTAATATTTTTTCAGAAGAATTCCTGAATATTTTCTCATGAGCTAGCCCCACTTCTGTCTATCTGGGAAACTAGGGAATAGCCCTAGACCTAAAAATGAAAAATATGAGTTCATATACTTGCACTTCATTTCTTACAAACTGGGAAAGTTGTAGGATCATGGATTTGGAGCTAAAAGAGACTCATGAGGTCAAGTCCAAACCCCTCATTTTGCAGGTGAGAAAACTTGGTCCCAGACTGATTAAATGACATGCCCAAAGACACCCAGATAATAAGTGTCAAAGTCAGATTTGAATCCAGATTCACTGCTCCTTCTACTATACCAATCCCTTCTTTCCCTCAGTTTCCTCATCTGTGAAATGGGACTAGTATTTCATTATGCAACTCACAATGTTACAGCCCAGAAAGTGCTTTGTAAACCACTATACAAACATGAGCCAGGAGGGTTTCTACTTCATTATTTTTAGGACTAAAAATCTTTGATGACTTAAAAAACATTTAAGAAAGTAAGACCTTATGGCAGGCCTGAGAAGAAGGCCAAGCCCTCAAAATAACAAATATGTGGCACCCCAAAGGTGATTTCTTTCTCTCTTTGTAGCAAAATGATTCCACTCATCAATGCAATTTTAAATATTCTACTCTGACCTTTTTGTCTGTGAGGGGAGTTTAATTACCTGCCCAGTTTACATAAATTATTTTGCCTGTTTGTCTAAAATTGAATACTGGACAGAGATCAATATGGCCATGGAGGAACCAGGGAAAACGGCTTCTCACAAATGCCATCAAAGGTCACCAAAACCTTTTCTACAAAGAGAGGGACACATTTTGTTCAGCCTAGTGCACATCCCTTGACTGTTGCCTGCTGTCTTGGAGTATCAGCCATGGGGGATGATTGATCATCGGCTAGAGGGCATTGGGTACCAACTCTCCTGGGATTTGGCTGTGTGAAATTAATTGAATGCTGTGATAGGTCTGATTCATCATTCTCCAAGAAGGGGGGGAATGGTAGAGAACAAACCAAGCACTTGATGCATGATGCCTGGCTCAGATAAACTGATTTTTAAACTATAGCTCAGTACCAACCAAGTATGTGATCCTTGATCCTTCATGAGAGCTATTTAAAAGTGTCTGAGGAGAGGCATCTCTATAGCTTTTCATTCATTCATTATTCAATGAGTTAGTTGATCAACAAACACTTATTGAGTACCTACTCTGTGAAAATGCTGTGCTTGGCATCAGGGGAGACACAATGAAAAATAAAGCATAATTCCAGCCCTTAAGGAGTTTATATTTAAGGGAAAGATGTCATAAGAAAGTGGATGGAAAGCATTTCACAAAATTTTAAATGCTATATAGTATCTGTTATCAAGAGAGACAGAGAGACAGTGAGAGATAGGGAGACAAAGAGACAGAGAGAGAGGGCGAGAGGGAGAGAGAGAGAGAGAGAGAGAGAGAGAGAGAGAGAGAGAGAGAGAGAGAGAGAGAGAGAGAGAGTGAGAATCTCTGCCCTCAAGGAACTCAGATTAAATCAGAAATCCATCCAAAAAAAGAAAAAAAAGGAACAGTAATACTAAAAGAATTGGTAGAGCTTAGTACCATATTGTACTGGGTAGTAGGATAGGGACTTTCATCCTGGTAAAGAAGTTTTTTCTGCCAATAAAAGATCTCTGCAATTTATAATCTTAAAGAGTCACTTGGATCATAAAGATTGGTAAAAGCCACATAGCCATTATGCATCACAGGTAAGATTTGAAGCCAGGCCTACCTGGTTCAGGGGCTGGTTATATCCATACCACCACGTCTCTCTGTAAAGGTTGGAAAAAAATTGAAAGATAATTATAAAGTTTCATACCTAAGTTACCAAGAGAATGGTGGTTTGTAATAGAAATGGGAAATCTAGAGAGAGAGTAACTTTTTAAGAGAGATATTGAGTTTGGACTTCAATTCCTTCATCCACAAAATATTAAAAAGTTCCAATATTTGAAGTCATTCCAGGTTACTTGGAGGCAGAAGACATCTGACTGAATCTTGGCTTTGCCACTTACCGCCTGCATGGCCTTAGGCAAATCATTTAACCTCCTCAAGTTTGTTTCTCAGAATCACAGAATCAGAAAACTGAAAGATACCTTAGTAACCATCACTACAACTTAGACATGAAGAAAATCTCCACTGTACCAATTTCTGACAAGTGGTCATCTAGCCTCTGCATAATTTCTTCCTCGTGTGTAAAATGAAGGGGAGGGGAAGGGGGGGAACACATTAGAAGGCTTCTAAGGTTCATTTCCACTCTCTGTGATTCCACGTTCCTAAGATACAGGTAAAAAATCAGCAACAATGATTTTACAATACCTTGGATGCAAACAATACTGTCCTACTTGGACTAGCCACCAGAATGAGAATTGTCTCCCCACAATTTATTGAGTGGCTCAGCACTGTCATCTGCAGAGCAAGAAGGTTACTTTTCATCCATTTTAGATGAGGACTCCAAAGGACAAAAGCAAATGTTCAAGTTTTGTTGTTGTTATTTTTTTTTCTGGGAGAGACACAGTCTTCTTTTGGCTCCACCGGCTACGTTTCTACAAAGAGTCTAGTCACATATTAGGGGCCCTGGGATCGTGGGACCATTACATTCCTCCAAGAAGAGAGTACTCTCAGCATACTTTCTGGGGAGTGTACAAGTCCATTATCAATTATTAAACAAGGTCAATATTTGTGGCGCAGGGAAGCATTTTAGCATATATTATTTATGCAAAGGGTTGTAATGGGCACGTCATGCTTGGATAGGGATTGTATGTAGTGGAATAACATTAACATGAAAACAGCTTGGCACAGGAAATGGATGTCTTTTCCTGGAAAATGTTTAGTCTCTCCCCTCATTTTTCAGTTCTTTCTAGCCAGCACTGCTCTCTCTCTCTCTCCCTCTCCCTCCCTCCTTCTCTCTCTCTCTCTCTCTCTCTCTCTCTCTCTCTCTCTCTCTCTCTCTCTCTCCCTCTCCCTCCCTCCCTTCTTCCCTCCCTCTCTCTCTCTTTCTCTCTCTCTCTCTCTCTCTCTCTCTCTCTCTCTCTCCCTCCCTCTGTGTGTGTCTCTCTGTATATCTTTCTGTCTCTGTCTCCCATACACTTACATACACATAACACGTGAGTTCAGTTTAACCTTACAACAACCTTGTGAGATATGTGCCATATATAATTATCCTTGTTTTACAGATAATGCTGAAGACCGGAGAGATTAAATGCTTGACTAAAGTCATACAGGTAGGAAATGACAATACCAGGAAACAAACCCAGGTCTTCTGATTCAAAATCCAGCACCTTTTGCACTGCATTGTGCTTCTATATTTGTGGCCATGAACAAATCACTGCAAGGGTCAAATGAGATTAGTTGCATAACGTAATTTACAAACATTTAAGTGATGTATGTGTGTATGTATACACATATATATGCCAAAGATTATTATTTATTATAACATTAATAATAATGATATTTATTAAATGCCTAGTGTGTACAAAGTACTGTGCTATGGACTCTGGATGTCAAGAGAAAAATAAAATAGCCTCTGGTCCCAAGAATCTTGTATTCTACTGGCATTTTCTCTCTTGCTCTATCTTATCCTCCCTTTCCCCATCTCAAAGAACTTCAGGAATAGTTGGGATCTTGGGGATGATCTAGTTATCAGTTCATACTTAACAGAAATCACCTCTTAAAATCCCTACAAGTTGTCTTCAGATTCTTATAGATTTTCGTCAATGGAGAGTTCACTATGTCTTAAGCAAATAATCTACTTTTATAGAGATCTTTCAGGAAGTTTTGAGTTTTTTCCTAATACTGAGCTGAAATATCATCTTTGAAGATCTGTCCCAGCCTCTGCCCGTCCCCAGTGGCTATAATTATCCTCTCTAAAGTTGCTTTCTGTCTCTATATGTATTTTCTTTGCAGATTTTTGTTTGCATTCTGTCTCTCCAATTAGAATAAAAAATTCTTGAAGGTAAGCATAGTTTTTACCTTCTTTTATGTAGCACTCCTTCCAAGATTTCTTCCCCATCTTCCATTAGCCCTAGCAGCATCCTTAGAGGTCTGTTGACTACATCTCCTCTAAGGATTCCAGGGGCATTTCTGAGGGGTTAGGTTTTTAGTATTGCTGACATGCCCCATTCAGTGTGCTCCCCATTAATTATTAGACAGACTTCGTTAGCTTTTAGAAAAGGGTATTTATTAAGGTGGTAATGTAAAAATGCTTGGTACAATAAAAAAAAAGCTGGGGGCATACTTTCCCACAATTATACATGAGACCTCTGGGGGAAATGAGCCTAATCTTAGACAGTACATGTTTCAATGAGGTAACTCACAATTCTTGGGTAATGGAAATTATTTTGTCCTTTCATGGAAGCTTCATTAAATTCCCTTTATAGATATCTCTCTGCTATAAAGACTGATGATAGGGTATCCCCAAAGTGTGGATACACAGGCAAAAATGCATATTTTGAAATATTTGGAATATTAATAGACTTTAGGCCCCTTGACTTCTTTTTCTGGGGTATGCTAAAGGAGAAGGTGTACTCAATGAAAATCACAGATGCAACACATTTGATTGAATGCATAAAAAGTAAATGTGCTAAAATTGACAGCAATGTGGAGTTATTGCATCAAGTTGGCGTGAATCTTGCAAAGTGCATCAACCTTTGCATTGCAAATGATGGAAATCAGATTGAAGATGTTGTTTGTTAATATTCCAATTAAATAAAATGTTGTTGAAAATTGCATTCCTTTCATTTCTTGAAAATATGCATTTTTGCCTATGTGTCCAGACTTTAGGAACACCCTGTAGAATCTTGAAACTACTTGTCCTCCGTGCAAAGTATGTTGTTTCAGCTTCCAATACAGATTCTGCCAAGAGCTACTGCTGATCTCAGAATACTGCTACCAATATTGATAAGAAGTCCAAATCTTTTGATATTTGGAAGTTCACAAAGTTATCCTCTGATCAAGGAGGGGAGGGGAGAGAAACTTGATCTCCCCCTCCACCACCACCATGGACAACAGCAATTATATCAACTCCTGCTGGAAACTGTAATCTCCTCAAATGTCCTTGCTGCAATCTCCAATTTCAAACTAGCTTTCCATGATACAAATGGACCCAGAGTCATATCTAATGCCGCCATTCTCCATACTTTCCTGTACAGAGTTATCTGAGTTTTTCCTAGTGCCAAATCACTTCATTCCTCCTAGTTTATCCTTTTGATCAACTGAAAAGCCTGGGCCTTCTGTATTTAATGGGGGCATGGTAACCTCCCAGAGTGACATTTCTGCTTGGCACAATTTCTGGCACACACTTCACTATTTCTGTAGCTACCTGTTCAACTGTTGTACTCTGTAGCCAGTCAATGATGGTAAGGCCAGGACTCCTTGAAGAAAGGCTCAGATATAATTTGTTCTCTTCACATCCTGTGGAGGATTTGTATTTATTGTATTTAGTTACTTACCTTGTTGTATTGGGCTCTTTCACAAAGGTCTCTAATGGGATAACCAAACTATATTGGAGAGTGCCAGTTTATTGGTGGTGTTTGGGACCAAAGTTGCTCCTTACATATAAATCTTCTAGGGAGAAAATGGCAAGTGTAATCAACCTATGTGCTCCAAATGCTTTGTGGAGAAATATTTTGAATAATGACAGGAGGTAAAATACGCCAGCACTCTTTCTTTTCCCCTTTATTAGAGTATACAGGAACCCAATAAAGAAGACATTAAATGTTCATGAACAGTTTTCTGATCTTTCTTACCAAGCAGCCACTTGCATTTCATAAAACCAGCCTGTTATTAAAAGGTTTTTGTTTTGTTTTTGTTTTTTTTTTTTTGGTTCCAATTTGTGCTTTCATTGAAGTGAGGGACTACCAGTTTCTAAACTCTTTCCATTAATCCTGATAGACATTTTTCTAACTTAGAGCCTTTGACAGCTGTCACAGGAAAGGAGAAATTAAGTGACTTGCCCAGGATCTTATAGCCAGTATCAGAGGAAAGTTTCCTTGGCAAAGGTCAGCCCTCTATAAGAGGGGCATTCCATAGCCCTGCCTTTGTAAGTACAGAGGCTAAGACTTCCCAATTGACGGAATCAACCAGATGTATAAACTAGTTATGAATAAGGCCCAGACATCTCTATCCAATTAATCAATCAATCATAGGCATTAAATGAAGTTTATGCAAGAGCAACTTAATTAATCAAGTGGAAACTTGGTCATGTCCTATGAGGCATGCATAAAAATAAAAAGACAAGTTAATTTGGATTTAGGAAATCGAGTGTCTGTCAGGGTTGAGGAGAGAGAAAGCCAATCTCCTTAGCGGGAAACACTTCGGGGAGAAGGAGATGAAAACTTCTGTCTCTTTCTACTCTCCTTGACCAGAGAATGACCTTGTGGATTTTAGAAAATTGATGGATTTGGCCTTCTCAATTGCATCCTAACAGCATTCCTGGGTTGGCAATGGCTACTGACAGTAAATTTATAGGGAGCCAAGGAACAACTAGACCAGAAGTAAGGAACCTGGAGACAAACACAAAAGGCAGACTCCCTAAGGGACCCAGAAGGAAGCTCTACCATGCTTAGGGAGAAATTTCATGAGTAATACCCAAAAGGAAGAAAAGAACTTCCAGCAAATAAGAATTGTGAGTTATCACTTCACTGCCTGTGCTCTACAAACTCAAGCTCATCTGTGCATGGATTCTGTACATACTGGAGGGAAAGTGTGTCATAAACTCTGAGGAGAATATGATATACCAAATGTTCTTACTGTACCACCTTAGAAATAACCTTTTCTAAAACTGAATAATCAGCTGACTTATTGACATCAATGGCTATCCAATACAGAAACCATACCAGCAGGGGTTTGTGAGCTAAAGTATTAGATAAACCATTACCTCAGGGATAAGCCCTAGAACTCTGAAGGGGAGTTGTAGCAGCCACCTTTTGGGATGTCAATGCAAGAAGGGGTTGGGAGACTAGTTCCAGAGAATATTCTATACCTCTATGTTCCAAGTCACACTGTCTCTTCTAATGTACTGATTATGTAGTATTATGTATTATAATTAAACACAGCAGTATCTTATCTGTCTACAAGACTGTAAGCATCATGAAAGCATATCCAAATATTTTATCTCTCTATCATAAAGAAACCATCATAGTAACAGGAATATTCAAGACACAAACTAAGGAGAGAATGACTCCAAAAGATCTACAAGCAAAAACTCAAAGAAGAGATTGCTTAAATACAAAGTCTACTAGAATTGCTAGATGAGATGAAGCAAGAGTTTAAAAAGATACTTTTTATAGGGAAAATTAGGTCACTAGAAGAAAAAATGAAAAAGAAATGAGAATTGTGGAAGAAAGAATTGGAAAGGGAATTAATAGCTTGGAATAAGAGGTACAAAACATTGTCCAAGCAGCAAACTCACTGAACGTTAGAATGGGCCAAATAGAAGTGAATGACTCCATGAGACATCAAGAAATATTAAAGCAAAGTAAAAAAAAAAACCTGGAGAAGAAAATTTAAGTTTTTTCATAGCATATATTTTTTAATGTGGCCAATATGGGAATTTGTAAAGAATACTTGCTAAGAGATTTTTATTCTTTTTGAGGGGGGAGGGAGGAAGGCAGAGCAATTGGGGTTAAGTGACTTGCCCAAGGTCACACAACCAGGAAGTATGTCAAGTGTCTGAGGCTGGATTTGAACTCAGGTCCTCTTGACTCCAGGGCTGGTGCTCTACTCACTGTGCCACCTAGCTGCCCCTATTCTTTTAAAAATAATCATCAATGGAGGTGGTAATGGGAGGGAGATATAACAAATGATTGTTTTTTTTTTAAATTAGGTGATTTGAAAATGATGGAAAATACCTTGGTCGATTAGCAGGTTAAATGCCTGGATGACATTAATGTGATTCACTTTTTTTTTTAAGAAAGCTTTTAACATAAATGGAATAAAAGTAACCACATCTCTGTCTGAATAATTCCAGGATTTGAATTCCTGAAAACCAAATAACATGTCTCCCATTTATATAGTACAGTGTACAAAGTACTTTACCTAAGGAAATCAACTGGCCCCGTAATCTGAGGATAAAAAATTGCAGAGCTGGAATTCCAGTGCAGATCTTTTGTCTACATATGCAAAGCTCTTTCCAGTAAACCAGATTTGCTTCCACAATGAGATTTTGCTTCGCATGAGAGTGCAGACGTCACCGGAGAGTAAATTAAAAGAGCTCAGGACCTGGAATCACGAACCCTGGAATCAAATCCAAGTTCTGTCCCATACTTGCTGTGGGGATTTGTTTAAGTAAATCATGTAATTTTTCCAGGCTATAGGTTTCCTTTTTGTTTAATGAGGGTTTGGATTAAACAATCTCAAAGTTCTCTTTCAGATCCAGTAGCCTATAGTTCTATAGAACTGTGCTAAATATGTAGAAAAAATAAGGTAGAAAAAAAGTTTGCCACATAATCATGTCTCTAAGGTGCTAAGTGAAGAAACAAGCCCAGTACCCTCATGGCAGTGTTTTCCTATTCCTCGCATTAGACTGACAGCTAGGAACACAACTCTCAAGACTAGGTGATCTCTAAGCTGCCTTCAAACTCCACAAGAGGAAATGTGGTATAATGGAAAGAACACTGGATCTGTTATAAAAGAATCTGGGTTCAAATCTCACCTCTAGTGTTAATTATCTTTGTGATATGGACAAGTCATTTAACTTCTGTGGGTGTCAGTTTCTTTATCTGTAAAAATAAGGGTGTTGGACTATATGACCTCCAAAGTCCCTTACAATGCTAATCCTATGATATCTGTGAACCAAAATAACCCTATGATCCAGGAGGTTGCTTAGCCCTGCTGACAATCATTCCCTTCCCTCACCCCACGACAAGCAGTTTCAGCAAGTTGCATCAGCCAACTCTGTGCTCCTATTCCGTGAGCCCAGCCATCATGATGATATTATATTTAATTAATCTCCTTATGTCAGGACCAGCTTTGCCTCTGTGCTCTGATGCCCAGACATTCACTCTCCATTTCTCCATGTCTTCCCATCTCAGATTTTGCTCTCTCCTTCCAGACACTGCCGCACTGCAGCCAGTGCCTCTGATTACAAATCATCTCATTAAAGCCCGCCAGACGACCCCCACAGCCGGATGCAAATGAGTGACCTCTTCAATTTATGAATGTCATGCTTTTCCGGGGGAGGGAGCTCTGTTCCATTAAATGATATCCATCTCCCCAATCACATTAATAAGCTAATAAAAAAGGTTAAAATGAAGTTCATGAGGATAGGCTAGCTCTCCCAATACTGAGTTGGCTAAATGAAATATTAACCAAAACATGACACATGTCTGTGTTAGATTCTACTGAGTGAGAAGATGACACTATTACTGATAAAGTGAGGACCTGCCCATTCCTGCTGAGTGGCATCTTCCATTTTCTTCCTAAGTGCTATAGTTCTGCGACATGTATGTGGAGAGAGGCATGTCAAATCAGTATCTGAATCTGGAGAATAGGGAGACTACATTATTCCTCCATTCGTTTGGCAACCATTCATGAATGTTGGAATGAATGGGGAAAAGAGCACTGAGGATAAAAGGAGAAATTCAAAACAGTGCCATACCCTCAAGGAGCTTGCACTCAAATGGGGGAAGACAACATACACAGGAAGGTTTAACCACCAGGAAAATGGAAAGGCGATTCATCCTAGAGTATAGCTACAGGAATGATGAGAAGGTCCTGTGTTCTTTAGGGTTAGTGGCATAACAGCTATAGTCTGTCTCCTCTGTGTATGTGGTTGCCCTTTAGGGTTCACTTACCCAACTCACACTGCTACCGGTTGGTTGGGTCACCAGCAGGATAGCTGTTACTACTCCCAGAGTTCTTGGGAGAAATGTTGCAATTAGCTATTCTCCCAAACATTGTCTCATTAGCCTTAGCCGGTGTGTTTCCCTTTCAAAATTAGCCAGTAGACCCAGATATTTTACAAAAGCATTTACTCAAAAGGCATACCTATAAGAGTAATAACAAAAAATCCTCACCTCTCTTCCCTAACACAAGAGGCACATTTTCCCATAGACATACATGGAGTCCAGAATGGGGAAAGAATGAGTAGAACTCCAAGTATAATGGTAATAAGGAACACATGTGTAGGGGAGCCATGTGGCCAAGGAAACTGAAGACTCCAGAACTGCAGGGCCTTGATGTCTTTTCTCTCTCTGAAGGGTTCTCATGAAGTTTCTATTCAGTTGAGCTACAGTGTCTCTACTGGATAGGGCTCAGCTACATTTATTCCTCCTAGGACTTGATTTCTCAGCAGGACAAGCCAGCAGCTACTGGGCTAGACAGGTCACTCGGTAGCTATATTGGCTCCTCAACAAGCTCCATGGCTGCTGGACCAGGTCAGATAAACTGCTTTGCTGCTGGACAGTGCTGGGGAAGTCCCTGCAGAGTGTCTTGGGGCAGGGCCAAGCAAGCCTCTCTGCCTCTGGGTAGCTGCTACAAAGTAGGGCCCAATGGGCCACTCTGCCTGTGAGTAGCCACTGCCAGATAGGGCTAAGCACGTCATTGGAATGTGACTGCAAGATTGGGCTAGGCAGGCCACTATGCTCCTGGGTTCTTCACAAGGTGTAATGTCTCTCCTGGATATATAGAGCCACTGAACTCCTGATTTTGCTCTTTGATAGGCCCCTGCAGTCTTTTCCTACCTTCAGCTACTGGCTGGACTAAGGGTTACTGTACTCTTTTCCAGTGGAAATTTATTATCCTGTGAAAAAGACCTCAAAGGTCTTCAGGACCCCACCGTTGTGAGAGCTGTCATTGTGTGGCTCAAAGGGAGGCAAAGTAGACATTTCTAGCCTCTTCTCCCCTCCCTTCTCCAAGGGAGGTTTTCATTCCTTCTGGGCTGGGAAACAGGAGGTTGAGGTTGGAAACTACTCTACTTTCCTCAGAGAGAGGGAGTACTAGACTAGGATTATAACTATCTGATCCCTTAAATATTGTTAGTCTAGGGGATACCAGTTCCACACTAGATATACATAGCAGATAGCAAACAAAAACAAAACAAACAAACAAAAAACATCATTTATCCAAATTGGTAACAAAATAAAAATCAGAGAAAACATATCTTGGAGAATATATAACAGACCACACAAAGTAAAGGAGCTCTACCAGTGGGAGTAAGACAACTCAGCTCAACCAAGGGGGCAAAGAGAGTCCTGATTCTCATGCAAGGAGAAATTCCCTGGTAAAGTGGCTAGTGTAGCAAGTTATGGATAAGGACATGAGGGATACGCCAGTTCCCCTCGTGTCTTCCCGGAGCCTTTTCTTTCAGCACCCTCAAGTAAGGTTGTCCTCTTCCATCTTCCTTCCTAAAAATGGAAGCTAGAAGCATCTGAGGGGACTTGAAACTTAAATAAGACTGAAGAAAAGCTGAAGCTTTCTAGCTCTCACCTACTCTACCCTACCCCTCATGTAGGGCAGGGCATTAACTCCACCACTAAGGACAGAGGCCCATATCAATGGGCTTTGGCATAGGGGTTACACTCTTTTTACCTGAAATACTACAAAAGCCTTTTTAGCTAGACAAATGGCTCTTAGTTTAGATTGATAGAAGCTTCTTCCCTTTGACTCCCTCAGCTCTGGGATTGTTAGCCATCTCCAGAGAAGAGAGAAGACTTATCTCCTCACTTTGATAAATTCTTCCTGCTCAAAAATCACTTTTGCTCCATAAACCTCTATGTTCCCCTAGAGTAATCAATATTTTATACCTCCTATACTCCCTTGGGTATCTTTGTAGATGAATAGTTAGGGACAACAGTGTGAATGCTGTCTATGCCCTGGAGACACATTCATTGTCTTGCAGGCCTCTTCACAGGCCATTAAAGTGTTCAAGCTTTCCATCCTTACTGGGGTGTGCAGCGTCCATTTTGACTCTGAAGGTTGGCTTTCTGTTTTAGCCTCCGCAGCCCCTCAGCTTTTAATGAAATCTCACTTGGGTACCAGGCTTATAGGTAGAATATGATACCAGGCAATAGAGCTATTCAAAGATAAATAAGCTTGTCATTTAATATATATACTGAACATATATATTATATATATTGAATATATATGATACTCAAATGGATCTATGATCTTACTAAAACATTCCATCCTATGATTCAGATAGACAGTCACCCATACTAGTCCATCTTGTAAGACTCTTATATTTGCTCTCCTCTTTGTCTCCAACAAGGGATCCGCTCAACTTGCTGTGGGTCTCATTAACATTCTTTTAACTTCACAAGGATACTAGGGGAACATGTAGTATGTCAATTTTAATCGGTTCAATTCCATGGGTATTTTCAAATTCCTTTTAAGGGCTAGACATCAACTTAGGCACTGGGCATACAAGGAGAAAGAGAAAAGCCCCTACCCTCCAACAACTTATATTCTATTATCCGTTGTTTATCCCCTACTGTTCCCTTGGGAATCATCTTTTTTAATCATATATTATTTACATACTATAACTATACATAAATATTTCATGTACCTAAAATTTCCTCAATGAAAATATTCCTTTCAGTGGCATAGATTGTGACTTTTCCTCAGCTTAGGAGACCATTTTCAAGAGTTGCTATAGTCAAAAAATACATCACTGTGAGACTGACTTAGTGATGAACTTCACCAAACTTAGTTGGGTTAGTCCTTGAATGATAGATACATCATCTGTCTGTGGGCCAATATTTGAAAGCACTATAAGTTCAGAATACATGCTAGATATTGCACTCCACTGAATATCATTTGAGAACCCACTGACATTTCTACACCATCATGAGGTTTCATAATAGGACTTAAAGCATACAATAACCAAAACACAGAGCGGAAAATTACAAAAGCGTAAGAAAGCTACAAAGTGCAATGAAGAGGAAAGAAAAATGGATCATAGGAAGAAAGGAAGGGGGAAGGAAGGAACAAAGGAAAAAAGAAGGGGAAGGAAGAAAGGAAGGAAGATTTCTGACTGTGCATATCAAGCAAGGTTTCATGAAGGAGGTACCATTTGAGTTTACTACTAATGGGTAAGATTTCATGGGGACAAGGACAATCTAGGCATAGGTCACAGTGTGAACAAAAGTACAAAGAAAGGACTGTATGAAATGTATATTAAAGGCAGCAAATTGTCCAGTTTGGCTGGAAACATGTGGTGGTGAATAGGATGAGATGTCAACAAAGTTAGGTTATCCTATTATGAGGGACTATCAATGGCAGGCTACAGAAGCTGGACTTAATTCAGTGGGTAAGAAAGAGTCATTGAAGACTAGAGAAATGCTGTGTCCAGATCTTCACATAAAGAGGATTCATCATTAGAGTTCTTCACACTAAATTGTTTTTTCACAGCAATTAACACCCTCTTTCACACCATAAATATTTCCCTTGCAATTTCAAAATATCTCTTTTTCCTTCTCTCCAATAACCTACAACTGATTACGCAGAAAAGAATGACAGGATCATAGGGAAAATATTTAGAAGAAATATTAGACAGCAAAGTGGCCAAGGAAGAATAGGAAGATATCTAGTTATTAGCAGCAAGACTTGAGGTTGGTAGATTTAACTAAATAGATTTTTGCTTATGGGCCACCTTTGATTTGCTTCTGTCTTTGTTAGGATATGGCCATAATGTGTCAATTGTCAAATAAAAGCAATCATTCAGGATACTTCATCCAATGGTGATGAACAGTGGGAAACCTGCCCTAAGAACATTAAACTTTGATTGGGAGCCCCAAGAAACTGAATCCTCAACAACAAATAGGTATAAAAATAGTCAATTAACCTCAGCATTAAGACCTAAAATGTAAAGAAGAGAACCACTGATTAAAACACGGAGGATCTTCAACCAAATATAGAGCATTGATTAAGCCCATATATTATGAGGGACATGCCTCCACATGTGTCATGGTCTTGTCTTTATGTGGCTTGAACGGAGACACATATACATATGTACAGATATACATACAAATATTATTTGTGTCTAATAGTAACTTTCTCTAGGGAAGGGGAGGGGAAAAAAAGGGGAAAATAGATATATGATCATTTGTATATATTTAAAAGGAATGGCAGATTGTACATTATAGATTTGCAGTTTCATGTACAATTATCTTTTTTCTATTCTACTATATTATGGAAATTTGTTTTATCATGGAATATTATGGAAATATTGTTTTATTTCTTAAATTCAGAATAAAATTTTAAAAGAAGGATATGAAGAGGTAGGGTGAAATCCTTACATGGGTCAGGATATTGAAGAATGAAAGGCAGAGAGAAGAAAGGAAAGAAGAGGCCCTGAACATTTAGAGCTAAGCTCTTCTTGTAGTAGAAGAAGAAGCTGGACAACTATAACAATGAAAATTCTAAAAATAAGTGGCATGGATGCAGTGTTTGTAAGTGAGTGAAACATTATCCTTACACTTGAGCTCAGGAGAAATCTTCTCTTTATGCTCCAAGGTATGAAGACAGGGTTTCACAGGTGTCATTAGGTGAGAGACCATCCACTAATAATTAGGGAAAGAAAATACACACTGTGGTGGTTGGTGACACGCTGGTGAGGACAAATGATATTACCAAATGTCAATGTGATAGGAACAAGAGAGAGATTGGCTGTCTTCCCAAGTCTTGTATGAAGTACATACAAAATACATGCAGGGAAGCTTTTGATGGTTAATAAACACAGACTACTCCTGGTGATTCATGAAGGGATAAATAGTCAATCAATCAACAAGCATTTACACTCTGTGTAATGTGTAAGACTCTGGGCTAAGTGCTGCAGATACTAATAAAAGCAAAACCAGTCCCTACTCATCACCAGAAGAAATCAATCAAGGATTTCTTGGGACTATGAAGTCCTGGACAAAACAAAACAAAAACCCTGAAGGCATTAGGGGCATCAGTGGTACTTAAATCACAACTGTCAATGGTAGACAGAAGATTAAGAAAAGCAAGATTGGGCCAGTGAACAGCTGGCCTAGAAAATAGTTTCTAAGGATAGAATTTAGATTTCTATACTGTGGTTTAAATTTAATAATGATATATTCATATCAAGGGATAGAAAACTACTAAAGTAGGCCAGCAAAACTGTACTTGTGACTCCAATCAAGAGGGTTGTAAAATGCAAGTGTAGGGGCAAAGAAAAATGTGAATGTAGATCTGATAAGCCTGGTAACAGGGGACAGCACACAAAATCAACAAAAAGAACATCAGAAGACACCAGTTATTTGAAGTAGATAATAAGAAGATAGGAGCAATAAAATCCATTGCCTCAAATATAAACATAAAAATGCAAAAGTATGGGTAATAAATGGACTCTTTTTCCTGAACCAGAGAACCTAGTTTGCAAATTTGACCTCATGGGTATCAATGCCTTAGTGAGATGGGACATAGCACTGCAATCAGGCTGTGAAAGAATATAACTTACACAAAAGGACCAAAATAAATAAAAGAGGTTGTAGAGTATTCCTACATGTCAAAAAGATTTCCTCATGTAAGAAAATCAGGAATACTAAAGTGGAAAAATGGTAGTGAACATTTGGTTGAAGATCAGGAGATGGAGAAACAGAAATGATATTGCCATGAAGGTATACCATAGAGTAGGTCAAGGAGGATGACTAAAATGAGGAGTCTAACAAACAAATTAAAACTATAGCATGGAGCCATGATACTGTAGTAAATGGAGATTTCACATTTCCATACATCTACTGGACTACTCTCCACCCCCACCCCAAAATGAATAAATGTATAGTCAAGGATGACAGTAAGGTTGTAAGCTTTGATGATGAGAAGGATAGTGGTAATCTAAACAGTAATAAGATAGTTGGGTAGAGTTTGGGGGGAAAGAGAGTAAGTTCTGCTTTGAACGTGCTGAATTTGAGATGTCTTCAGAATATCCAGTTCAAGATGTACAAAAGTGAGTTAGTGATGTTACACTAGAGCCCAGGAGAAAGAACAGGGTTAGACATATACCTCTAGGAATCATTTACGAGAGATAACAATTGAACCACAGTGGCTAGAACATAGTACTTGGAGTCAGCAAGAGTTAGCTTTGAAGGCTAACTAATAATGTGACCTTAGGCAAGTAACTTAACCTCTCTCAGCTTCAATTTTCTCATCTGTAAAATGGTGATAATAATACCTCTGAGAGGATTTTGTGAGGAACAACTGAGATAATAAACATAAATCACTTTGCAAACCTTATATCATCATTACATAGCAAAAGAGGCTGAGGAGTAGTCAGATAGGGAGGAGGAAGACCAGGAGAAAATGATGTCACAAAAACTTAGAAGGGAATGTGTCTAAGAGAAGGTGATACAAAAAACCCCATAGCTAAAAAAAAAAAAAAAAAAACAAGTAGGATGAAGATTGAGAAAAGGCCATTGGAATTGGCAATTAAGAGATCATTGATAATTCTGTAGTGGGAAATTTCAGTTGAATGATAAAGTCAGAACCTGGAATGCAGAGGTCTGAAAATCAAGTAAGAGGAGAGGATGTAGAAAAATCTAAGACAAATTTCTTTAAAACTTAAGTCGAGAAGAAGAGAAAAGAAATACAAGAGTATCCTGGAGCCGGCAAATGATACAAATCAGGCTTTAATTAATTTATTGTTTGGTAGATTGTCTAGACTTAAGAAAATGATGGAGAAAATATTAAAATGCAGATTAAACTTAAAAGATGTATCATTATACATTATTTTTAAAGGACTATTTGTTAAACATTTACCAGCACATGACTGGCTGCAGCAGGGATGACGGGGCCAAATGAGTCAGGAGTTGTCAGTGTGAGGCGGATTTGGTCAGAAGCACTGGAGGAGGCCTTGGAGCAAAGAAAAGGGAAATAAAATGGATAGCAGTGAGCCAAAGTTAAGATAGGGCTTCTCTCCCATAACTTCTTGGTTATACTATAGCGTGGATGATGGGAACCAAGTAGAAGCATCTAAGCTCTGATCTCAGCACCCAAAAATTAAATTCCAAAGATTTATTAGAGAGATGGCCTTGGAGTCAGGAAGGCCTGGATTCAGGTCCCACCTCTGACACAGCTGAATGAGTATGGGAAAATCACTTTACCTCTCAGTAAACTTGCTAAGGAAACTTGCTAACACCATAGTTGGCTGAGAAGGTACTGATATGCTTTGGTAAAGGAAGTTCCTCCCTGGAAGCGTTCAATAGCCATGAAATCATAGCACAAGTGCCCCTGGCTAGCTGCTTTCTTCTTATTCCACAGTTCAACTTAACTCCACAAAAACACAAAAGCTTGGTATGCATGCAGTACTGTGTTAAGCAAGGGGAGATACAAAAGAAGGGGGTGGACAGAGGTAAGTCTGCCTTCAAGGAGCTTACATTCTCTTTGGGTAATATGACATACATATATGTAAAGTACAGCATAAGAAAAAATAAAGAGGGAAAGACTTCTAACAATTTGGGGTTATCAAGGAGGACTTCCATCTAAATGTCACCAAAACTATGACCTGTTTTCTCAGTACTGGGGATGATTGCTCCAAATAGAAGGGAGGATTTGTTACACATTCTTACAGGAGGAAAAGATATTAGAGGTTATCTAATCTAACCTCCTGCACAATCCAAGAATGTCCAGTATCACTGACAAATAGGCATCTAGCCTCACCTTGACCATTTTCAGTGGCAGTGAGTTCATAACTTTAAAGGCTGTTTGTTCCATTTTCTAATGGTTTGAAATTTTTTCTCACATTGAACTGAAATCTGTTTTCCTTTAATAGCTATTTCTTCTGCCAACAGGAGCCATACAGAATAAGTCTAATCCTTTCTCATGCCAGCCTCACAAGTTGACATCAGTCATGGCCAGCATTCCCCTCGCCCCAAATCTTCTTTTCTCCAAACTGAACATAACCAGTTCCTTTAAGTTGGAGTTGGTTGATAGAGAGCTGAGCCTGGAGTTGGAAGACTGAACTTGAGGAAGACCTGAGTTCAAATCCCACTTCAGACAGTTATTAGCTGTGTAACCCTGAGCAAGTCACTTAACTTCTGTCTGCTTCAGTTTTCTCCCCTGTGAAGTGGGAATAATAATGGAACCTATCTCACAGAGTTTTGTGAGGGTCAAATGAGATGGATGTATGCTAATTTCCCTGACCATTGGCTTTTAACAACTATCATATGGCAAAAATGTAGTTATCTGGTGGCATTTGAAACACAATTAGTTAAGTATGAAAACCGCAATTAGCATTCGCCCACAACGATCCTAAACATGGGTGTGCATGTACATGTATGCACATGTGTGCTCACACATACACATATGCATATACATACAAGTCTCCCCTTGGAAATTTTACAGGTCTTTGCTTCATTTTGGCAACCTCATCAATGAAATCCTTCTGTTTCTCAGCTGCTTCTCTGGATGGTTAAGATCTCATACAGATTGAGCAAAGCTGTCCTTGACGTTTACCCATATAAAGTTAAGGGAGGGGAGAGGAGGAGATGCCCACACATTGTGACTTGCCCTGAACCCTATATTACCCTAGGAATCATCCTGACTCGAGGGACTTGGGTTTGACTATGTGTCAAATTGGCCCAATCCTATGCATCTCTCCTTTCTGGCTATGACTTAGAGCTCTCCAACTACTGTTCTGTGAAAGGTTTGGCTGAGGATGGCGGGGGGCAGTATTTGTTTGTTTGAATGTCATTAACCTGAATAACCTATAAACCAATGGATCAAAAAGTCAAAAATAATGTTTACCAAAAAGAGGTAACTCTAACTCTAAATATGTCCTTGAGCAGAATAATCTCTGATTCTGTAAAAAGACTCCTGAGTGATTTTAAGGGATCTCAACATCTGAAAGACTGGCAGTTGCTAATCTTCCTTCTGTCAATTTCCTTCTCTTCATTGAGAATGAGAAAGATGGAAAATGATCATATATATATATATGCATACATCTGTCAGAGCCGAGAACATCACCACCTGGTGCTTGTCACTGAAGTTCATGGAAATGAATAATACCTAGAATTCACATTATGTTCCTTTCAAACAGCTATCAATATGGTGATGGACAATCCAAATTTCATGGAATTTGTGAAAGATGGGTACTCTTCATTCCTGGGCTTGCTATTTTCCAGGAACTTTGCACTTCTCACTTGGAATTCTTCATATTATTCTGCTGAGGTCTAGTCATATTAGCCTTCATGGCTTATATGTGGAAAGTCCTTTGTTCTGCCTTCCTCTTTGGTCCACTTCCTCCCTCTCCATAGTGTCAGAGGATACAATTACCTTGCTTACTGCCCATACTCTCTGAATGATAATAATAGATCATATTAATATTACATAGAAATTTACAGAGAATTTTTTCATAAAACCTATGACATACGTAGGGCAAACAATAGTGTCTCCATTTGACAGTTGAGGAAATTAAGCCTCAGAGAACTTATGAGATGTCCCCAAGGTCACACAGCTAATAATTGTCTGAGCTAGAACTAAGATCCAGGTATCCCAATTTCATGAGTTCAGAGATCCAGTAGTCTTTCCATTATGTTATGCTATGATGTTATTCCCAAAACAAAAATATCCCAGAACTGAAATCTCATGGGACCCCATCTATTTTTAGCTTTTTTACCCACTTTTGGAGAATAAATAGTCTAAAGGTTAAATGACTCTGTGGAGAGTCATTCACCAAACTCTGAGTGAGGATAAAAACTCAACAGCTTTTGTTCTTGACTCTATGCTTTGTCCACCAGACCAAAAACCTCTCTTGGATTATGGAGAAAATGGGCAATCACCATAATATAGTAGAAATTAGACTTGAAAGCAGAAGATTTGGGTCATGGTTCCAAATCTGTCTCTTGGGAACCACCTGATCTTAGGCAAGTCACCTAAACCCTCTGGGACTCAGTTTCTGATGTGTAAAATGAGGCAACTGGACTAGCTAATCCCTATCTTCCCTTCTGGTTCTCTACCTATGACCTTTTGATCTTCAGCTTCAAAATAGCAGATACAAATGTTTATGTTCTCTATCTCCCCAAGTTTGTTGTGATTAACAGATGAGCTCATTTGCATAAAGTATATTGAAACTGTAAAGCAAGATATAATTATAAGATATTATCATTTTAGTAGATGAAATCAACAAAGAGAGCAATTCTCCCTGTATTCCATATATATATAAATGCATCTGGGATCTTGTTGGCATGATGCCTCCTCCAGTTCAGATAACAACCAATGATTCACCTTCTCTTCTTGTGGGAATCCTCTATGCCCATTATTCCTACAACAAAGATCCAGGAGAGGCATTTATTAAGCACCTAATGTGGTGTAGGCATGGTAAAAAGGTAAAGGTGAGGAGACAAAGAAATTCAGTCATACAGCATATTCAGTACAAAGGTGGAGTCAGGAGATGATGTGTCTTGTGCAATGAAAAGCAAGGCCATTATCACTGGATTGCAAAGCATCTTGGGGAGAAGACTCAAAAGGTAGGAGGGTCTCAGGTGATGAATGGCTTTGAATGCCAAATCGAAAGTAATAGGGAGCCACTGCAGTGTATTGAATATGGATGTGACATGGCCAGACCTTTACTTTAGGAAGAGCAACTTGACACTTCAATAGCGAATGGGCTGAAGTAGAAAGATACTTAGGAAGGGAGGCCAACTAGTAGATGATTGCAGTGGCTTCAGAATGAGGTTATGAGAACCTCCAACATCATAGGGCCATAGTCATAGGCAAGAAGGGGGCATACATAAGAGGTGCTTTAAAGGCAAAATTTAGTGATTTGGGAGACAAGCTAGATATGTGAGATGAGAGAGAGTGAGGATTTCAAGATGACAGGTAGATTGTAAGCCTAGGAAACTGGGAGGATGGTAATGCCCTTCTTAGTAATAGAGAAGTTCAGGAGAAGAAAGGCTATTGGAGAAAAGATAAGTTCAGCTTTGGTCATGATGCACTTAATACGTCTATGTGACATCCAGTTTGATATATCCAATAGTCAGTTGGAGATCCTGGTCAGGAGGTTGAGAAATTAGAACTGCGTAAGTAGATCTGAGAATCATCAGCATAGAAAAGATCACAGAATCCATTGGAGCTGATAAGATTACCAAGTGAAATAGAATTGAGAGAGTAGAGAAGAAGGTCCAGGACAGAGACCTAGGGGCACCCACCACTAGGAGGTATGACCTTGATGAATATTCAGCAAAGAAGACTGAGGAATGGTTGGACATATAGGAGAACAAGCCAGGATAGAATAGTATCACAGAAACAGAGAAGGTGATCAACAGTGTCAAAGGTTACAGAACACTCAAGAAGGAGAACTGAGAAAAGGCCATTAGATTTGACAATTTGGAGATCATCCAGTAACTTTGGAAAAAGCATTTCTGTTGAATGATTGGGTCAGAAGCCAGATAGTATAAAGCTGAAAAGAGAATGAGCGGGGAAAAAAGTGGAGGCAGTGATAATAGACCATCTTCTCACAGAGTCTGGCCACAGAAGAGAGGAATGATGTGGTTCAATAAAAAGACAGCTAGGTAATACAGTGAATAGAGACTGAGACTTGGAGTCAGGATAATATGAATTTAAATCCTGGCCTCAGACACAAGCTGGGTGATCTTAGGCAGGTCACTTAACCTCTTCCAATGAGAATGATAAAACCTATCTCAAAGGATTGTTATGAGGATTAAATGAGCTAATGTAAAATGATTTGCAAACCTTAAGGTACTATATAAATTCTTGCTAGCTTTGAATCAAATGATGGTTTGGGGGTTAGGGGGGTTGGGAGGTGTTTGTTTTTTTATTTTTTATTTTATTAGGATGGGGAAGATACAGGCATGTTTGTAGGCAGTAAAGAAGAAGCCAGTAGATAGGGAGCGATTGAAGCTGAATGAGTGCAAGGATAATAGAGGGAGGAATCTTCTGGAGAAGACAGGATACAATGGGATCACTTGTGCATATAGAGGGTTAGCCTTGCAAGGAGAAGGGCCACCTCTTCATGTGAAACAAGGGTGAAACAGGAAAAAGTGGAAGAAGGCATTAGAGTAACATATCCTAGGAAATGTATGTTGCACAACTTCTCACACACACAAAACTGTGTGCCATTAGTGATATTCAACAGCCTGTTTATACTCACCATGCATCTCCCCACCACTGTTCAGTTCAACTGCCATTGTGGTCCCTTCCTAATCATGATGTTCTATATTTGCCAATATGGTATTGCAGGCATCACTGCCTGTTCAAGGCAAGACTTTCTCTTTAGAATTCTACTTTCTCCTCTAGAACCACTAAAAGCAGTCCCCTCTTTAGACGAAATTTAGGTATGTAATTCACCCTCTATCTCCTTCCCAATCAGTAGCTTGAGTTCTTACAAACAGCTGTAAATAAGACACCTGTTGGTATGAGGCTCACTTTATAAATACACAATTTTTCCCTGGGGAGGGGACGAAAAATATTTAATGACTAATGGTAAATAGATGGACTTGGGAATAATTTCTAGCTGAGTGCAAAAATAAAAAATCCACCAGAATTACTTCTGTAAATAAATTGAGAAAATATCTTAATGTTAACCCTAAAGGTACAAGACACACATGCATTATTATAAATAAAATTGAATTAGATGACATTTCTTGGGCCTAGTTGGGTTTAAATTGACAAGGATCATGCAGACTTCTCAAATCCAAAGAAAGGTGGGCATATAGATATATGGAAGAGAGATATACATACATATACATATACATTAATGAAAGATAAGGAAGATACAAAAATAGAGAGTGATAAGGATTCCATATTCATGAAGCTTACTGTCTACCAGGGAGAGAATATATAAATACATCTAGTAATCAGAAAATAATACAGATGTACCTAAAAGGCAACATGATATATGGATAGAATATTGGAGTTGGAGTTAAGACCTGGGTTTGAATGTTGCGTTTTATAACTGTATGACTTTGGCCAACCTATTTAATCTCTCCAAGCCTAGTTTGCTCATCTGTAAAGTGAAAGGTTGGACTTGCTGACCCCTGATATCCTTTATGGTTACAATTCTATCATGATCCTATAATCAGTATCAAATTGTGGGCTATAGACTCTAAGAATGTCAGGAGTCCAGAAAAGTGACAATTTACTGGGCCTTAGTTTTCTCATCTAAAAAATAAGGGGGCTGGACTAAATGATCACAGTGGTGGATTGGGTTTGCTCAGGGGAGGTGAAGAAGAGATGAGTTTCAAAAATAATTATGCTGTATCACTTTCTGCTTCCTGCTCCTTGTTTTCTTCTTTAGCATGTTCATCAGAGAAAGAGCTGGAGAAAGAAAGATAACTGGAACCGAACTGAGACAATTTGGCTACTTGGCTACTCTGGTGAATGAGCAAATGAATGAATGAATGAAAATTTATGAAATGCTTACTGGGTGCCAAGCAATATGCTAAGTGCTGAGGATACAGATGCAAAAAAAAAAAAAGACAATGCTTGCCCCAAGAAATTTATATTCTAATGGGGGGAAATGTGTGTATGTATTTATGTGTGGATGGATGGATAGATGGATGGATATGTGCATGTATGTATATGTATATTATATGTAAAGATACATATGTGTATGTATATGTGTATATGTATATGTGTATATGTATGTGTATATATGTGTTTGAATTTATGTATGTTTATATATGTATATATGGGTATGTATGTGCGTACATGTGTTATGTGTGTGTTTGTATATGTGTATGTATATGTGTGTATATATGTGTGTTCAGATACATGGATGTGTGTATATATGTATATATGGGTGTGTATGTGTTTATGTGTGTATGAATAAGTGTGGTACCATGGAAGAGCATTTTGATTTAGAAAGTTGCAGGCACTAGGAGATTAACACTGTTTCCAAGAGAAGTGGCAGAATGGCAATATTGATTTGATTATGGTTTGAGACCCAGAAAAGATTGGAAGGAAAGGAGAGGCAGTATAGGCACAGAAAGCAGCTGGTGAGAAGATGGGGGCAGGGGGAGGGTCAGGGAAAGAAAGGGAAGTGTGCCTGGAGCAGCTGGCCTAATATAGTGAGCCATATTTGAGACACTCACCAGTCAGGACCTCAGGGGTTCCAAGGAAGGAGAGCATTTAATAAATACTTAGTACATACCAGGCACTGTGTTAAGTGCTTTAGATATATATTCAAGCAAGAAAGCCACTCCCTGCCCTCAAAGAGCTTGCATTCTAAGGAGAGAAGACAACACATAGAGCAAAGCTTAAAATGGGGTAAGGGGTCTTGAAGAGCACTGTGGCATGTTTTGGAGCTATTAGCAAAGAAGTGAGAATAAAGACTTCAATTTCTTTTTTTTAAATATTTTATTTGTTTTAATCAACCAAAATCTACTTTCTCACCCTCCCATCCCAACCCTCCCCCTAAATGACAACAGAAGGAAAACAAGACCCATTAAAAGATCCATAGTCAATCAAGACAGATTTCCACATTGGCCATGTCCAAAAACGAATTTGTCTCATTCTTCATTGTGAGTCCTTTACCTCTCTATCATAAGGTGAGTAGCATGTTTCATCATTAGTCCTCTGGAATCATCATTGGTCATTATGCTGATAAGCACAATAGTACCCATTACATTTAAAGTATAATTGTTAAGCCATTTCCCAATTTGTGGGCACCCTCTCAGATTCCCATTCTTTGTCACCTCCTTACCTGCCCTCCTAAAACATTCCCCACCACCACCCTCTCCCTCTTTCCTCCTATTTTCATGTTAAGTGAAATGTATTTCAGCACCCAACTATCTCTGTGAGTGTATTCTTTCTTCTTTTTTTATAGGTCAGAGGATAGTCAGTCACAAGTGTCAGCTACTCACTGGCCCCAGCCCCATTTTCCTTATTTATGTAGATGTCTACTTGTTCACTCTGATTATGTGGGATAATTTTTCTCAGACTTCCTTTTTCTTCCCCCAAATTTTAGTGTGTGTCTCTTGGCCTATTTTTCCAGTCTTTTCTTAAGATCATCAAGATATAACAGAACCACTCCCAAGCTTTGTTTAATTGGCCTCCCTCTATGCCCATTGATAACAACACAGTTCCAAGGTGACACACATATCATCTCCCCATATTTGAACATAAGCAGTGTCTCTTTGTTTAGTTCTTATCACTGGTGATTTGTGTGTACATTTGTATGCTTCTCTTTACTCCTATGTTTGAACTTTAAAGTTTCTTCCACAGCTTTGATCTTTTCATCAAAAATGGTTAGCAGTCCTCTATTTTGTTAAGAGTCCATTTTCCCCCTATATTCCATTTTATTAAGTTATTCTTGGCTGGAAGCCCATATCTTTTGCCTTCTGGAATATTGAATTCCAACTTTTCCTTTTCAGTGATAGCTGCTAAATCACACGTAATCCTGACTATGGCTCTTGGGTACTTTCATTCTTTTTTTTTTCTTTCTGGCTACTTGCAGTATTTTTTTCTTTAACCTGGAACTTAGGATTTTGGCTAAGACATTCCCAGGAGTTTTCATTTGGGAGTTTCTTTCATTCAGTGATGAGTGGATACTTTCTTTTCCAGCTTTGCCCTATGATTTAAAGAGGTCTGGACAGTTTTCTTTGAAGATTTCTTGAAATAGGATGTCTAGTTCTTTTTTTTAGTCACAATGTTCCTATAGTACAATTCTTACTTTTTCCCCCTTGACTTGATTTGTAAGTCAGTTATTTGTTCTATGAGATACTTTATGTTTTTCTTCTATTTTTCCAGTTTAATTATTTTGTTTTAATATTTCTTGTTCCCTAATGGAGTCATTGCATGCCCTTTGGTCCATTCTAACTTTTTAAGGAGTTTGTTGCTTTGGTAAGGTTTTGTACATCTTGTGCTAAACTCTTAATTCTCTTTCCAATTTATTTTTCCAGATCTCTTTTCTTTTTTAATATTTTTCTCAAATGTTCTCATTTCATTTGTTAAAAAAAAACAATTTAACCATTTAAAAAAGAACTATTTCTTGATCTCTTCTAGGAACTCTAGTCATATTTTTGCCCAGGCATTGTTTAATAGAAACACAGTACTTCCTTCAAGTTCCAGCCAAAATAACACCCTCTACAGGAAGCCTTTTCTAATCCATCTTAATTCTTGTGCTTTCCCTTCATTCATTATTCCCTATTTAACCTGTATATAACTTGCTTTCACATAGTTGTTTGTATGTTATCTCCCCCATTAGCTCGGGAGCTCCTTGAGGATAGGGACTGCCTTTTGTGTTTCTTTGCATCCCTAGCACTTAGCACAGTGTCTGGCACATAGTAGGTGCTAAACAAACTCTTATTGGCTCACTGACTGTTATAGTAAATAGAGGCAGCACGGTGCTAGCCTTGGATCCAAGAATTTAAGTCTAACTTCTGGCACCTATTAGCTGTGTGACTCTGGGTCACTCAACTCCTTAGTGTTCTGGGCAACATTTGAAGAATGACACAGTGCTGAAAATGTGTGGAACTATTTTCCTACAAAGGATTTCATCACCAGGTAATTGCATGTACCAATGAAATCACAGGTCCAGTTCCCATCCCTATAAGAAATGAATCATCAAATTCAACATCAGAATACCTGGATTGGAATCCTAACTCTGCTATACACTACTAGTGTGACCTTTGGAAAGTCAAATTCCTCTGTCTAGGACTCAATTTCTTTGGAAAATGAAAGATTTGGATAAAATGATGGCTAAGATCTCTTCCAACTCTGATCTACAAGACAAATGTTTTCCATGTAATTTCTATTAGCTAATTCAACAGGTTGAGCCCCAAATTAGGGAAACTCCTATTTCTTTTAACTACTGTGTTCAGAATTGCCATGCCCCTAAGGAGCTAAGGCAAAACCACAGCCACACTCCCACTTGATCCTCTCCATCCAAACATGACCTTAGCTGATACAGCAAACACTGGGTTGAACTGTGCTGGGTAGATTAACAAATTTAGCAAGAACCCTAGTGCTCAACCCTGCTGGAGAATCCAAGCCTAATTTGGAGCTATGCCAACTTCTCAGTTTTCTGCCAGAGCCCTTTGTCCAAAGGAAACTAGTCCTTATCCTCCCTTAATAGCAGCTTTTCCCATCCCAGTCTCTCTAGTTGGCCCTGCTGCTGATGCCTAGACATGTATGGTGTACTGTAACTCTGTCCCAGATGAAGGAAGGTGCCATTTGCAGATAGGACTATCTCTTGCTGCCTTCAGCCTGTCCTTGGGCTATTGCCTGATGGATTAGTGTTTCTTCTTGCCCCTGTGGGTTGTCCTAATGCTACCTACCTCTCTCCTTTCTTGTTGCAGTGGAGTTGCAATACATGGAAGGGTCATCAGGGTGGCATCCCTTTTGGCATCAGGGCACTAGCTCTGTCAATCAGAAGACAGGAATGGGGGTGGGGGGACTGCCAATCAGTATTTACCAAGGCTAAGCTGTTGCTGGAGGTGACTCAACTCCAGCACTCCCAGGCAACGGGCTATTTAAGAAAAGGCGAGCCAAGCTTTTACGAGCCCCCAAGCCTATTTTGCTGAAAGCCTCACTGCCTAACAAGCCGGTTGGCAGACAATGATAGCTCTTTAATGAGCAAAATGACAGTGAGATTACATAGGGTGGGAGGCTCAGGCCCACTGTTCCAACATGCTCTTATTTTTGCCCAGCCTGTCCAGGGGAGCCTTTTGCCTACAGCATCCAGGAAAGGTGGACCAGGAAACAGAGGGAAAAGTCTGAGTCACTGGGCATGGCATTGAAATATCAGAGGTAGAGAAAGCTCTCAATCGAGAGAAAGAAAAAGCCATGGCTTAGGAAAACAGTAAATGATACTCCCTCTTCACTTCCAGTATAGAGGACAATAAACCTAAGTAAGCTCATCTGGTTGGAAGAAATTCTTTGGAGGAAGGGGCCATGTCTGACCCCAACATTTAGAAACCCCCTTCTGCCAGACATTGCATACAGCTGCACCAGCCATGGAGAATGTCCCTCCCCCCATTCCCAAGAAACTACACATTTGGGATAATTCAACATTGTGTGTGTGTGTGTGTGTGTTTGTGTGTGTCTGTGTGTCTGCGTGTCTGTATATCTGTGTATCTGTGTGTGTGCCCAGATCTCTGTTTTGATGCTTGGGTTTTTTATTCTCTTCAATCTTGTTCTTTTCACCTCTCCCTCACATCTCAGTTTCTCCATTTCTTCCCTGCTGTGAGCTTTCTGTCACTGACTTTCTTGTCTCCCTTCACATCCCTGGTCAGATCAGCCTTAAGACTAAGGAAACAAATGATTGCTAATGTCAAAGCACTTTAAGGGTTATGAAGTATTTTTCTCCCCTTACAATAACCCTGAGAGGCAATTAAAGGAAGGATTATTATATCTATTTTACAGGGGAGGAAACTGAGGCCCAAATATGGTCACAGTGATCCAGACAATAATTATCAGAGCAAGGATTTGAACTCAGAACTCCTACCTGGCTTTGCCACTTGCATACACCCTGTGTAACCTTGGACAATATATTCAACTACTCTGAGCCTCACTTGGGCATTTGTAAATTGAGGGGGTTGAACAAGATACCTCCTAAGGTCCCTCCCAGCTCTAAATCTCTTTTCTTCTTTCTTTTTTAGGAGCAAATGCCATTTATTATACAATGGAATTTTAAATATGAAAGTCATTTTAAAAGTTTATAAGATATATATATATATATGTACATATATACATATGTGTAAGATACTAGTTTCTTTTTAATATGGACCCACAATAGAGCATATGACTATAAGCTCAAGGTCTCCTCATATTCCCCTTTGCTCATCCTCTCCTCTGCACCTCCATCTGTGTCCTCTCTATATCTTTTTCTTTTTTAGCTTCTATTTGTTTTGTTTTTAATTTATAAAATAAAACAAGCATTTCCATAACAGCACAATAAAAAGATGATTACATATGAAACTGCAAATCTACTATGTACAACTTGCTATTCCTTTCAAATATACAACAAAATTATCATGTAAATTTCTTTTTTTTTTTTGTAGATCTCTTTTCAACCATCCTTTAATCTTACATGTTTTCTGGAATACTTGGTATCTACTTCTCAAGCAGACTGCCTGCCTATATGGTATAATCTGACAGGCACTGAAAAACCATCTCTCTACCTACCACCTAATGCCTTTGCTATCAAATTACCACAGTACCGAAAATCTCCTCCATTAAAAATTAAGTTCTTTGGAATAAAATGCTGTGCCACCAAGCCTCCTATAAAAATGCAAATATCACAAGATGTTTAAAAATGGGAAAAACAACAGAGGTCACCTAGTCTAATCTGCTTATTTCACTGATGAAGACAATGAGGCCCACAGAGGTGAAACCACCAAGTCGCAAAGCTGGTAAGTGACAGAGCTGAGACCAGAGACTAGATATTCAAACCCTTAGTTCCATGCTGTCAGTCCACTGCTCTCTACTTTACCCTTCCCTGGCTCCCTACATAGCTAATTCAGAAAGACTTATAAAAGCAGACTGTATAGGTGCTTCACACCCACAGGCAGAAATTTCACACTTGGGACATTAGGAAGTGGCCAGATTATTCTAGTGGCATTCCATTATATTTGATATCATTGGGGGAGGTAGGAGGAGTGGTGAGAGAAAACTGCCTTTTTATTCCATTGAAGGGAATTGTCAATAACTTCTAGCAACATATGTGTTCTTGTAAAAACGGAAACAAAGGAAGGAGGGGTGAAAAGAAGGAAAGAAGGAAGAAAAGAAGGCAGAAAGGAAGGCAGGAAGGAAGGAAGGAAGAGATGGAAGAAGGGAAGAAAGAAAGAAAAGAAGGGAAAGGAGGAGGAAAGGTGGGAGAGAGGGAAGGAAGAGAAGAAGGGAGGGAAGGAAGAAAGAGCAAGAAAAGGACGGAAGTGGGGATGAGGGGAGGGAGGAAGGGAAGGAAATATTCAATAACATTTGGAAGCTGAAACATCATTTCAGGAGCCTGGCGGCCAGCCATGGGGATTTTTAGCCTTCATTTTAAACCTGTGAAACCACAGACTCAGCACAATAGCCAGCTGGCTGGAGTTATTGGTCCATTTAGCTACCATAAGGGTGAATCTCCAGGCTTTTCATAAGCTACTCCCATTCCCAAGGCTCTCTTCTCCCCCCAATAGGTGGTGACTCTAAAACTATGGGTAACTCATTTTCCATGGAATTTAGTGAGAAAGGATTCTTCAGGTTAAACCCCCAGGAAGCTCCCAAAAGGGAGTAATGGAGAATGATGCTTCCCTAAGCCAACAGGAATCAGCTGCTACTAGTAAAAAAAAAGGGCTTGCTAGCAGATGCTAGCACTTGCAGGGAAAATAGAAGCTTTAGGAAATGGAGGGACTGAATATTCCACATGGTTGTGGTTCAAAGAAAACAGTTCTCCAACATCCCTGGGCCCTATGGGAAGGTGCATATGAAAGGACTTATAGGTGATTCTAAATTATATGTACTTTGTATGAAATTAAATCACAAAATTTTAGAGCCAGAAAGAACCCTAAAGTCATCTAGTCCAACCCCTAATGATCCAACTGAAGTCCAAAAAGGGTTACTAAATCTGTCTGGGCAGGAAAACAGGATATAGTGGAAAGAATACTGAATTTGGATTAAGATTTGAATTTAAGAACTAAAATGGACACTTTTTAGTCATGTGACTCTGCCCAAACCACTTGTCTCTCAGTCTCAGTTTTATCACCTGTAAAATGAGAATATTAATACTTGTACTGCTTATCTCACAGGGTTATGGAGAAAGTTCTTTTGAGCTTTAAAGTTCTAGGTACATGTGGCCTATCATTATTCAATTTGCCCAGTCACGTAATTAGTAGCAGAATCAGGGCTATAATTCATGTCAGGGTCTCGTTCATTAAATTATATAATCAACAACAGCAGCATGTAAAAATAAAATGTCACAAAATGGCAGAAAATAAAACAGTCCCCCACCTGGGTTCAAATCTCAGTTCTGCAATTTATCACATACATATATATATGCACACATAGATATATACATATATACACACATACACATATGTACATATATGTATGCCTATGCAACACATATACACATATGCACACATATGCACATGCATATATACATGCACATACATACATATGTGTGTATACATACATATGTGCATGCATATACCTTGGGCAAGTTACTTCCTCTTGCTTTACTCACCTGTAAAACATGTTTGAACTAGATGTGACCTCTAAGGTCATATACAGTTTTAAATTCTATAATTCTATGGTTTCAACACATGTATTCATACACACGCGCACACACACACACACACACACACACTCTATCTATTTACAAAGATAGGTATACCAGATATATCATGTTCAAGATTAAGGATCTTTCTCTAAGACTGTGAGCATCTATTCTCAATTTCTAACTGAGGACAGCAGAATAAAAGTAAAATTAAAGACCTGAGGTAAGGACGAGAATAGGCTTTCCAGCAGTAAAAGTTATTAAACAATAGAAGAGATTATGACATTGTTAACTTTGACAGATCAGGGACCTGGATTTTAGGGTCTTCTTTGTTCTTTGCAGATTCTTAATGAATTATTTCTGGTGTGATGAGGAGGTGGGGGAAGGAAATAGGTTAATCCTGACTCCTTTACTATGAGAACTTGGACCATTTCTGGTATTCTGGCTCAGTGCTAACAGGTTTGGCACTTTGAAATGAGGCAGAAAATCCTGGGTGGTCTCTTGGTTCCCTCCCCTCCACCCCATATAAAGAGTTGGGGTAGAGGCAACATGGCATCGATTTAAAAGGACAGACAGTGTTGTGTATGTCCCTGTCTCTCTGTGTGTCTATCTCTGTGTCTCGCTGTGTCTCTTTCTCTTTGTCTCTTTGTCTCCTCCCCTCCCTCTTTTTCTCCCTTCCATGTCTTATCTCTCTCTGTTTCTGTCTCTTTGTGTCTCTGTCTCTGTTTCTCTCTATCCATCTCTGTCTCTGTGTGTCTCTGTCTCTCTGTCTGTCTCTGTCTCTGTCTCTGTCTCTCTCTCTCTCTCTCACACACACACACACACACCCCTTCTTTTTCCATCCTCCGACTTTGCCTATCTTCCTCTGTCCCGCTACCCACACCCTCACTCATTTACCCACCCTAGTCGAAATATCTAAGTTGGGATCTCAAGGCCCCGGCTTACTCTGCTCTGGATTTCTTTGCCTGAACATAGGTAAACCAGCAGCCATCCTGACATGGATATTTCCAGCCTTGGAGGAAAGCTTATAGGCTCCCCCAGTCAATGCTGGCTGCATTGTAAGAGGTGTCCCACTCTAACTACCATACTACTTCTTGGAGAAGACCACTGCTGGCGAGATGATAAGCAAAACTTCTAACCTGATAGGTCAATAGATGTAGGTTTGGAGGGAGAATTTTCAGACGGTGCAGAGCTAAGGTGAAGGTGAAATACCTAGTCAACATTCCTAGTAACTGCTTCATGTTTTAATATTTTCAGTATAAACCTCCTGGAAGAATATAATAGTAGTTACAAAGCATTGCTTTGTGTTTCAGTTTTTGTCATTGCACACTTACTAGCTTTTTTGTATTTTAAGCAGTTCTTTATTTTGTGGAAGAAAGAAATAGCTGTTCTGTACCTGATCTACATTGTACACTGAGTACCTTTCTGTATCCCTTTTAAGGAGACCCTAGTCATAAGCCAAACCTAAGCTTTAATGATTCTCCCTGGGATTCCCAGATGGAGTTGTAATGAAATGGAGAGCTGGGGAAAGCCTGACTCCTCTTCTTAGAGACCAGGTTCCTCCAGGACCGAATCTTGTCCATGGCCATGGATCAAGAGCTATACTATAAAGCAGGGATTCATAACCTGAGGGTACATAAATATATTTTGGGAGTTTTCAAACTTAGATGGGGAAAAGGTATATCTTTATTTCAATATAATTTGTATCCTTTGTAACCCTGTGTATTTTATCTTATGTATTTAAAAATGTTATTCTGAGACAGGGTTCATAAGATTCACCAGCCTACCCAAAGGGTCCAGGACATAAAAAATAAATGAATAAAAAAATAAAAACAAAAACAAAACAGTAAGAACCTTGATTTTAGAGTGAGAGAGCAAGAACTCCAACTCCCTAAGGCCAGCAGCAGTCTTGTGTTGTTCTACTGATAGTGAAGATTGTGAAATATCCTTCTTTGTAGGTCTTTGAAAACAGGGCAGATTTTTATCTCCCAAGACGATGAAAGTATAACTTTGCCAAGAACAGAAGCACGGCCAGTCTTAGGAGTAGGCTGAGTATCATAGAATCAAAGGATTTTGGAGTTGGAAGAGACCTCAGAGGCCCCCTAGTCCAACTCCCACCTGAAACAGGAATCATTGTTACAAGCCACCACTTGATGTCCTGTAATGAAGAATTCACTGTCTTCCATATGGCAGTCCCTTACTTTGTTGGAAAGCACTGAATATAAGGAAGCCAGCCTTTCATTATTTTGAGTCAAATATCTATTTTTTACCTACCAGGCCTAGTGCAAATCTTTGGGTCCAGGAATAATAAGTGTAGTCCTTCATCTGTAATAAACCTTTCAGCTAGTTGAAAGCAGTGTTTGTGTTCCCCTAAATCAGGGGTGGGGAACCTGCAGTCTTGAGGCCACATGTGAGCCTCTAAGTCCTCAAGTGCAGCCCTTTGACTGAATCTAAACTTCACAGAATAAATCCTTAGACCTAGATGGCCACATTTGGCCTTGAGTCTGGCCACAGTTTCCCTACCCCTGCCCTAAGTCTTCTCTTCTCTGGCTCAAGCATCTCCAGTTCCTTCAGCTGATTTTCATAATTTTGTGTCCCCCCAAGCAGGGAAAGCTCTAGCTTTTCAATGTTTTTTCTTTCAATGTACTAGTCAGAAAAGAAGTTTAACACACAGTTTTGGCAGCTAAAATTGATGTGAATGATTATTAGGCAATGAACTCTCCAGACATATCTAACCCAAGGCCTTTCACTCCATCATTGCAATGCCACCATTTTGAATCTCTAAGGTTTGGGAATCTTTAAAAGTCATATTTGAAAATGAAAGCTGCATCATGGAAAAAAAGAGAGGAAGAGCTGTTTCTTAGCATATAGCTTAACGATCACTTGTAGCATGATGTAGTGGCTAGTGTTCTGGATTTGGAGAAAGGAAGGCCTGGATTCAAATCCTACTCTTAGGTAGTGCCTGTGTAACCCTGGGCAAATCAGCATCTACTCTGATGCTTCAATTCTCTTATCTGTAAAATTACAAAATTGAAATAGATTGGACTGTAAGCCCCTCCCAGCTCTAAATCTATGATAATATGGCCCTCACTAAAAATGTTACGGAATGACAATTTAGCTCTGTGAAAAAGAACTAACTCATCCTAGGCATTCTGCTTACATTTTAAGTATCTCTGAAAAGATTCATAGGCTCTTAGGACTAAAAGGGCCCTTAGAGGTCATCTCATTCAACTCCTTTACGTTACACTTGAGGCAAGAGAGACCGTAAGAAGTGATGAAATGATTTGCCCGATGTCACCCAACAAGTTCATGACATAGTTGAGACTAAAACTCAGATCTTCTGGTTTCAAGCTCAAGGCTATTCTTTCCACTGCACCACAATAAATAGCTGGGCTTCCTCAGCCCTGGATAAGTGAGAGGACTAGGAATAAGACATCTGCAACCAAACTTAACAATGCACCATAGACCTCACCATCACTATGTGACCTCCACAAGCTTGAACTGGAAAATTCCCCCAACTGAAAACAATCTTCTGTCTGTGGATCTCCCTCTTTGTTTCAAGCCTACCTTCTATCTAGTCTTCCTCCTCACTCTGACATCCAGTCTCTCTGTCTTCACACCTGCCTTGCCCTCACTTCCTTCTCTTCCTAGTTTTGACCTTAAAGTTAACCATTTCAATTCTAAACTGAAGTCCACACTTGCAAGCCTGACTCCCTTCTCATTCCATCATTCAGTTACTTAGGATCCTAAATTTTGGGTTGCCTCCACTATTTGTCTTCACTATTAAGTCTCCAATTAGGTTGCTAGGTGACTCAGTGGATAGAGTGTCCTTCCTAGAATCAGGGAAGTATCCTCCATCTTCCTGAGTTGAAATCTGGCCTCAGACACTTACTAGCTGAGTGACCCTGGGCAAGTCACTTAACCCTGTCTACCTAATTTCCTCATCTGTAAAATGAGTTGGAGAAGGAAACAGCAAATCACTCCAGTATCTTTGCCAAGAAAACCCCCAAAATGGAGTCACAAAGAGTTGGACATAACTGAACAAACAACAAATTAGTTCTCTAAGTTTCTAGCAGTTTTGCAGCCAATCTAACTGGGTACGTTAAAAATATATGCTATCTAATCTTACCTGGCCCTTCACTGCTACACAGCCATCCTTTTATTCTTCCTTCATTTACTTCCATACTCTGAACCAACTGTTCCAACACTTTTTATCTCTCCTCAAATTCCTAATGCCATTCCACCTTCTCTCTCAGTAGATGGCATCACCTAAGAAAATTAAGACTTTCCACTATGAGGCACCTCATCTCTCTTAATCTTACCTTTAAAACATTTCCAACTTTTTCACTTATCATCTCCTCCTTTGTTCAAGTCTCTGGGTAAACAATGGCCCATTTTCTCTCCAAGGATACACCCTCTATTTGTGCCATTAAACCTCTCTTCTCTTCCAGGAGATTGCACCTTTCTTCATTCTCCTTTCTCTGTCTGTCTTTGTCTCTTTGTCTCTTTTTGTCTCTGTGTGTGTGTGTGTTTGTGTGTGTGTGTGTGTGTGTGTGTGTGAGTGTCTCAGTCTCTGTCTCTCTCTGTCTGCCTATGACTCTCCTCATCTCTGTCTCTCTTCCTGTCTCTGTCTTGCTGTCTCTCTGTGTCTCTCTTTCTCTTGCACACATACACATATATGTCTCTTCACTATTTCCCTATTTTCTCCTTCCACACTAGCTCCAAGCTATCATTCTATATCACTCCCCTCTCTTGCCACCAGACTCCTCCCACAATCATTTATACTGCCTTCTTTCACTTCCCAAACCCTTATAAATTGATTTCTGAGGATACCATCCTTGTAAAACTACTCTGAAGTAGATATACCTCAGAGATCAGTTGTAATTATGAGATTTTATGTGTTTGGGATATATATGTTTGTGTATATATTAAATACGTGTACAGAGATATAACAGATGTATAGAGAGAATATATATGTATATATATATGTGTGTATATGTTTGAATACATATATATGTGCATATATATGTGTGTGTGTGTGTGTGTGTATACATATATAATGTATAGAAAGAGAGATGGGGTATAATGTGGTTGAGTGAAAAGAGCATTGAATCTGAAGTTAGGAGAGACCATCCTGCCTAGTTACCTGACCTTAATAAGCAAGTCACTGAGTCTTAGTTTTCTTATCTATAAAATGAGAGTACTCATACCTGTAATACCTACCTAACAGTGTTGTAAGAATCCAATATAATACTCCATATGTAAAGTGCTCTGTAAACTTTAAATCTTTAAACAAATGTCAAATGTTAATGAGATCTAATGAAAAAAAAGCATGGGACCTAGACTCAGTAATTTGTTTGTTTCTTGTCCCACTCTGGCCCCTCCAAGTCTGCAGCTGTAGCTGGCTACAGCATTTACTTTATATGACCACTAGCGAATCCTTCCTCCTCTTTCAGAATCAGTTTTCTCACCTGTAAAATTGGATTAATAATATTTACTTGACCCACCAACCAGGGTTGTGGTAAGGATAAAATGAGGTCATGTATAGTAAAACCCTATGTGAATGTCAGCTATTATCATTTCTTATGTAAACCTTTGCTGTTCTACAACTCTACTTGTTATTTTTTCTTTCCTCTGCCCCAGGCTGCTTCAGGCTGTGTGCACAGTCCCAGCCCACATCTGCCCCCAAGCCTAATCTTGGCAGCTCTTCAGGGAAAGTGTTAATTATCTGCTTGCTCTTTCCTATTGTCAGGATCTGCCCACCTGAAGCTGCTTCTCTCCTAGGCCCTACATCATCTGGGTGTTTACAAGTACCTAGCCTGACCTGTCCAGGATTTGACTGGCTCTCGTCCCCCGGAAATCATATAAAAGCCCTGAGTCTGTTGGAGAAAAGCTGCCTTAGTCACTATTCATCAGAATTCATCACTATTCAACAGAATCACAGAATTTGCGAATTGGAAGGGACCTCAGAAGCCACCTGGTCCAACCCATACATGAACCCATACATACAACCCATAACATGCCAGACAAGTAGCCAACCAGCTTCTTCTAAAAGACTGACAAGGAGGAGAAACCTACCATCTCTTAAGGCAGCTTATTCCACTTTTGGATGGCTCTCACTGTTGCAAGTTTTTCCTGACATCGAACCTGCTTTGGCCTTTTTCTAACTTCCACCCACTGCTGTCTATATTCTGAGACCCAAATAGGACAAACCTAATCCTTTTCCAAATAAGAATAGCTAACATTTATATACCACTTACTATGTGCCAGACCCTAGGCTAAGAGCTTTAAAGTTATCATTTCAATTGGTCCTCACAATTACCCTGGGAGGTAGGTGCTGTTATCATCCCAATTGAGAAAACCAAGGCAAATGGTGACATGTCCAAGCTCACACAGCTAGTATGAGTCTGAAGCAGCATTTACATTCAATCTTGTGGATTCCAGGCCCAGAACTCTATCCACTGCTACCTAGATGCCTTCAAATAGCAGTCCTTCAAATACTTGAAACCAGCTTACATGCCCTCAGTGAGGCTTCTCATCCCCAATTTCTCCAACTAATCCTCATATAACATGGATTCAAAGCCTTTCACCATTCTATCTTTTTCTCTGTGCTTTCCAATTTATCAATGTCATTACTAAACTATAGTGCTTAGAACTGCATATGACACTCCAGATGAAGCCTGAAACCTAGAGTCTGTTCTTTTCCTCTCACTCTCTCCTCCAGAGCCATTGGGGTCCAGTGGCAAGACATAGGTCAAGACCTATGGCTCTGGATGGGGTGGGAGACCTTGGCCTTGGCCTTTTTAAGCTGAGGTCTTTCCCAGGTCTCAGTTTGTCTGAGGCAATGCCCATTCAGTAATTAAAGGCTTCATCTTTAAAGTCTCTCTAGTCTCCAGATACGGGATTATCAATTTGGATAGAAGGAGTTTTAAAGGCCAGCCAGTTCAACTTCTTTGTGGTACAAATGAGGTAGCTTAACTGAGATCATCTAGTCCAGGAGTGGGGAACCTGTGGCCTGGTCTCAAGGCCACATGTGGCCATCTAGGTCCTCTAGTGCGGCCCTTTGATTGAATCCAAACTTCAAAGAACAAATCCTCTTAATAAAAGGATTTGTTCTGTAAAATTTGGACTCAGTCAAAAGTCCACACCCGAGGACCTAGAAGGTCACATGTGGCCTCAAGGCCATAGGTCCCCCACCCCTAATCAGTCCTTTGCCATTCCTATCACTTACCCTTCCTTCCCAGTTCTCTCCATCCTGATTCTGAGCCCTAACTGACAACTCCCTGGCTTGCCTCCATTGCCAGCACTAAAATCCATTCCTCTTTAAACTCGTATTTCCCTGGATGTCCTTCCTGCTGAGGAACAACTTTAGTTGCCTTTGTCCTCGTCCTTGTCCTGAAAGAAGGAACTCTAGTCTGCCACATCTGTCCTATCTGTTTTATAGCTTTACTATGTTCTTGCCCACAATGCAGTCACATTTTATATTCTGCCTCTGAAGCAAATCCCCTGCACCTCTCCTTCCACCCCTTAAGTTTGACATTTTCTACATTTTCTTTGCAACTTGTATGCATCAATAAATGTATTTAGTGGCTTTTTCGAATCTGTTAATACCTTAAGAAGAAGAAGAACCTCATATTATATACAATTTATTTATTATTTATATATACATCACATTACAGTTTTCAAAACAGTTCCATATGCATTTTTCTCCTTCACAGGATCACAGATCTACAGCAAGAAGAGACCTCAAAGGTCATGTAGGCCAAACCTCTTATCCTAGTTATTTATGTATAAGTCTTATCCTCCTCCCCTCCCCCATCAGAATATAAGTTCCTTGAGGGCAGGTTCTGCCCCAATCTGATTTTGTCCTTGTATCCCCAGCACCTAGCACAGTGCCTACCACAACTCAAGTGACTATTGATTTTAATGAGGTCAGGCTTTTACTCCCAAAGGAAAGAGGCATGGTTGGAGAAAAATTCTCCCCCACTTCCACCCCCACCCAAGGAATAGACTTCAAGACATTTATTTGAGGTCAGTTTGGGGAACCTGCAGTCCTCTCTTAGAATTCCATACATTAAACAGTTGTTGCAACCTGAACTGTGAATCTAGGGTTATTGCCAGTTATGCTTATAAAAGAGGATAGCACTGATATTGAAAACTGGTGTCCCTGCTGAATAAGGGATTACCAAGTTCCAGTGATAATTCTTCTGAGGAGGTTTAGCAGTATTTGCAGTTTATTAAGAACAATGAATGAGATTTTTCAAACCCTTGCTTTAACAAAGAGCAGACCCTTGGCTACTGAGGACGACATCCTTTTGGTGTAAGCTGGATGATGGATGGAGTGGAGTTTGTGTAAAATGCAAATGTACATTTTGTTGAAACTAGAAGTCCATTCATCTAAATCATTTCTGTTATAGCCTGTGACGGCTTTCAAAAATTGCCAGGGTTGTGGGTTTTTTTTAATTTGATCTTTCCACATTACTGGAGGTCACATAAAGAGGATTATATGAAGTCTTTCATTGTCAATTAGTGTAATTCTAAATCAATGTTCTGGTATCAAACAGGAAGCCTGTGTAGGGTTTGGGTGTTATGTTTTGTTTTTCCTTACAAAAAGTCACACCAGCTATCCCTGGCATTTGACTTAAGGCAAAAATTACAGTGCTATGAAATCTCTCTTAAAGTATTTCAGGAAATTAATCCATTCCTTGTCTTCATCTTCAGGAGTGAAAACTCAGAGTTATTAGAAGGTTAGAAACAAAAATCCATTTTCTGTGAAAATTGGCTGACTAAATGGCATTCCAATTTTATAATATAAAACGTGTCTGCTCTTGAACTTGACATGGTTACGCCTCGTTTTTAGGTAATGGAGCCATTGCTGGGCACTAAATTTTCAACAGTAATGGAAAACAGAAATCGTATTTCATGCTTTCATAGAAATGGGCAATTTTAATAAGCACAATTCCCTTGACCTCAGTGACATACATTTACCTCTGAGGATTTGAAAGAAGAGTGCTTTCCACAAGTTTCTCTAAGGGGTGGTCATGGAGGTACCTTTGTTGGGAATGGTCAAAGGACATTTCTAGTATTAGAATTCTACATCCTTAAGAACACTGCAAGAGATGTCCCAGGGTTAGGTTAGCACTCTGGGCATCATTATCTCCATTATGTCTACATCAACCACATGCTATTCATGATGGCTATAAGAATCATCAACATTAAAAAAAAAACTAATATCAGTTCTAAAAAGACTAAGTTAATGTTTGCAGATTGCCTAAAAAGCTGTGCCCTCCAGCCCACTCCTCTGCCTTTCTGCCTCCACAAAATCAGAAGGGAGAAACAAATTACAGTCACTGGGCACACTAAAAATTTTTGTTACATGATTTCAATTAGGCCTTCACTGCAACAAGGTAATCCTTTTACATCTCCTTAATCAGTTTAATATCCCCCTTACCACAGCAGCTTTTCCAGTCTCTTCTCTCCATAAACCTCCCATGGCATCCTGCCTCATCATCCTCTCAGCTGAGATCTTCAATTCACACTTCAATTAAAAAAAAAAAAACAAGACTATTCAGCAAGAGATGTCTTTTCTCCCCTCTTTTTCATATTACTCAGAAATCTTCCCCCACTCTCCCTTCCTTCACACTTCTCTCTCATGAAGAGATGGTGTTTCTCCTTGACAAGGTAAACATCTTAATATATGCCTTTGATCTCTTCCCCTCCCGTCATCTCCATTCTTGTGATTTTTTTTTTACTTTCACATATCTCACATATGATCCCTACTCTCTACTCACACAGTCACCACCCTGATACACGCCCTCATCACCTAATGCCTGGACTATTGCAAAGTCCATTTGGTTGGTCTCTCTCCATTCCAATCCATCCTTCACTCAACTGCCAAAGTGATTTTCCTAAAACACAGGTCTGGCCACGTTCAATAAATGTCAGTTTCTCCCTATTACCTCCAAGATCAAGTATAAAATGCTATGTTTGGCATTTATAACCTTTCACACCCTACCTTTCCAGACTTCTTAGGCTTTTCCTCATCCTATATGTTCTATAATTTGGTAACATTGGTTTACTTGCTGCTTCTCACACATGATAATCATGTCCCATAGCAATGTCTTTTCTCTGGACCATGCTGAGGAGGCTCTCCTTCTTTATGTTTTCCTCCTGGCTTCTCTGGGCTTCTTCAAGAATCAACTCAAATCCCAACTTCTACTGGAAGCTTTCCAAGATTATCTTCCATCTAAACTATATGTGTGTGTGTATGCATATATCTTGTATGTACTTAGTTATTTGTATGTTGGTTCTTCCTTTCGAATGTGAGCTCCTTGAGGGCAGGGACCTGTTTTTTTGCCTTTCTTTGTATCTTCCACACTTAACCCAATGACAGCTAGGTGAAACAGTGGAAAGACTGATGGACTTGGAGTCAATAAGATCTGAGTTAAAATCCCAACTCAGACTCTTACTAGCAGTGTGACCCTGGGCAAGTCAATTAATCTTTCTCAGTCTGTTTCCTCATCTGAAATGTGGGGATATTAATTCCTATATTATGCCTATTTCCCAGGGTTACTATGAGGATTAAAAACAAATAGTAAATGCTTTGCAGATCTTAAGATACTATATAAATGCTAGCTATCTTTATGACTAAAGTTTATGATTATGATGATGATGATTATTATTATTTACAGTTCCTGGAACATAGAAAGTGCTTAATAAACATTTGTTGTCTGACTGGTATACCATAGGTGTTTAATAAATGCTTTTTTGACTGATTAATTGGACACAAGCACAATACATACTACTTACCTAACCTACTTGGGATAGAGAGTGGCAAATGCATGATAAGCTCATATGTTGGTTGTTATTATTAATAGTATTATTATTAATTATTATTGTTCCTAAGCTATGGACTGGTTAGGTTGTATACTGTAGTCTCCCCAGAACTACAGGGAAGCAATAAAAAGCCATAGCTGGGAGTCAAAGAATCTCCCCACCTCCACACATAAGATGCCACTACAAAGTAATGGGGCTATCCTATTCACATCCACATCCAAGTACATGCTGGTCTTTGGGAGCAGCCCACATTAATACTATTGCTTCTTTGGAAATTGCCACCACCACACCTATCCTGAGCCTGTGGTATATTCTAAAATCATACCCTCAGTTATGGAAACTTTCTGGGCTTTATAAATGAATTTAAGTTTAGATATAACTGCAGATAAAATCTGGAGAATGCAATGAGCAATAATTCAGCTGTTTTATATGCTGATAAAATTGATTTTTTTTTTTAGCATTACTTTCTCATTGATCAGCTAAGGAGGGAATTTCCCAAGAAGAATCCCAGATGGTGCTTCGGGCAGGCAATCTCACCCTTGATGATCATGATAATAATGTGTGACGTTGGGCAATTCACTTAATCTTTAGTTTCTGTAGAATGCTGAGGTTGGATTAGATGATCTCTGAGGTTCCTTCCAGCTCTAGATCTATGCTCCTGTGATAGCTATTTATGAAGAATTTAAAAGTTTCCAAACTGCTGTATTATGGAATTTTATTTGATCCTCACCACAGCTCTATAAGATAAAGTAGTACAGTTATGATCATCCCCATTTTAAAGATAAGGAAACAGGTTAAGAGAACATGATAAGTCTAATTTCCTAGGGATCAGTGCACAGCATCCCAATGGTAGTACTTAGAAGGACAATGTGGATATAGAGCTAGACATTAGGGAGGTGTTTGCTCTTTAAAATTAGTCATATTACTTGATAATCAAGTTTCATACTTTTGGTCCACCCACATAGGGTTTTGCCCAGAAACCAGGCCCAGTTTGTTTTTGTCAGATATGTCTAAGGCACAGAAGTAAGAAAACCAGAACTGTATGGAGATATTCTAAGAGCTAAAGATACTAAGCTGGGGAAAATCTGTTAGCTCTTAAATTGTCTGATGATCTGTAATACCATTGATTTGATATTCTCTCCAATAATGTGGATATCAATTGTTCTATGCATTTTCATGTTTTTAGATTCTTATCCACTTCTTCCAACAAATTCAACATGGGGATCTCCCCAAACATTCTGGGGTAGGGGTTGAAGGGCAGTTCTTAGAGCTGTCCTGAAATTCCAAGAATAATAACAGGGCATGTAGACTAGCTGTTGCTCATCTTTTACTCTCCTCACATAGCCAACATTTTCTTTTTCAGTCACACATTTCTCTGATGACTTGCTTTGTATAAATTCTCCTTTATAATTCCTTATTTGTAATTTGTTGCAGCTAATGTGTGCCCACCACATACCTTGCCATTCCTCTCTGGGTGATGCTCAAGTCCAGTCAACAAGTCAGCAAACAAGCATTTATTAAGTGTGTACTATGTTCCAGGTACCATGCTAAGCTCTAGGGATTTAAAGAAAGGCAAAAGACAGTCCCTGCTGTCATGGAGCTCATAATCTATGCCCCTCGGACTCAAGCCATATGTCACTGTAAGAATATTGGTATAAATAAGATGGCCTTCTGTTCCAGGCAGAAGCTTAGGGTCATCAAAAGGATTTCACAACTTGCCAAAGTCAATCTAGTCTGCCTCTTCCTCCTGTTTAGCTCTGAGCCCTTCTCACTGTCCGCTTGTAGTATCTGTCCCAAATATTGATAGAGACATATCTATATTTATTTATCTATACAAACATATGTGTTTAAATATACATATATATAAGTATATACATGTAATATGAGTATGTATCTATACATTATCCATATAGCTATATATAAGGGTCTGGACAATAGGCTAAGAATCACATAGTCTATTGGTATAATTATCCTTTAAAAAAAAAGACAAGAACCCAAAAAAGAAGGATAGCATAAAACTAAACAAAGTCTCAGCCAATGCAAATACAGCATGCCTTTGAGAATAGGAAGGCACTAAACCCAGTCTGAAAGCTGTCTAGAAGAAGATAATTCACTGAAGACAAATGACACTGAGATAAAGAGGAGCCAGACATCCTGAAGATGAAAGTAGCTATTAAAGTAAGGCAAAAGTTGTTGGTGTTTCTTGGTCAATAGGGGGAGTCCCTCTAAGCTGAGCTGGCATTCCCTGGAGGAAACAGAAAATGTTTCCAGAGAGGCTAGGATTCAAAGACTGAGTAGAGGAAACAGTTTTCCAAAAGACACATTGAAAATTTTGAGTGGAATAGATGGATGGAGGAACAAAGACAGACAGAGATAGAGACAGAAAGATAAAGAGAGACAGACAGAGACAGAGACTGAAAGGCAGAGACAGAGAGATAGGAAGAGACAGAAACAGAGACAGACAGACAGACAGACAGAGATAGAGAGAGACAGAAAGACAAAGACAGAGAGACAGACAGAAAGACAGAGTGACAGAGACTGAAAAGCAGAGACAGAGGGACAAGAAGAGACAGAAACAGAGAGGGAGAGACCGACAGACAGACAGACAGACAGACAAAGACAGAGACAAAGACAGAGACAGACAGAGAAAGAGAGACAGAGACAGAGATACAGAGAGAAGAGAAAGCATTTAAGTGTTTACTATGTGCCAGGTGTTGTGCTAAGTGCTGGGGATGCAAATACATTCAAGCAAAACAGTCCTTGACCTCAGGAAGCTTTATTCTAGTAGAGGAAGAAAACACATAAAGAAAAGACAGAGCATGGAGGCAGCATATTAGGTAGATGCCTGGGAACTGGTAAGGATGCTTGATTCCAGAGAAATAAGGCAAAACTCCCTTAGCAGAATTCAGAGTTCCAGGAGACTAAAACTCCAGTGGGGGAAAATGCGGATGACGATAGGAACGGAGATAGCATGGAAAGGAGAAAATGTCCTAGAAGTAGAAACCTGGCTCCACCTAAGATAAAGCAAAAAGTTACCTATTGTAGCCTGAATCACAATATTGTAGAACAGAATGGAATCTTGAAGATTTTTTTTTTAGTCCAAGCTCCTCATTTTACAGATGAGGATACTGACATCCAAAAACTTGCGTAAGGCCCAGTGTCAAAGCAGGGACTAGAATGCAAGCCCAGAATCCCTTCCACTAAACTCTCTTTTTACTTTAGAAAATTAAAGAAAAAGTAGGTCAGTCCTCAGTGGCAAGGAATTCCTCAGCCCAGGGTTTATACTGTTAATAGAGAGGCAGTGTGGTACCTGGATTTGAAGTCAAAGAACCTGGGTGCAGTTCCAACCTCTGCCACTAACTACCTTTCTAGGCCTTACTTTTCTCATCTTCAAGATGAAGCGGTTGGATTACATGAATCCTAAAGTCCATCTTAGCTCTAAATCTATGATCCTATGATAATATCAAGGCAATTCACATAAAGAAATATCATCCCATCACTCTGCTGGGATAACCACTTCCTGGTATAAGAGAAATGTAAATGCATTTTATGCATTTCCTTGCATAAAATGCAGTTCCTTGTTATTTAAACAAAGGAGAATAAAGTGCCTGAATATATGCTTAGAGAAAAAAAGGTGTTCTCTCTTCATGATAATTGATAACTCCCTAGTCTTTGGAATTATTCCATAAATCCTTCCAGTTATTAACATGTTGTCCCTCTTTATATTACTTTATGTAAAATATATTACTTTATTATGGACTTGGGTATATGATATATCCCTCCAGTAGAGTATAAGTTCCTTGAGGGCAGAGTCTATTTCATTTTACTCAATAACGAGCACATATTTGTTGAATATAATTAGATTTAGTGGAATAGATCAATAGAGTGGAGGTGATCTTACAGATCATGTGGTCCAGTAATAATCCCTTTCCCTTTCTCTCTACCCCATTGTGTAGATAAAGAAACTGAGGCTTAATTGCTTGCCCAAGGTTTAGTTAATGGCAGAACAGGAACTGATTGCTAATTTGGCACCACTTAGTGACATGTATTAACATAGTTATAAAGAAAATTTACTTAAGCAAAGCTAAGATTTAACTATTTAAATTTAGATATCTAAAGCAAAGAACTGAGATGAAGAGTTCCCCACACCATTAACAGCAGAGAAGTGGCCCTATTGTCTCAGGTGGCCCAACAGATGGCAAAGGCTCTGGATTCCAATATTCACTATTTGTTGGAAACCAAATGTGGAACCATCCTGCATCTAAGTCTTTAAAATGTAGAACTTGGAAAGGCTGTGTGGCATAGTATGTAGAAGGCTGGCCTCAAAGTCAAGAAAACCTGGGTTCAACTCTCATTTTGGACACATACTGTCAGAGTAACCCTGGGCAAGTTACTTAATCTTTCTTTGATATGAGAATGCTCCCTAAGATTATTAGTTTGAATATAATTGCTGAACTAGCAAATGGACCTTCCCAACACCAAAGAAAACATAGGTCCAATCTAAAAGAATAAATGAATAAACACAAAAATAATTACGTTGTAGGACTTGACATGAGATAGAGTTTGGAAACCAATATGAAACTTAAGAATTGAGAACTTACTCTAATTAGACTGGTGCAGCCACTGTTTTAAGTGAGTAGATTTTAAGCACACTTACGTATAATACACAGTGTCATAGGGTTTAAAATCTAATTTCATGCATTAAATGTAGTCTAATATTGTGGGGCAAAATGTCTCATTTACACTAAGACCACCAGAGTCATAAGATGTAGGTGAACTTGTCTTCCTCCATAGCCTAAAAAGTAGGGTCACTTAATTCAAATTGCACAGATATTCCCTGCACATCTACTATGTGAAGACAACATTTCAGGTGCTGAAAATACATAGACAAAATGAAAAAAAAAATCCTTCTCCTCAATAGGCTTCCATTTTATTGATTGATCAGTCCAAAAGGACATATTAAGGGTTTGCTATGCGCCAGGAACTATGTTAGGTAAAGATATAAATGTAAGAGGGAGAAGTACATACCAATCTCAATTAATGTAACTAACAAGATGCTCATGCCTCTGATACTCCTTTAAGATGGGAACAACTCTTTAACTGAGTTATAGAATCAATAAGTCAAAGGCAAAAACTAAGTACAAAAAATACCTTTAATCTAGATGGAATGAAATGTTTTGAGCTATTGAATGAAAAGTGACAATGCTCTAACCTAAAGGTATGTTTTAGAGTTGTTTGAGTAGAATCAGTCATATCTTGGGAAGCTTGAATAAAATAGCAGGCCAGTTCAGAATCTGGCACTCTAATAGCAGGACACCCTACCAACATAGCAGTTCTAGCCAAACCTTTGTACCTTTGAGAGAGAATCACTTAGAGGATTAGAGTGAGGTGGGGGGAAAGAGATAGCTTCTGTCTGTCTTTCCCCCTTGACCAGTGGATATACCTCATAAACTTCAAAAGACTGGTTAGAGAATTTGGATTTCCCATTGGTCATAGCCCAAAAAATAAGTGGCTTGGAAGCTGAGGAAAGACAAGACACATTGAGTAAAGACAGCTTCAGGAATCTATAAGGACCCTGAATCTTGGAACCCAGCAGAGTTACACCTTAGGAAATTTCATAAGGATTCCAAGAAGGAAGAAAAGAACTTCTATCCAACCAGGAAGGATCTGAGTTACCCTTTTGCCACATGTATTCTCAAAGCTTGAGTCCACTTTCCCATGTACTCTATATGTATTTGTGGAAGAGTGTGTCCTAAACTCTGATGGAAGAGGATTGGGAGGAGAGGGAAAATATGCTGTACTTTGGTCTTTATTATATCTTCTCAACAAATACCCCATTGTGAAAAATTTAGAACTTGGAAAACTTGAAACTCTAGAACTTTAAAATGAAGAAAAATAGAAGATGGTGGCTGGTAAGCAGGAACTAGTGTGAGCTCCGTACCGAGTCCCTCCAAAAACCTATAAAAAATGGCTCTGAACCAATTCTAGAATGGCAGAACCCACAAAACAGCAGAGGGAAGCAGGGCTCCAGTCCAGGACAGCCTGGATGGTCTCTGGGTGAGGTCTATCCCACACGTAGCTGGGAGCTGGGAGCTGGGAACGGAGTGGAGCAGAGTCCAGCATGGGCAGCGTGGACCATCCAGACCAGAAGCCAGGCGGAGGGGGCCCTAGCGCCCTGAATCAGTGAGCTGCGGCAGTTACCAGACTCCTCAACCCACAAACACCAAAGACTGTGGAGAAGGTTAGTGGGAAAAGCTGCGGGAATAGAAAGAGTTCGCAGTTTGGCTTCCAGCCCCGGGGGTTGCGGAGGTGGGGCAGCTACAGCTGTTGTTACTTCCGGCTCCAGGCCCACCTGGTGGGAGGCTGTAGCCCCACGGATCAGAGCAGGAGTGCACGGCCTGCTGAAGATCTAAGCCCAGTCCGGGTTGGGGGTTGGGTAAGGAGCAGTGCTGGTGTGGCAGAGCTGGCACCTCCCCCCCAAACGTGGAACATAGAACTCTCTAGTCTACAAGCAGTCAAACCCCGCTGAAAAACTCAAAGGTCAAGTTAGTTGGTTGGGAATATGGCCAGACAGCAAAAACACACCCAGATTCAGTCTCAGACTTTGGATTCTTTCTTTGGTGACAAAGAAGACCAAAACATACAGCCTAAAGAAGTCAATAAAGTGCAGGAGCCTACACCAACAGCCTCCAAGAAAAACATGAACTGGTCCCAGGCCATGGAAGAGCTCAAAAAGGATTTGGAAAAGCAAGTTAGAGAAGTAGAGGAAAAATTGGGAAGAGAAATGAGAAGGATGCGAGAAAACCATGAAAAACAAGTCAATGACTTGCTAAAGGAGACCCAAAAAAATACTGAAAAATACACTGAAGAAAACAACACCTTAAAAAACAGACTAACTCAAATGGCAAAAGAGCTCCAAAAAGCCAATGAGGAGAAGAATGCCTTGAAAGGCAGAATTAGCCAAATGGAAAAGGAGGTCCAAAAGACCACTGAAGAAAATACTACTTTAAAAATTAGATTGGAGCAAGTGGAATCTAGTGATTTTATGAGAAATCAAGATATTATAAAACAGAACCAAAGGAATGAAAAAATGGAAGATGATGTGAAATA